>NC_134794.1:6711455-6726455 GCF_046742065.1 Oratosquilla oratoria | reverse complement strand
ACCATTGATTTCCCGAATGCGACGACGACTGGGTCACCCTCCAAAGCTCCACCTCCACTTCACCCTCCACGCTCCACCTCACCCTCCACGCTCTACCTCACCCTCCACGCTCCACCTCACCCTCCATGCTCCACCTCACCCTCCACCTCACCCTCCACGCTCCACCTCACCCTCCACCTCACCCTCCACGCTCCACCTCACCCTCCACCTCACCCTCCACGCTCCACCTCACCCTCCACCTCACCCTCCACGCTCCACCTCACCCTCCACCTCACCCTCCACGCTCCACCTCACCCTCCACGCTCCACCTCACCCTCCACGCTCCACCTCACCCTCCACGCTCCACCTCACCCTCCACGCTCCACCTCACCCTCCACGCTCCACCTCACCCTCCACGCTCCACCTCACCCTCCATGCTCCACCTCACCCTCCATGCTCCACCTCACCCTCCACGCTCCACCTCACCCTCCACCTCACCCTCCTCGCTCCACCTCAATTTCCACGCTCCACCTCACCCTCTACGCTGGTCCTCCCTCCATCTCACAATTTAATTAACCGGACACCAAAATCCAAATTCCTCTTCCTCTGTTTCCTAATCCTGAATCGACTAAACTACCGATCTCATCGATGTTATCAACCACACCAGTTGACGGCTTCAACTCTATTCAATCCATATCTTAAGGACGGGGGGGGTGGGGGGCAGGTGGCGCTTTATCAGCACCCCTACGGACCAGAGTCACGCAACGAATGCTGATTTCTTTCAACTTGTACTGTCCCTCCGTTCCGCTGCCCAACTGGAAATTTCTCTAGTAGCGCCTCTGTGACTCCCGCCCTAGGATAGAAGCGCTGGTTATCTCTGAAAGAGTAATTCTTGCCTTCTCCCTTCGGCGAAAGGTGGAAATGAAGCTATTGTTAGATGGAGAATTTACCTATTTATTTATTTTATTATTATTCATATTATTAATTTATTTATTTATTTATTTATCAATATTATATTTTTTTCGCATCCGACCTAATTATGAACCAAAAGATCTCCTGTTGGCATGCTCCTCCTTTGTAATCCTTTGTAAAAGAATTAGATCTGGTTTGAATAGTACAGAGAAGGAGACGAAATGTTATTGGATCGGATCAATCCCATAATACTCAGTACCCCTCTTCCCCTACACATTAAATATGAGCCCTTAACTCTCATCCGGGAGGGTAAAAGCTGTCGGTCACGAGTGCAGCACGTGGTTTGAAGCCTCTGTGAATCACACACATACACACACACGCGCGCACACACGGCTCGGTGGCGCGATGGTAGAGTTCCCGGCTGCCACTACGGCGGTCTAGTTTCGAATCCCGCCCAGGGCTGAAATAGTTTCAGTGTCGCTGCGCTGTGAGTCGTTACTCCAACTCTCGTTGGCGGGGAGTTGTGTGTGTGTGTGCGTGTAAGGTCACAGATAACCCATAGGTTGGTCATATATGAGCTCTGAGCCCTCTTCTGGTAGGCCGATCGCGAGTCCAACACGTGATCCAAGACCATGGTGAATCTCACACACACACGCGCGCGCGCACACACACACACACACACACACACACACACACACACACACACACACACACACACACACACACACACACACACACACACACCCACACACACACACACACACACACACACACCTCTCATGGCGCTGTGGTTAGAGCTCTGGCCTGCCACTACGGAGGTCCGGGTTCGACCCTCGCCCGGGGCTGAAATAATATCAGTATCGCAGCGCTGAGGGGTGTTACTCCAACTCTCGTGGGCGGGGAGTTGGGGGTGTGTGTGTGTGTGCAAGGTCATAGCATTACCCATAGATCGGACCTACGAGCTCTGAGCTCTCTTCCAGGAGGGAAATAGCTGTCGATCACGAGTCCAACACGTGATCCAAAGACCAAGTGAATACACACACACGGAGGGAACTAAGTACGCAAGGAAATCGCCATGGAAATAAGAATGAGTTTAATCTTCATTTCTTCACATATATATATTGAATACATTATACCCTTTGCAACAAGAGTGAAGCGCCGCCGAATATATAAGTGGCCATTTTTTTCTGAGCTAATTGTGTGAAATAACTCATCCGCGAACGGACGACTAAGCCCGGCGGGGGAATTGTTATTAGTCGTGGTGATTTTAGTTTCCGGAATACTTAATTGGACGTTATTATTTGGGGGGGCGGAAAACCGGGGCGATTTGGACGTTATTGTTTGGGGAAAGCCTTGGCTCGGACGGGAGCTCCGGACTGCACAGATTCGAGAGTGAAGTGAGGTTGAGTGCTGTTCCCCTGGGGCGAAGTTTACAGGACGCAGGGTCGATTGGGCTCTGTTAGTTTAGGTTAGGTTTGATCGGTTCTCAATTCTTGGGTAAATTTTGATAAAATATCGAATGATTATTAAAAAAAATTCTTTAAACTCCTATAACACGATTGGGCTCTGTTAGTTTAGGTTAGGTTTGATCGGTTCTCAATTCTTGGGTAAATTTTGATAAAATATCGAATGATTATTAAAAAAATTCTTTAAACTTCTATAACACGATTGGGCTATGTTAGATTAAGTTAGGTTTGATCGGTTCTCAATTCTTGGGTAAATTTTGATAAAATATCGAATGATTATTAAAAAAAAATCTTTAAACTCCTATAACACGATTGGGCTGTGTTAGTTTAGGTTAGCTTTGATTGTGGTTCTTGGGTAAACTTTGATAAGATATCGAATGATTATTATTATTTTTTTTATCTAAACTACTATAACACGACTGGACCATGTTAATTTAGGTTAGGTTTGATCGTGGTTCTTGGGTAAATTTTGGTAAAATAACGAACGATTATTTTTTATCTAAACTCCAATAACACTTCAGGTTTTAGAGAACGTATCAATGAATATAAACTTGATTAGGTAAAATGTCCAGTTTGGTTTGGTTAGGTTAACTTTAGTTTAGTTTGGTTTGGTTTGACAAGGAATTGATTGCTTATTCGTGACGACATGCTGCCCTGTCCAGATCCGAAATCACAAACCGCCTGGAGTGATAACCTGTGTATATTTTGATTTCTGACTGTGGGGGAGAGGGGGGCAGCGTCCCTCCCCCCCCCTCCCCCCATTCGTCCCAGCTCGGAGAACATCGCCCCAGGGACACTGCGAGTGCACTGACGCGTTCTGGGGTAATTGCTTTATTCATGAGACCCACAACTTCAGTAAGGACTGCTGGGGGGGGGGGGGAGTGGGCTGTGGAGAGGTGGGGGGGAAATGGGCTGGGCTGAGGGGGAGGCGGGCTAGGGAGAAGTGGGCTGGGTCAGGAATGGGCTGGGCTGAGGGAGAAGTGGGCTAGGGAGAAGTGGGCTAGGGGGGAAGTGGGCTGGGGAGAGGTGGGCTGAGGGAAGTGGGCTGGGGAGAGGTGGGCTGGGCTGAGGGAGAGGTGGACTGGGGGGAAGTGGGCTGGGGGAAATGGGCTGGGGAGAGGTGGGCTGGGCTGAGGGGGAGGTGGGCTGGGGGGAAGTGGGCTGGGGAGAGGTGGGCTGTGGGGAAGTAAGCTAGGGAGAGGTGGGCTGGGGGGAAATGGGCTGGGGGGAGGTGGGCTGGGGGAAGTGGGCTGGGGGAAGTGGGCTGCGGTTGATATGATGGAAAAGGATTGGAGATTGAGCGTGCTGGGCAGTGGAGTGGGTGGAAGAAGAGTGAAGGGAACAGGAAATGGAGAAAAAATAAGTCTCAGGAAAAAAAGCTGAGAACGAGGATGAGGAGGAGGAGGGGGAGTAGGAGGAAGAGGAGGAGGAAAATTAATAGCAGGGGGAGAAGGAGGAGGAAGACAAGGGGTGGGAGGAGGAAGAAGAGGACTAAGAAAATACGGAGGAGGAGGAAGGAAAGAAAAGAAGATAAGGAGGATGTGAAAAAGAAAGGTAGGGGAAATGAAGAAGACAAAGAAGAGGATAAACAAGGGAAGGGGACGAAGAGGAGACTTTGCAAAAACTTTTGATACCGTCCCACACGAAAGACTACTTACTAAATTAGCTTCACACGGAATAAGTGGTAGCCTATTAGGTTGGACTAGTAATTGGTTGAATGGTCGAAAACAGAGAGTTGTTTTAAATGGAAAAACTTCTAGATGGAAAAATGTTGCAAGTGGAGTTCCTCAGGGTTCCGTTCTTGGGCCACTTCTATTCATAGTATATATAAATGATATAGACCATGGACTAAAATCTACTGTTTCCAAATTTGCTGATGATATAAAACTGTGCGTAATGGCAAATGATCACTTAAACCAATTAGATATTCAAGAAGATTTAGATAAATTACAGCAATGGTCTGAAAAGTGGCTAATGAAATTTAACACAAGTAAATGCAAGGTAATGCACATAGGTAAACATAACAGGAAGTACGATTACAAGTTATTTGGAAATTCGTTAACAAAAGTGGATAGTGAAAAAGATCTCGGCGCAATTATCAGTAACGACCTCAAATCATCCAAGCAGTGTATTTCAGCCTCTGAGAAAGCAAATAAGATTCTAGGACTGATTGCGCGATCTTTTGATTTCAAAAGTCCATCACTCATTAACAAGCTATATAAATCTTTAGTTCGTCCACATTTGGAATATGATGTTTCCGTATGGTCACCGAATCTCATTAAAGACATTGACAGACTGGAAAAAGTACAACAGCGAGCCACAAAACTGATTCCAAATATCAAAAATAAATCATACGAAAATCGACTAAAACATATGAATCTGTTTTCCCTAAAAAAACGTAGACTCAGAGGTGACTTGATACAGGTCTTTAAGATTCTAAAGGGAATTGACAACATCAAAAGTGACAAAATTTTCACATTGAATGAGAATCAGACAAGAAACGATGGTCTCAAACTGTCCGGAAATAGATTCAATTTGGAAGTAGGTAGAAACAACTTTGCCAACCGTGTAGTTAATGAATGGAATAAACTTCCTGCACAGGTAGTGCAATGTAGTTCAGTTCGAAGCTTTAAGAATCATTTAGATAAACACCTAAGCAAGATGCTGTAATGATTATAATTTATTTTATATTATTTGTTTTTGTTTTGTTATCATTGTCTTTTTGATTTTCATTTATTATTAGTTATATGTCAATTTATTATTATTTACTATTTACCTGTTTATTATTTAACTATACCTATGCATTTATTTATGTATTTTATTTGTTATTTACATTATTATAGTTTTTATTTATTATTTTATTATTATGATTTTTTTCGCATCCGACCTAGATATGGACCAAAGGGTCTCCTGTCGGCATGCTCCGCCTTTGTGATCCTTTGTAAAGGACGAGAAAGGGGATGGGGAGGAAGAGAAAAAACGAGAAAGAAAAGGAAGAGGAGGAAGATAGAGAAAGAGGAAGAGGAGGATACAGAAGAATGGAAGGGGGGGTGAGAAAAAGAACGAGAATGAACAAAAGAAAAAGAAAGAAAAAAATGGAAATTGGACTAGAAGAAATAAGAAGAAGACAAAAGGAAAACACGTTTTCAGAGTATTTGCGAAAGCCTAATTCAAATCCTCACATGCCCACCCCAGGCAAATCTCCACAACCTTACCACAGCTTAAGAGGGATTCAAGGGAGAGAGCCTGTTAAACCCTCACCTCCCTTCCGTGCTGGGAGCAGTTTTACATTGATACTCATTGGTACCAAACGATTTCATTCAGGTGTGCAGAACACCCTCCATAAGACAATGGATAACACCCTTCCATACCAGGTGGCACTTTCACTCTTCACCTTGGCTGTCGTCAGGGTATTTTATTCATCGCCAGAGCAACCCTAAGATAGCGAAGGGATGGTAGTGAATCTCGGTTTAATCCCTCTTTCCCTGAAGGTCCTTTTCCTTTTATTCTAATTGTCGTCAGGTTATTTTATTCAGTTTATCGGCAGACCTTCGATATGGAGTGATTCTAAAGTCTTTGGGACACTAAATCAGTGGTTCTTAACCTTTTTCAGTGTCTGTACCCCTGGACATCTCAAAGAAAAGAAAAGAAAAGAAATAATCTTACCCCCCCCATGCAATACAAATACAATGCAGACATATGAAAAGGATCAGTGATACAAACCTTGCTTTGCCTTCTCATTGTAAATATACAGTACCATTTCACTGGGAATCATGTCTCGTAACCCTCAGGTTTAAGGTTCCGTGCTCTTCGGGGTTACAGGCACCACCAGGTTAACCCCCTTCAATTCGGTAACTTTTTCTTTCATCGCAAGACAGGAGATTTTAATGCTTATGAAGTAGCGGGCTCCAGCTTGAAGAGGATCGACGGGGGTGGAGACCCCCCTTAAAGGCGATTATCACCTTATCAACTGCCTAAAACCGCCTTTATGAGCCGGAATGAGGATCTTTGAGGCACGTGGCCGTGTTGAAGGGGTTAGGAAGCACTAAACACTACACTTGACACTTGTCTGTACCATCGAGAATGTTTCGGCCGGAAGCGCGATCGACCAGAATGCATGCCTGAAGGTCACAGCTTAAGTAACGTTGCAATTCTTAATGCGTCTATTTGCAAAGTAGTGTTGAACGTCTCATTTGCAATTCAGTCTTGTTTTTGAACATAATTAGGATGTTGTTGTTCAGAAAATTGAGAATACTTTGATACAAGCGATTGATACATGGAAATGAATAGAAAAAATGAATAGATAAATAGATGAATAGGGATTAAAAAACAAGTAAATAAGTAATAAATGAATAAAACAAATTAATAGATGAATAAATAGAATAATTAATATAGATAAAATAAGTATTCATGAATAAATAAGTACATAAATGAAGAAATAAATAGACAAATAATTGAATAAATAAAAAGATAAACATAAATGAATGAAAATGCAAATAATGATTATATGAAATACTATGGGATTGAATTTGAGAGACGATTCTCTATTTTCGTTGGGGCAACGTCAGTGAGGTCTGTACACTGAAGCGTATCCAGCCCAGGAACATTGTGTCATGTCAGCTTAGTGGCGCGAAGACGATGAGGTTTGTGAGGGATGTGCTCCGTCAGGTGACGTTGGCAGAGGAGAGGAGTTGTTTAGGGGTCGAGTCTCGTGTGCCAAGATACACGGGTTCGAGTCCTCTTTAGATTTTTTTTAATAGAAATATATATATTTTTTCTAAGGAATATTTTTCCCATGGGAAGGAAGACATAGATGTGGTATGTAGTTCCTACACTGATTTGAATTATATATTCATTTATTTATTTGTTTATTTATTTATTAATTTGTTTATTCATTTATTTAGTGATTTATTGTAGGGTATGGGAAAGTGGCCAAGAGAGGCCCAGCAACATACAAAAGCTTATCTTAACAAAGACACCTTTCACACGATCGGCTGCGACGTTGCTGCCGTAATGAGGAGAATAACAGAAATGATGAAACGAGGGGAAAATATAGATAACTGCTTGCAGTGCCATCGTAAATTTAATTTTTATGTTCACCTATCACCCTTTTACGAGGTGTGTGCTTTATAGCTTCCTCGTGCACTCGACCGTACTCAGATAAAGTCTCTGGACACAATTTTTCCTCCACTCTTGTGTTCCCACAGCCCTCCAACTTGAGAAAAAGACCCTAATTTATTTTATATATTTTTCTAATGTTAGTTTTATATGTTTGCTTATGCATTCATCTACTTATTAGTTTTTTGTTGTTGTTGTTTTTACTTTTATTGAAAAATTTGTAATTATCATTTTCCACTACTGACCCAGGGCAGTGGACAAGATGCAGGGATGACCCGTCACCCAGTAGGTGCCAAGATAAGAGGGAGGGAAGAGGGTGGAGGGGAGTCGAGTGTGATAGGGAATGAAATGGGTGGGAGTGGTTTTTATGCCTTTGTCTTTTGGCTACCTCTCTTATAAGGGGGGGAAAAGCCTTTGGTATATGTATGTATGTATGTATGTATGTATGTATCATTTTCCACAGGAGACAATTTTTCCTCCACAGTTTCATAGGTAGGACTTTACATTTTTTATTCATTATAAGTTAATTGATTAATTAATTATTTAATTAATTAATGTCATCCTTATCAACTAGTTTCCAGGGACTTGACCTCGAAGTCACTAAACTCTCCAGACACGACAAAGCCAGACAACTATTCACGATATCTTCCATAGCGGAGTTGATAAAATGTCATCAACAAACGGCTCCCTTTCTTCGGGTGGCATTCCGGAACGCTGCGCTGGACACACAACGGAGCACCACCGCGCGATGCTGTCGATTTAGGGCAAGAAGGATTTGCGCTCGGCAGGAACCACGAGGAAAGGAATGGGCGCTATCGTACATCCTTCCCGGCGCCGTGGCAGCATCGGGCGACCTATGAGCTCCCTGAATACGGGCCAAGAACCGATACATATCTTTCGTCGCACGGACCACTGGTCACGCGTGGTCATAACTCCCATTTTGGGATTTCTTTCTAATTCTCCCGTTTCCTCCCGAAACTTGGTGGTGTTCGTTATCTTAAAACCCAGCTCTCAAAGTCACGACAATACTTACCCCCCCCCCCACCTAGGTCTCTCTCTCTCTCTCTCTCTCTCTCTCTCTCTCTCTCTCTCTCTCTCTCTCTCTCTCTCTCTCTCTCTCTCTCTCTCTCTCTCTATGACGTTACCTACTACCTTGGTGACACCATATGACGTCATAAACAGATTTCGATGTTGAGGAGTTTGAGAAGAAACGGGGTTCTTGAAGAAATACGATAATAAACGATTCGGTGTAACGTCGCTAGAAGGCTAGGACGGTGCCCTTTACAGAGGACTTTGTAGCGTGGAATTTAATGAACCATGTCCTTGGTCCACCTCGCTTGCGGCAGGGTTTCGAACTGCTATCAACTCGACCTTCGCCGCGAGTAGTGAAGCTCTAATCCATTCGGCCAGCGAGTATCCAAAAAATAAACAAGACAAGAAAATAAATAAAAGTGAGTGACGTCACAATACGAAAAGAATGAACTTGTCCTCACCATAACCGAGGCATAACACACTCCTAACTAACTACTAACTCATTCTGAGCCGTTGGAGAGATGGTGGGGCTCTTCCTAACCGAATAAAACCGTCCGGCGTCAAAACAGAATCTCCGAAGTTAAAGACCACGAGTATCAGAAGAAACGAAGAATTCCCGAAAAGTCTCCGGAGAGCCCTATCCAACCCAGATCAGGGTCTGTCGTCTTCCTCACTTCCACGTCTCCTCAAACCAAACAAACCCAACAGAGCGTCACGACACGAACAACTAATTAATCAGTGATTAAATGATTAATTAGTTCATTAACTAATTCCCCCATGTCCAGGAACGCTCCGGCAACTAGATCAACGACAACGGCCACCCGGCCCTGACCTTTAGATCTCTGAGAGGAGATCCTAGCCCCTGCAGGGGGATCGAGTGCCAGCCTACGGGGCTGCACGCTTAGTTTGTGTGTGTGAAGAGTCGTTGGCCTTGCCCCTGGGGAGCAGTAACACAGGGGGGTAGGACTCCTGCTGGAGGTGAACACGAAGTAGTCACAAAGTCTCTGGTCGTAAGAGCCTACGCGTCGTGAGGCCAAGGCTCAACACATAGTCCGCAAGTTTTCGTTTTGACTCACGGGTTAACCCAGGAGGTTATTGATCCCCTTCACCGTCACGGCGCCACGGTTTTGAATAAAATCGCCTGACGTCAGCCTGAATAAAGATAAAAGGACCACATGGCACGGAAGGAAATAAGCGTCATTGGCTGTAACTCGCTTAACTCTCGGTGGAAAAAAAAGATGACACGCAGATGAATGAAATCGCCTGTCGGCAGTAAGAATGAGATGAAAAAGTATCACTCGGTAAGGAAGGACCTAATCGAGGCAGACAGTAACTCCCTATAAGTCTACTTCCTCCATTCTTATGTTCTTCTGTTTTTAGTAACCATGTAATGGACGCTGAAACAGTTGTTTGTTTTTAAGAGATATTTAATAACTTTATGGATAGGGATGGCAGGTAGTAAGGGACGTGGAACTGCTTAGTGTAGGCTTTATGGTCTCTTGCAGCCTCCTCCATGCTTAAGTTTTTATGTTCTTAGTAACCATGTAGCAAACGCTGAAACAGTTGTTTTAATAGGATATTAATAACTTTATTTATAGGGATGACAGGTAGTAAAGGACATGGAACTGCCTAGTATAGGCCTTGTGGTCTCTCACAATCTCCTCTATTCTTATGTTTTCATGTTCTTATCTCGATAAACCTCCTCAGTATCGAGTGCCAACAAAGGATTATATTCATTCCCGTGGTTCCCAGCTCAGTAGCCATGGGGTGAACGTCCTAAAAGATATGAGGTTTCCATTATTTTTTTTAAATCTTAACTCGGTAAGCTCGTTCCTTCTCACGTTCCCCGTTCTTCCTTGTTTCCTCTTCTTCCTCCTCCTCCTCCTCCTCCTCCATCTTTCTTTCCTTTCCTTTCCTTTCCCTTTCCTTCTCTTCCTCCTCGTTCTTTCCGACTCCCCCTTCCTCCCCCCCTTTCCTCTCTCCTTTTGCTCGGCGTTAGTACTGATCTCTGTCCATGTCGATTCCCACTCTCGGAGCCCACTCTCAAGGCCCACTCTCAACACGAACTCTCTACGCCCACTCTCGACGCCCACTCTCGAGGTCAGCACTCCCGCAACTTTCTCCGCCTTCCTCCCCCTTCCGGCCTCCAGTTGCGCCTTCCTTCCTTCCTTCCTTCCTTCCTTCCGGCACCCGCCCGAAACCACCTCCCCTCCCCCTCCCCCTCCCTCCACCGGACCGGCCCCCTCCCCCCCACCTCATCCCACTCTCCACCACGCCCCGCCCAACCCTGCCCAGTCCCGCCCTGACTACACTCTCTCTCTATCTCTCTACCTCTCTCTCTCTCTCTCTCTCTCCATCTCTCTCTCTCTCTCTCTCTCCATCTCTCTCTCCATCTCTCTCTCTCCATATCTTTCTCCATCTCTCTCTCCCTCTCTCTCTCCATCTCCCTCTCTTTCTCCACCCCCTCCCTCTCTCTCTCCCCATCTCCTTCTCTCTCTCTCTCTCTATCTATCTATCTATCTCTCTCGTTTTGTGTGTGTGTGTGTGTGTGTGTTTCTCTCTCCCTCTCCTCTTGTCTTCTCGTCTCACTCTCTTTTCCTATCTCTATTTCTGTTGTCCCTGCTTTTCTCTCCCTTTCTGGCTCACGTCTCTTCTCTTCCCGTTAATCCTTGCTTCCGCCTCTGTTCGCCCTTCAGTGAAGCCTCCCCACCCCCTCCCCCCTCCCCCCTCCCACGTCTACCCCGAAAAGCCGACAATGTCCATCACATCCAAAGTGTCGGGCGGCTCCTCCTCCTCCTCCTCCTCCTCCTCCTCCTCCTCCTCCTCCTCCTCCTCCTCCTCCTCCTTCTCCTCTTCCTCCTCCTCCTCTTCCTCCTCCTCTTTCTTCTCTTCCTCCTCCTCCTCCTCTTCCTCCTCCTCCTCCTCGTTCCCTCTTCGAGTCCTCGTCCGCCCTTCTGGTCTCATCCTTAACCTGCACGCCCACCTCACGCCCATTTCTCTGTTCACTCATTTTTTCTGTCTTTTCTCCGTGACAATGCCCTCTTGCACAACTCTCGTTCTGTTTTCTTTCTCTTTTCCCTCTTTTCTCGTCCTCTTGCTCAGCTTTCAAATTGCTCTCTTTCTCTTGCTTCCTGCAAACGTCCTCTTTGAATCGCTTTCTCTCTCTTCCTCCGTACTCCCATTCCTCCTTCCTTCTCTCTCTCCCTCACTCCTATTTCCTGCCTACTCCCGTTCCTGCTTCCCTCACTTCCTCTCTTTATCCCTCCCCTCCTCCCTGCCTCCCTCTCCCCCCTATTTCTCCCTCTCCCTCCTTACTCCTTCTCCTTGTTCCTCCTCTCCTTTCCCTCTCCCATTCCCTATTCCTTATTCCTTACTTCATTCTCCCTTGTCCTACCTCCTTGTACTCCCACCTCCTTCTCTCCCTACCTCCTCCTTTCCCTCCCCCACTCCCCCCCTTCCCTCTCTTCCATTCCCTGTTCTTTACTTCATTTTCCCTAGCCCTACCTCCTTATACTCCCTCCTTCTCTCCCTCCCTCCCTCCCTCCTTCCCTCTCTCCCATCCACTGTTCTTTCCCTCATTCTCCTTTGTCCTACCTCCTTGTACTACTACCTTCGTCTCTCCCTACCTCCTTCTTTCCCTCCCTCCCTCCTTCCTTCTCTCCCCCCTCCCTCCCTCCTTCCTTCTCTCCCCCTCCCTCCCTCCTTCCCTCTCTCCCACCCCCTGTTCTTTTCCTCATTCTCCTTAGCCCTACCTCCTTGTACTCCCTCCTCCTCCTTCTCTCTCCCCCCTCCTTCCCTCCATCCCTCCTTTCCTCCTTCCCTCCATCCCTCCTTCCCTCCATCCCTCCTTCCCTTTCTCCCATTCCCTCCTCTTTACTTCATTCTCCTTAGCCCTACCTCCTTGTACTCCCTCCTTCTTCTCTCCGTCCCTCCTTCCCTCCACCCCTCCCTCCTTCCTTCCTTTCTTCCCTCCCACCATCCAATGAAGCCCCGGCGTGGGAAGGAGAGGGATTGCGGCTTCCTAATTGGAAGACTCAAATTTTTCTGCCTCGTTTGTACAACTTTAGTCATTTATGCCAACTGTCGTCAGGTGATTTTATTACCGAGGGGGTGAATGAAAACTGCTACCGTCTTCAACGAAAGGTCAAATACAATCTCGACCCTTTTGTTGCGTTTATAATTAACTTAGTTTTTTATTCTAGCTGCCGTCAGGTGAGTTTATTCAAAGAAAGAGGGGGGAGAACATCCTACCCCACCCCCCACCCAACCTCGGATCAGAACAACACAAGTGAGTTGATTTAATCGATTTAGCCAAAGCCAAAATCTCTCGCTCGCCAAATAGAGAATCCAATCCCCTTTACCACAGCAGAATAAACAAACGAATAACGTTTCTCGAGGATCGAATGCTATGGCACTGAATTCGATTGTCTCCAGGGAGATTGTCATTTGTTCAATAAAAGGAATCACGCTATAAGCTCACGGAAACTCTGTAAAGCGCGATATGGCGCCCGGGGAGGCGACCCGAGCACGGTATTGCGTTGAAACGAAGCCGTAATTTTAACTAATTTAATTATCATAGGTTACGATGAGCCACTGTGTTCGTAGGTGACCTTTTAGTCCGTAACGAGGTCGGCTACAATAATGATAATAATAATAATTATTATTTCTATTATTAATATTAATGATAATAATAATATAATATAATAATAATATAGTAATAATAATAATAATGATAATAAAGAAAGAAAAATTAGAATAAATAGATAAATAGAATAGGAAAGAATATGTATGATTATAGAACGAATAAATGTAAATAGGTGAATAGATACTGTATATAAATAGGTAAATGAATGAATGAATAAAGAAATCAATGGATAAGTATCATATAAGGATCATAAGTAAATAGAATAAGGAAATATTTGAACAAAAGTGGCTCTCTTGTCACCAGTAACCAGCGCTTCTATATATATATATATATATATATATATATATATATATATATATATATATATATATATATATATATATATATATATATATTTAGAATTCTTCAGTCATAAAAGAACGCTGAATGACTCTGGTCCGTAAGGGTGTCATTAAACTTCCTAAAATATCGCCTGCATAAAACATGCTGTCAATATCCCAGACGTGGATCGAATAGGAAAATGATAACAGCATTCATTACGGACTGATAGACACAAGTGTTGACAAATTTGACACGCATACAGCACACGCAATTCCAAATGTGTGTATTTAGATATTTTTTCTTCTGAAATATTAACATGTGATCTAAAAATTGTATTTGCACACGGGACATATGTCACATATCACATACATACCAGTGTTCTCAGGGGACGTAATTGGGGGTATGTTGGTCTCGCATTCGCTCAGGAGTGGGTTCGAATCCCGCACTCCTCTGCGAGTGATTGCCACCTACCCCAATAGTCCAAACTCACAGTAACGCCTTTTTCTTCTTTTCAAATGGAACACATATACACACTTTATCTGAGCTTAAAGTCTTTTAACTGCACAAACAGAAATGTTGCCTTTTGAAAGAGACTAGCACAATGCAATGCAGAGGATAACAGGGAAATGACGTTTGCGATTACAAACATTAATCATGTAAATACTTCAAATACAGTCGTGACAACGATCGTCTCTCAGTTATGAAATTTTGATGAACGTTTTCTCACACAAACGTTCACGTTTTCATACCAAGGGGATGCAGCGTTACCCAGGCTTGGTTATACTTACTGTGCGTCATATTTGATACCGTTTTCTCTTCTTAAGCTACAAAGCCCTCTGTGAGGGGCACCGTCCTAGCCTCCCGATAGGGGGGGAGTGTGTGACTTTAAACCATATAAAATCTTTATGCATTCTACTCGTCTTAATATCGGTTGACATTTCTCATTTTATTCTGGCTCGAGTTAGACTATTTTATTCAGTAAAAGGGCTCGTAACAACTCCTTTCATACCAGAAGGTCCTTTTCCTTTTAATCCGAATGTCGTCAGGCGATTTTATTAATTTTCCTGTCACGCCGGTAATCAAGGGAGAAGCTTGTCTTTCGAGACGTCTTTCTAATCTCGAAACAGGTTTAATAATCCACACATTTCACTTAACTACTAATCACGCATAATACCTGAGTAAAGAGCAGGCAAGAATACAGACAAATTAACATTAACGCCTATTATTATGAATACGCTTACGAAGGGAGAATATACAGCAAGATGGTGCAATTGCGCCCCACACGCGAACACAACAAATGCATATCACTGCAGCGTCATGTTCTTGGCCTGTATGCATGTGTGTGTGTGTGTGTGTGTGGTGTGTGTGTGTGTTGTGTGTGTGGTCTGTGTGTGTGTGCGTGTGTGTGTGTGTGTATGTGTGTGTTGTGCGTGTGTGTTATGTGTGTGCGTGTGTGTGTGTGTGTGTGTGTGTGTGTGCGTGCGCGCGCGAACGTGTTTGTGGAGTGTGTGTGCGAGCGCGCGTTCG
>NC_134794.1:6698955-6708955 GCF_046742065.1 Oratosquilla oratoria | reverse complement strand
GGTGGGATAATGTCCCCCACCCCACCCCTGGTGGGATAATGTCCCCTCATCCCACCCACCCTTGGCACCGAATTCTCTATCCATCCCCGGTGCTTAGCCACAACTAAGATCAAACACATCTCGAGCACACTATTTTAAGACTTAACCATTTATAACTCATTTGAAATATGTATAACAAAATTAACGAAATGTATGTATAACAATATGTATGTATAACAATAAAAATGTATGTATAACAATAGGTATAACAAAAATAAGTGCCATGTATGAACAGATAGAGATAACATGAAGTTACTGACGAACATTATAATCTGGCTGCACCTCCTGTGAGAAGTATGAAGGTTAGAATATGTGAATAAGGAGAAAGTCGATCGCATATAAGGCATTCATAAGCAATAAATATTCGCTGATCAGGTTACCCACAGATAGGTGATACGACAACGAACGCCACACGTTCAAGGATATGACTGGTTACCCTGTCAATCCATCCATCATTGGAGTCAAACACCATAACACAATGTATCTGTGCTCACACTTCACCTACAGTCATAGTCTACGAAATGCCAAGGGAGCGAGGCTCTATTTATATGTGGTTTTCTCGTTCAATGACATCCCCCTACTCGTCGAGATAACTAAAGTTGATAAATGTTTAATTATCTCATCAATGGGCCCTGTTGACCTATTGCTGGTGAGCGATACTCTATTCAAAGATGGAAGCGGTGGCGAGCTGCCGGTGGAGATAATAACCGTTGCTGGAGAACTGTCCCTTCGCGGACTGCGTTCACGCTTCGCTGGACAAATGGTACCGACATGTCACGGGATGGGACGCGCTCTCCTCGTTCACCTCATCGTGTCGCTTGCCCGTGTTCTCGTTGACTTCAATGCCTCTTCCAAGTCACTTCACCCTTCGTGAGAAGACTTGGAAAGAGCCCTCGTCCGCAATGATAAAGTTGTCCTGCAAGCTTCAAGCGGAAACTATAAAGTTAATAATATTACGCAGTAATTTGTATAACGTAGTATTACTGGCATTGGAGGGACAGTATTCAACAGCCACTGAGAGAGGAGTTGGTGTCTTGTCAGTATGTTATGTCTGTAACGCTGGTCGAGTAGGAGGCACATAACACTAACACCACCATCTCCTACCGACACCAACCCCAGTACCATCACTAACACTAATACTAACACTAACACCAGGGCCAACTTTGACACTAACACTAACATCGATACCGACGCCAGCACCAAATCAACAGTAGCACCAACGCACATACACAAACACCAGGACCAAAAATAGCACCAATGCCAACACCACTACAGCACCACCGCCAGGAACACCATCCCCCAGCTCAGGCTCGGCTGGAACAAGGATGGGCAGAATGTCAGATGCATAGACAGACATGCTGTCAAAAAGGAGGAAGGGCGAGGGACGGACGGGCTGGCAGACGGAGGGACGGGCGGGGTGGGTTAGTGTCATACGGATTGATCGAGATCCCTTTTGTCCCGAAAAGAATCATTTGGACTTGTGGAGACTATCGCACCGAAGAGGCGGAGTCATGGAGATGGTAAAAGAGAAATTTAAGGTTGGAAGGGGTCGAAAGTGGTCAGTATTGTTTCCCGTCCCGAGTGAAGAGGAGTCTTCAGTCATAAGATAATACTAAGTAACTCTGATCCGTAGGGGGCTTTCGTCTTGTCCCCAACTTCAATATCTCCCTCCCACACACCACCATCCTCTTCTTTTATTCATTCGGTTTAAGCTCCACGATTATTACACTCATCATATCGAAAATTGAACTCCTTCATCATAGCTAATAACGTCATCACCCCCCCCAAAAAAAAAGTCACCACTCGCTTCAATGCTTTCCTCAGCTGTGTTGGCGTTACTATGGCAACCCTCCACCACCCATGCAGTTATTTTCTCTTACAGTCTCTCTCTCTCTCTCTCTCTCTCTCTCTCTCTCTCTCTCTCTCTCTCTCTCTCTCTCTCTCTCTCTCTCTCTCTCTCTCTCTCTCTCTCTCTAACCCTATCTGTCTATCTATCTTCGCAGCAAAGGGGTCACTACAGAAGGAGCTAGACTAGAAAGAATATTACTACACGTTACAAATAGGTCGAGGTGAGTCGACCACTCTATCCAGTAGACCATCAGAACCCTTTGACTCGTCTCTGCCCACACACATTCCTTTCCTGAAAAATGATAGCGTATTCTTCACCATGACCGTCCATAGTTCCTCAATCTTTGGGCAATTTATTTCCCAATTCGCCCTCTCTTTACCCCTCCTCTCTCCCCCTCTTCTCCCCTCTCCCCAGTCCCTCTCCCCTCATATCTCTCTCGTTTGCTGCCAAGAGAGAACCTCTCCCCCCCCCCAACTAAATCTTGTTTCGCGACGTCGCCTCAGGTTCTTCTGGGTCTCTCTTTTCGATAATCCATTTTTGTTTTCGAAACGTTAAATAGTTTTATAAAAGTCGAAGGCTTCAGACTTCCTACTCATGGAGAGGAACATGTTTTACTAGCCCTCCCTCTTAGATATTTTCTTTTTCTTGACATTATAAATAGAGTTAGAGAAGACGAATTTTTTTCATAGGTCCTACTGATGAATGAGAAGGTGATATCACGAAAAATATTTTGTTTGATTCTAGAATGATTTTTGAGGATTTTTTCGAAGAAGAGTTAATTGTGTTTTGGGATCGCCCCACAAGAGCGTCTGCTGATGAAGACACTTGTGTAAGAGGTCTGCGATTCGATTCTTCAAGTCACTTGTAGTCCCTGTCCTTCTGGACATGGATACATGAGCTTGTGTTGTGGGCTGTAGCTTACAAGCGCTTCTATCCTCATGGAAAATCCTCCATCGCCTCTTTTCCATCTTCCTCTTCCTCCCTTGGCGGTGCAATCGGAAGCGTATGGGTTTCGTATTTTCCTAATCGCAGGTTCGAGTCCCGCACTTACATGCGATTCCCAGCAGTGACTGTTACCTGGTCGAACAGCCCAAGTTTATAGCAGGGCAAAGGTGAATGCTTCGGCCGCGTACGCTCCTCACAACCTCCTTCGTCGTCGTCGTCCTCTTCCTCCTCCTCCTCCTCCTCCTCCTCCTCCTCCTCCTCCTCCTCCTCCTCCTCCTCCTCCTCCTTTACACTGGGAGTTTGAATAAAAGTCACCGGAGGACAAATGCACCTTTCACGTGAACATCTCCGATAAAAGAATATGATAAAGTAAAAACCATCCCACCCGTTTCCATATTCCCTCGTCCTTCCTCGATGTCTTTTGCTTTCCAGGACCCCAGGGGGAATAGCCCCATTCCAGGAGCCTGGAAGCGGCTTTCTTGCATACAAGAATCCATTTGTTCTAGATGCACATCTGAGACTCCAGGAAATATCTTTGTTAATTTGTTTATTCAATTGCCTACTTATCTCCTTATCTACGGTGCTTATCTGATATTTATTCATATATCTATTCACTTGATTATTCATTTAATCATGCTGGTAGTGCCTTGCATGCATACAAGAATTCATTTGTTCCACACACACATCTTGAAGGTTCTCTCGTAATCCTTTTCTTTAATCTATTCAATTATCTATTTATCTATTTATCTATGGTGATCGTCTATTTATTACCTGATTAATCATCAATTCATGTAATTATTTACTCATTTAAACCATTATCGCCTTCAGTACTGTGATGTCTTTTACATATATATCTTTGCCTGGCCGAAACCAGACAATTTTGTTCAGGTGATGAACATCAGAAGAAATGGGGGTCACGGTCCATCAGGAACCCTTCAGGGTTGAGGTCACCATTCAGGTGAATAAAATCGTCGTTACTTATGAATATATAATCGTCCTTCTTCACTTATAACTGACGTTTTCCCCATATAACGGAACTTCTTCACTTAGAACAGATTTAAATATGTAACGGATCTTCTTTCCTTATAACGGACTTTTTCCCAAATAACGGGCTTTTTCCCAAATAACGGACTTTTTCCCAAATAACGGACCTTCTTCTCTTATAACGGACTTTTTCCGTATAACGGACTTTTAAATGCCATATAGCGTAATTTCTTCCCATGTATCGGACCTTCTTCCCTTATATTGGACCTTCTCATATAGCGGACCTTCTTCGATTATAGCGGACCTTAACGCCCTCCACTCGCTCCCAATCCAGCGTCAAGTTGTGGACAGAAGTCTTGAAGCATCCTGACGGCCTCTAGTATGCAAATGTAGCTTATCTCTTGAAGAATTGATATACTCTTCCTATGCAGTATTCACATCCATAGGGATATCACCGAAGTCTCTAAAATATCAACTGCATGAAACATGCAAGGGGACGTTGTGTACACAAGCGTTATTCAGTCCCTTACCTCATCTTGCCCAGTCTGCCTGAACACCTGCGGGCATTAAACTCGGGGGGTTCCAGTGGTTAAAGTGGTCGGCTCTGAGGTTTGCGGGTCCAGGTGGGGGGGATTCGACGTGTAGGAGTAAGGTGACCTGCAGGCAGGCTCCCTCGAATTGCGAAGCTGGGATGGAATGGATTTGTAAGTCGAACTAGTTGACCGTCCCGCCAACCCCTCCCCCCCACGCGTGCGCGCACACACACACACACACACACACACACACACACACACACACACACACACACACACACACACACACACACAATGCACACACACACAATGCACACACACGCACACACACACACACACACACACACACACACACACACACACACACAATGCACACACACACAATGCACACACACACACACACACACACACACACACACACACACACACACACACACACACAATGCACACACACACACACACACACAATGCACACACACACATACACACACGCACACACATATACATACGCACGCACGTACACAAATATACACACGAACGCACGTACACACATATACACACGCACGCACGTACACACATATACACACGCACACACATTTCCTTCCAACTCACGTGCCTAATATCTGCTTCTTTGGTCTTCCCTCCAATCCACTAATCTGCAATTTCGCTCCCTCCTTCTCCGCCTTCTCCTCCTCCTCCTCCTCCTCCTCCTCCTCCTCCTCCTCCTCCTCCTCCTCCTCCTCCTCCTCCCCTCCTCTACCTTCTGCTCACCCTCCACCTTCTGCTCCCTCTCCACCTTCAACTCCCCCTCAAGAACCATCTACCTCTACCAAACCCGAGAACAAGCTTTCTCGTTACCCTTCACTGATCCCTAAACCTACGATTCAGTTCCTTCCTCCCCCTACCCTTTCCCCTCCTCGACTCCGTCTTCTCCTCCTCCCTCCTCCTGTCCTCCTCTTCTGTCCTCTGTTTATTTTCCTCTCCTCTTCCTCCTCTTCTGTCTTCTACTCTCCTTTCCTCTTCCCCCCTCTTCCCATCCTCTCCTCTCCTCTTCCCCGTCCTCTCTCTCTCTCTCCCCAATTCCTCCTCCTCCTCCTCCTCCTCCTCCTCTGCCCCTTCTTACATTTCTCCTCTCTTCCTCTTCCTCCTCCTATACCCCCTCCTCCTCCTCCCTCTGCAGTCCATGTCGAACATGCTCATCTCCCATCAAAGACGAGTCCCATCGTCCCATCGCCTCTTGTCCGACACGCCGTTAGCGGAGGACCAACACGGCCACGGCGTTCGGTCGTCCTTATCTAATAGACCCTCTCGCTACCGCGGGAGGAATACCACAGAGATGATTGAAATAGCCAGGCGACAGACATAATAAAAAGGAAAGGTCCACCAGGTATGGG
Source organism: Oratosquilla oratoria (assembly GCF_046742065.1). NCBI lineage: Eukaryota > Metazoa > Arthropoda > Malacostraca > Stomatopoda > Squillidae > Oratosquilla > Oratosquilla oratoria. The sequence goes on along the minus strand of NC_134794.1, from coordinate 6,703,211 downwards.
AGGGATGGACTCTGAAAAATCTCTTTCCTAGCCTCTACTTCCTCTGGAACTACCGGCACCTTGGGCAAAGGTGACGGTCTCTGTAGTCGCAGATGAGCGCCTCCTGGCGTGAGATCCTCTTTACATGCACAGCCTTCCTCACTCCTCACTCACGTAGCTTTCTTCTTCAACTTTCTTCATCCTTATTCCCAGTATTGGCTTCACAGAACTTTCGTCGGTAGCTCCCCTTCCTATACCCCTCCTTCCCTCCTCCTCCACTTCCCCACTTTCCTCCTCTTCCCTCTACCCCTCCTCCCCCTCCCCCTTCTTCCCGCCCCCCGAGGCCCTTACCTCACCTCCTCTAAATTACCCAACACAGCCCGACCTTTGCCAGCGGGCACCCCTCCCTTCCCCTCTCCTCACCTCCCTTCCCCTCCCCTCCCCTCCTCTCCCCTCCCCTCCCCTCCCCTCCCCTCCCTTCCCCTCCCCTCTCCTCTCCGCCCTACTCTACATCACCTACTCCTCCTCCTCCTCCTCCCCCGCCTTCTCCTCCTCCTCCCCCTCCTCTTCCACCTCCGCTCCTAATCCTCTTGTACCGCGACTTAGAGTACAGTTGCTCCTTTAACCCTTCAGGGTCGTAGGAGTCCTTTGTGTCACACTTGGCTCCATTTATTGGTACTACAGGGGGATGACGTCACCCAGGAACTATGGAAAGGCGTACGTTACGCCTATGGGAGGGCGTACGTTACGCCTTTGGGAGGGCGTACGCTACGCCCCAACGGAGGCCTCAAGAATCCGAGGGACTCTTGCTCTCGTAATAACTGGGGGAGACTTCCTCGAAGTCACTTCGCATAAGGTGGCAGGCACTATGACACTAAGATGAGGGGAAGTGAAGCCAATTGTGCTTGGCTGCACCTTAGGCGCCCATCTTTCTATCCTTTTTTTTTTTTTTTTTGTTTTTTTTGTGAGTTTTGAGTTTTGAGTTTTGGGAGTGAAATGTCACTCCCATGGGCTTTGAGCCCGTGGGAGTCCTTCCCCTCGTCCCTTAGTAGTTTCATTTATCTTCTCCCAGTCCCTCACTCCTTCCCTTCCACACTTTCTTCTCTTTCTGCCTAACGCCAGGGTATACTATTCATTTCCCAGAACACCTCAACACCGCCTTGTCTTTGACAGAGCGCACCTCAGTCACCCCCTGTTTGGCTTTCCATTGTTTTTTGTGTCAAGGCTCGTTCCTACTCCAGTCCCGTCCCTTCATGCATTACCCGTTACGAATGAAACTTAAAAGCGCAGATGATACAAAATGTTACATATTTATTAAGTATATAAAATTTGGTAACAATAATCACAATATCCAGAGGAGCACATCCCTTCAGAGCATGAGGCACCATATATATATATGTAATATATATAATATTATATATATATATATATATATATATATATATAATATATATGTATATATTTATATATATGTATAAAATATGTATATATATATATAAATATGTATATATTTATATATATGTATAAATATGTATATATATATATAGATATATATATATATATATATATACATATATGTATATATATATATATATTAATACACCCAGCCCTTTTGCCCTGCACATCGCAGTAAAGTCGTCATAGATATTGTTCTGGCTTAAGGCAAATAATTTCATTCAGTTGAGAAGGTCCACGGGGTAAGGGTGGAGGGGAAAATCCCTGATTGATCGATGAAGACCTCTCGAGGCCGAAGTTCGCCTCCTCAGCCCAAACTCGAGAATTCCTCCTTGGAGCAAATTTCATAAGCTCTTGACGGTTTTGAAAGGCTTAATTAGTTATAATAAGCTTGAAGGAGCATTGGAAAATTGGGTTATGTATAAGTATATATATATATATATATATATATATATATAATATATATATATATATATATATATATACAGTATATAATGTGCATATGCATATACATATATGTGCATATGCATATACATATATGTACATATGCATATGCATATACATATATATATATATATATATATATGTATATACATATCTCGTATATGCATGTCGAATTATTCTTATCTTCTCGAAGATCCTTCCAGTTTTTGAATATTCTTTATCATGACGTCAGACCGACGACGCCTTCTTTTAGACATTTGACTCCCAGTGGGTGGATGCCACGGAATTTAATAGAATATCCTTGTGGGTGTGGAAATAATAGAAAAAAAAGTTTCACCCGGTATGGAAGGGGTTAATTGAACAATTTGTTGTCAGTCATCACTTCCTGCCCGTGTGGTTCCCTTTAAATGGTTCCTTTCTTCTTTCACGTACACGGAGGGGGGGGAGGGGGAGGGAGAAAGGCGGATTATTTCGACCTCACCGCCACCAGGCGTTCGTGAAGAAGGAGGAGATAGCTTCTGGAGAGGGTCCAATGACGAAGTAGATCCTGGCTCCTGTTGGAGTAGCCCGGGAACGATTCCAAACAAGTGTGTCTTCCCTCCCTTCACCTCCTCCCCATCGCATTCCCCCCCCCCCGCCCCATCGTTTCCGTCCCTCCACATCCACATTTCTTCACGCCTCGAGTGTTCCTCTTCGTCGCCATCGTGTTTATACACAAACACGCACACACGCACACACACACACACACACACACACACACACACACACACACACACACACACACACACACACACACAAATCGCGGCGCATTGGTAGAGTTCCCGGCTGCCACTACGGTGGTCCAGGTTCAAATCCTGCCCAGGGCTGAAAAAAGTTCAGTATCGCTTCGCTGTGGGTCGTTACTCCAACCCTCGTGGGCGGGGAGTTGGGTGTGTGTGTGCGTGTGAAGTCACAGCCTTACCCATAGATCGGTCGTATATGAGCTCTGAGCTCTCTTCCGAGAGGGAAATAGCTGCCGATCACGAGTCCAACACGTGATGCAAGACCATAGTGAATCACACACACACACACACACACACACACACACACACACACACACACACACACACACACACACACACACACACACACACACACACACACACACACACACACACACACACACCTCCTTATTCAAGACAGTAGTATAATGACTTCCAGTGTAACGGTTCTTTAAGTCCTGGACAGGGACCGAACTCACAAAAGTTGAGTTAGCAGGCGAAGGTGGTACCACTGCACCAGCAAGCTGTTTGTGTTTGTGGTTCTTCACTTTGGTGGTGTTAGGAATGACCTTTTGGTATGCATTGTGGGATGACTTGACCTCGTTTTCTTTCCTGCCTCCCTTGCATCCCACTTCCTCCCACATCCCTTCACTCCCTCCCTCACCCACCATCTCATTTGCAGACTCGTTTCTCTGATCCTCCTGATCCTTCTCCTCCTTTCTACCTCTCCTCTGCCTCCTTTTTCTACCCCTACCACCTCCTCTCTCGTGTCCTCCTCTCTCTTGTCCTCCTCTCTCTTGTCCCCCTCTCTCTTTTCCTTTTAACATTTCCCTTCCCCTAATTCCTCTCTTTTTCTTCCTCCTCCTCTGTTTCCTCCTCTTAGTCTTTCATTCATCTTCTATTACTCCTTCATTCATCTTTCTCTTCCTCTAACTCTTTATCTCCTCCTTCCTCCTGATTCTCCTCCTCCACCTCCTCCTCCTCTTCCTTTCAATCTTTCCGTCATCTTCCTCTTCTTCCTCCTTTTATTCTTTGCTTCATCCTCCTCTTCCCTCTCTCACTCTTCCCCTCATCATTCCAAGTCTTTCTCTCCTCCTCCTCCTCCTCCTTATACCCCTCCTCTTCCTCCTCCTTGCGATCCTCCTCTCTTTTTCTCTTCCCTTATTTATTTCTCCTCCTCTTCTTCCTCCTCCTCCTCCGCCTCTCATTCTCAAACACATTACATCGTTTCATAGCTTCTGCTGGTGCCTTTCAGTTTTACCACCACTTTCACGCGACAGTATCCTCAAGGATAGAAGCGCTGGTTATCTCTGATAAAATATCGATATTTCACCAACAAACATCCCTTGATCCTCCTCCTTCACCTCCTCGAAATGGAGGAATGAATTTCGTAATTTGCTAAATTAGATATCGTCATTAGTGTTTGTGTCCAATAATTTCTATCTATCGAAAATAATTTACTGTAAATAATTTCCTGTGAGAATTGATCAATTAAAGAAAAAATCAACAATGCAGCAGTTATTTGTTTCCGACACTTCATTATTGGAAACAACCTCCTAAAAAAAAAAAAAAAAAAAAAAATATATATATATATATATATATATATATATATATATA
>NC_134794.1:6683955-6696455 GCF_046742065.1 Oratosquilla oratoria | reverse complement strand
TGTATACATATATTGCATGTATAATGAAAATTGCTTTGTTGGAATGTGGTTGCAAATGTACTGTGGCCTGAAACCGGTGTAATCAGCTCAGCCGTAATGAATAATTACTACCACTGAAATAGGACTTTGAGACTACCGCTCCTATGTCCGCTATTGTAGATAACAGGGGAAACCACTAGGCGGCAACTGACCTCGATCTCCCGAGTCTAGGTCAGAAACACTCACCAGGATTTCTGACCAGGATGGGTTCTAGTCGAACAAAAGTCCAAACAGACCAAAATGGCGAGTCTTGGCGTCGAACTAAGGTTTATTATTATTATCATTATTATTATTATTATTATTATTATTATTATTATTATTATTATTATTATTATTATTATTATTATTATTATTATTATTATTATTATTATTATTATTATTATTATTATTATTTATTGTGCATACATTGTGACGAATGTGGATAGGAGGCAAAGGGAACACGGGCTGAGGGAAATACTTTTATTCCTGACTAGTTTCGCCCGAGTGGCTTCTTCTGAGGAGAAGCCACTCAGGCGAATGTAGTCAGGAATAAAAGTATTTCCCTCAGTCCGTGTTCCCTTTACCTCCTGTCCACATTATTATTATTATTATCATTATTATTAGTTTCTGTTTGCATTTATTTTCTAGTTTTGTTTATCAATTTTTGAGCAACCCCTTAGGTGCATTTTATTATTTTTTTCCCGCTATTTAGAATGTGTTTCTGGAAAAAGAGAAATCTGCTTCACGTAAACTCTCGGACAGGATAATAATAATTTCCAGATTATGTCGCAGCGCTCAAGAGGTTAACCACAAACTCTCAAGTTTACAAAGTCTGTCTGCACGCAAAGGGGCGGGGGCTCTGAGTGACGTCATATCGCTCTGTTCCGTCACAAAATCACAGACCGTCTGAAGGCTGCGTGACGTCGGGTCGACCTCGACGACATTTTTCAACAAATATGAGCAGACTTCGCGGCCCTGGGTCTGAGTTAAGTAAAATAAATCCTGGCAAGGTCGCCGTTTCATTTCCCATTTCGAGGAAAAAATGTTCCAAGTTTCTGTGTCGGTGATTTCATTTAACCTCTTCAATTCGGGGGCGTTCCATCAGGCGAATGAAATCGCCTGAGTTCTTTGCTATAATGAAGTTCATAAAGTGCATCGCTGTGATCAAGGGTGTTGATGAAGTGAAGCACGAATACGCAATTATGCCTAGCTTCACTGTTATTTTTTTGTTTTCTTTTGTATAACTTCCTATGTTTTTTCTTCATCGTCTTATTCTTTTATTCTTTTTTTCCTTTTTTTCGTTGTTGTTGTTGTAGTTCTTGTTGTTCTTCTACTCTGTTATTGCTCTACTTGTTGTTTTTGTTGTTTTTCTTCGCCTTCTCCTTTTTATTTGTTTTTTCTTCTACAACTCCTTCTTCTCCTTCTAGCTTTTTTTTTTCAGAATCTCAGCGAGTCCTCGGTGTCGGTGGCCTCGCCTAGGCGACTAATCCCTCATGTCGTCTAGGGAGGAAGGTGCTTAGCATTCCGGCCGCGCCACCGCCCTTCCCCCCCTTTCTCAAAGAAACCTTTCCAAACGCCCAATGAGCTTTCCCCTCCCATCCGTTTCCCTACTCACCCCAACTCCCTCCTCTCTTCTGCTCTTCTGAGGATGCCATTCTACTCCCCATCCTCTCCCCACCTCTTCCCTCCCCTCCTCTTTATTTCTCTTCCCCCTGACCTCAACTCTTTACTCTCCCCTCCCTTTTCTCTCTTCTGTTTTCATTTCTTCCCTCCCATATCCTCTCTCTTCTCCAATTTCTTCTCTCCTCTCCCCTCCACCCCAACCCCCTCTCCCTCTCCCCTCCACCCCAACCCCCTCTCCCTCTCCCCTCCACCCCACCCCCCTTTCCCCTGCCCCTCCCCCCGTCTCTAATTTCCTCTCCCTCCCAGGACTTTCGTCCTTACGAATCTTACTGAGATCGTTCTTATTCGAGGATTAGCCACGATCCTGCCTCGATGACTGAAGAACACGAACGTCGCAGCTGTGACGCGACTGTTTCTCTAGAACGGAAATGACGTCATAGGTGTGTGACGTCACTTCACGTTCTTGTCCCTCCCACCCCCACCCGGACCCTCAGGACACTTAATCCCTCTAGAGCAGCGATTCTCATCCAGGGTTCCCCGGAACCCTAAGGTTCCGCAAAAGGTCCCTAAGGGTTCCGCGAGAACAAGTGAGATAAGCTAATGCACTTTTGATTTTTTATTTAATTTTATATACGTAATATAATTAAACACGCACGACATATTCTTGGTTATTGTAATAATGTAACATACACATCATCCTATCTAACCTATTATTACGATGAAAATGAAATGAGAAAGACATGGTATATGTTTTTTTTTTTTTTTTTTTTTGCGCAGGGGTTCCTTGAGACATGCAATTTATTTTAAAGGTTACGCAAGGGTGAAAAGGTTGAGAAACGCTGCTCTAGAATATTTTATTCACCTTCGAGTTCTTCTCTTAGTAGGAAAGAGTATAGAGAGGCTTTTGAAGACACCAGGGCTTGACTTAGAATTGGTTGTTCTTTCCTTTGATATGTTCTCTTCTTTGTTCTCTTTGAAACAACGCTTGGTAGGCCTTGCAGATATCTTACTGTTCTTTACGAAATGCACATCTGGGCTTTTCATTGTTTTTTCTTTTGTATGTTCTATTGTTCTTTGCTGCATTCGAAAAAGAGAGAGCAAAATATATATTTATATATCATATGAGGTGTATTGTTTGGGTGATCTTTCAGTACTTATTGAATGTCCGTTAAACAGGGATTACTTCATCTCAGATCCTCCGAGGGTTCCCCTCTACATCCCCCACGCTCTGCCAAGTATCCATGGAGCTGGATGGCCCGGTTGATCCACTGAAGGACACAACCGAAGCTGGTCAATTCATCCATCAACCTTAGTATTCATTAATGGTTCCCTAACTTGAAACACATAACCTGACGCTTTGATATATGACCTCGTAAACATACTTTTCTAGTGTCCCCTTCAAATACACTTCCAGGAACGTTCCGTTTGGGTGAAGCAGCTTGGTCCTCTAATGGCCGGAACTTGGCTACGCCACTGTACGTAACCTCACCATTAACACACACACCACCAGGATCGGCCCTGACAGTGAATAAAGCGTCTAGTCTAAACCTAACGTTGAATTCCACATGCATTTCCCTTCACGCAACGAACCCCACGCACTTCCAAGAACGGCCCTCAATAATCGAGAACGAATAAAGCGTCATATCTGAATCTGATCTTGAACTCGTCCTTCTCTACACAGTCCCCTTCACACAACGAATCCTAAACTCTACCAGGAACGTCCCTCAATAATCAAGAATGAATAAAGCGTCAGATCTGAATTCCTGGACACAACGAACCCGACAGTACGTGTATTCATCATCGTTCCAAAGGATGCATCATCCGGGATTCCATACACACAGCTTCATTCAAAGCTCACTGCTCACGCCGATGCTTTCAGCGCTCTCTCTCTCTCTCTCTCTCTCTCTCTCTCTCTCTCTCTCTCTCTCTCTCTCTCTCTCTCTCCCCTCTCCCCCTCTCTCTCTTTCTCTCCCCCTCTCTCTCTTTCTCTCTCTCTCTCTCACCCCTCTCTCTCTTTCTCTCTCCCCGCACGGCTGCGTCTAACAGGTCTTATATCATTCGCCAACAGCGGCTCATACACAGCTGGTCTGAACAACATAGAGCGCCCCTTTCCCCTACTACACCAGACCCTCCCAGATCCCCCCCCTGCCTTCTGCCTCTCCTGCCGTAGTACACTACACTCCTCCCCTTCCCCCAACCTCTTACTACACGTCGTTTGTCAACACAAGCCGTTCCTGAAACTTTCAGGTCACGACCCCGAATGTAGTCTTGTCCTCGGCACCCGACCCGACCCGACCCTAAGAATGCTTCTGGTAGGCGGTGCCATCGAAGGCCCTAAATCTCTTTCGTACCTTATTTTTCCAGACCCTTCTGCGGCCCGCTTCGATCCTTATTTGGGCCGTGAAGACCTGTCTAGGAACTACTGGAATCTCAACGATACAGTAGGTGCCTCCCATTTTCCTTTCCCCTACCCCTCCCTTTCTCTTCTCCTCCCTTCCTATTTTCATCCCTTCTCCTTCACCTCTCACTCCCCTTCCCCTCCCTCCTCCTTCCCTTTCCACTCCCATTCTTCTTCCACTCCCATTCCCCTTCTCCTTCCTCTCCCCTCCTCCTCCACGTTTCCCTTCCCTTTGCCCAACCTTTCCCTTACCCCTGCTCCTTCCCCTCCCTTACCCCTTTCCCATCCAAGACGCGGGTTGATAGTGACGCCCATACGACGCCATTGCGTCCATGTGGGCGTGGGAGGGGTGAAGGGCGACTATGTATGGGGCAGGTCGGGGGTGTGCAGGGGTGGCGTGCAAAGGGATGATGCTGCTGGCAATCATTCTTGGCAATATGGTTCATTATATCACACTGCGCATAGAGCGTATTAGCGCCAGTACCAGAGAGAGAGAGAGCAGAGAGAGAGAGAGAGAGAGAGAGAGAGAGCAGAGAGAAATTATATGTATACGTAAGGTCTTTTATGGACACATGTGTTCATTTCACAGGTGACCAAGAACAATAAATGGATCCGAGTTAGGTAGGTAAGGCATATGGAAAGGAGGAGGAGGAGGAGGAGGAGGAGGAGGAGGAGGAGGAGGAGGAGGAGGAGGAGGAGATGGTGCGGGAGAAAGGTGAGAGGGAGCAGGGAGAAGGAGGCGAGGTAAAAGTAGGAGAAAGAGAAGAAAGAGGAGGGGGAGGAGGAGGGGGAGGAGGAGGGGGAGGAGGAGGAGGAGGAGGAGAGGTGGGGAGAGGACTGAGCAGAAGTAACTCACACGCACCGCTCCACTTTATTATAAACCCTTCAATATGGCGACGTGCAGAGGGCCGGGCCCGTCAATGTTAGGCACTGTAATTTGCGATTATGTTTGTTGTCCCTTAGTTAAACTCAGACACAGTTAGTTTAGCAAATCAGGAGAGCAGTTAGAGTGGATAACGTTTACTCCTTAGTAACGCGATGGAAGCAGTGTTCCCCTAACCTGGATAGATTCGTCTGGTGTTAGGCAAAACAAAATATGTGAATTAGATTTTTTTCACCGTGCTGGAAGTACTAGGGCTGTACTTTTGAAACCTTTCGCCAGCCACAGCTAATGCTTTCTACCATTAGAAAGTAGAATTTTTACCTAGGCTTCCAGCTGAGTTCATCTGGCTTACTGGCCTATTTACGAAACCTACTGGTAGTCTCAAACATACTTAACCAATGAAGTTAGTATCTTTTTTTCGCCTTAACGGTAGAAGGCGTTGGCTAGGGCTGGCAAAAGATTTATAAGAGTATGGCCCTTACGTCTGGCACATGCAAGGAGGTGCCACATTACACGTCAGTGGCCTCAATTGGCACTGCAGTGACGTCACACACCCGGACACCTTCCCGCCGAGAAGTCTGCTGCTGGTGGTGGTGCCTGACGGCCCGGTCCCCACCCGTCATGCATTGGGAATGCAAAAGAAGGAAAAACGTTTCGCTTTAGTGCATCACCGCCTGGACTCTCCATCCCTCTCTCTCTTTCTCTCTCTCTCATCCTCTCCATCTCTCTCTCCGTGTCTCTTTCTCTTTCACCCTCTATTTCTCTCTGTCTCTTTCTCTCTCTTCACCCTCTCTCTCACTCTTTCACCCTCTCTCTCTTCCACCTCCTCTCTCTCTCTCTGTCTCTCTCTCTCTCTCTCTCTCTATGTTTCTCCCTCTCTCTCCCTCATCCCATCTCTCTCACCCCCTCCCTCTCTCTCTCTCTCTCTCTCTCTCTCTCTCTCTCTCTCTCTCTCTCTCTCTCTCTCTCTCTCTCTCTCTCTCTCTCTCTCTCTCTCTCTCTCTCTCTCTCTCTCTCTCTCTCTCTCTCCTTGGCGTCTTCTTAACAGCGAGAAGGTTCCTGCTTATCTCAAGTAAACCCTTCCTTACCGGGTGGCATTTTTCCTTTCATCCAATGTGCCGCCAGGCCACTTGATTCATCATCTTGACATCCTCTTGGAAGGGACTACGGTGTCAATAAAGTAACCCTTTCAACATCGATTCCGTCACTAACACTGCGTTCCGTCATTCACTGTGGTCCGTCGAGTGTAATGCATAATCGCGGACATTCAAAGCTGGCCCATTACACTACATCATACATTGATGTGTTACTATATGCAGTGTTTCTTATAATGTAATTAGTTTTCTGTAAACATACTTTCATTGACAGAACGTGTATTATCCTTCCTTTTGTTCCTGATATCCTCTTCAGAGTTCTTCTCGACTACCTCCATGCCTTCAGTACGATGGGATAAAAGCGCTGGCTATTGGCATCGAAATGCAATAAAAAAAAAATTATCTGCACTGATATGATATGTCATGGGTCAGGCTAAGGTGTCCGGAATATTGCATCTGGGATACAGGCACCCCAGAGAGAGAGAGAGAGAGAGAGAGAGAGAGAGAGAGAGAGAGAGAGAGAGATGGAGGGAGAGAGAGAGAGAGAGAACAGAGGTTCTTATAACATCACCCCTGAGACCTGCATCATAACAGCCGTGTTAGTAACAGCCGGAAGGAGAACAGGAAGAACAAGAACAACCACACTCTACAGTATGTATGGGGCTTGTTAGGTCACCTGGGACGCTGCCTCCATTCCCCAGTGTTTGCTACAGGAGAAGACGTCCCACAGGGCTCTTGTCTCGCTCCCCTTCTAGCCTCTCACGGCCCCCCTCCCTCTCAAGCACTTAAGACACACGCATTGCTCGTCTGAACACATCAACAATAGTCAAAGAAGTCCATATAAAGAAGAAGCTTTATTGTCCCCTCGACCACCAAACCCTACGGAGTGCTGTCTGTAAATCAAAGGATTGTACACAGTGTCTGCTCTGACCCTTAACTGGCGTCCACTTTGACCCCAGCGCGCGCGCAGAGAGAGAGAGAGAGAGAGAGAGAGAGAGAGAGAGAGAGAGAGAGAGAGAGAGAGAGAGAGAGAGAGAGAGAGAGAGAGAGAGAGAAATGTACGCACACACACACACACACACACACACACACACACACACACATACACACATACACACATACAGATACACGTAAACACACACGTAAACACACACACACGCACACGCACCTGCTCGGAATTAGAGTAAACTTGACACGGTGTTTCTGACAGTCTCGTTAACACACTGAGATCACAAGACTGCCAGTTAATAATGGTTCCCTACTCTCAACCTATGGCAGTTCATCAACGATCCTTTCTCCTGAATATTATAGAGTATTATCATGCTAATCTTAAGCTGATATCATAAGTCAATAACACTACCGTAAGCGTATCAGATAGGAATTTTGAAATCTGCTAAGAGATTGATGTACCATTTACGACGTAAAATAATTTAATATATTGAGTATCTGACTTCAGTCACAGATATTTAAAGATCTAAAAAGCTTTGTAAGTTTGTTTTGGGTAAGAGCAGTTAATTCTATACTCCTATGGGATCTTACTAGAGCATACAGTGGGGTCTCGATCCATTGAAATCCTTTCAGGCTGAGGCGTCCTCTTCATCTGCATAAAATCGTTTGTGTCCTTACTGTTGAGCTTATGCGTTCTTACTGTCAAAGTTATGTTCCTTCCTCCATCATGTTTCCCTCACATGATCACTCTTTATTCATTTCATAGCTTATATGCATTATTTACAACCAAGTTTTCATAACAAAAACTCTTTAAAGCCAGAACTGAATCAATTTAGTTCGGCGTTGTGTCAGAGGGGTGTGTTGATGCTCTCATTGCTCACAAGCGCAGGCTCATACCTTCTCTCCTCTCAGCTTCCCCTCAAGTGCCGCTTTCCTCCTCACCCCCCGGATCATGTCCCTCACCATTACACTCCTTCAAGGCGGCCTCTATATCCATCTCTGACCCCACACCCCTCTCAGTCATCACCCTACCCTTCACTCTCTCACACTTCACCTACTCATCCTTTTCTTCTTGATTTGTGGACTTGTTTGGAATGGGTTTAATCCCCTGCGTATCGCGTGCCAGGCTGTTTCGTTCATCACCGTGACACCCCAAATCTCAATCAATACTGAACGGGTTGTGGCTAATCTTGATTAGCCCCTTACGTAACGGGTGGTTCTCTTCCTCCTCACCCAACTGTCGTCAGTGGATTTTAATCCATTTCTGTGGGACTTCCTCGGTTGAGGATAATGGACCCGCCACTGCTTCGCTGTGCTGTCGTTCACTTTTGATGTCTTCATAGACTTAGACAAAGCAAAGGACACGATAGCATGCAGACGTTTCCATCCAGTGCTCGAGAAATTGCAGAAGTCTTGTTGCAAGCAGTGGGTACGATGAGTTTCAGTGACAAAGAATGCCAACATGAGACCTTTTGGTACATAACGAGGTCGGGCATAAACAATAAACACGCAACGAGGAGCAGACATTGCACTGTATCACTTCGGTATTTGTTCATTTGAGTCATTAAACTTAGAGCTGCACTACATGTTGAACCCTCAGCGGGAAGTGTATTTTATCTATAACAATATCGTGGGAAGCAGCATACTGAAGAATTGCCCATGAACGCAGTGGAGACCTCTAAGCCAACTGACGAAACGGGAACGGAAGTGTGCTGGTCTCGTATCTTCCTAGTCACGGGTTCGAGTCCCGCACTTCTCCCCGATTCCCAGCAGAGACTGTTTGTTACCTGCCCCATGTGCCCAAGAAGCCCACATGGCAAAGCTGGCTTCTGGCGCAGCTACTCAGCGCCTCCTGGGGTAGGCTCCCGACCCTCTTGTAGTGGAGACCTCAAAAGCAAGCCAGACGGCGAAACGCAAGGGAGCTGCAACGAAATGAGTTCTTCCCCTTCTCGCTCCCCCTTTTCATTTATCAAGACCCACACCCCTGTCCTCCTCCACAAGCCATCTCTCCCCGTGCACCCTCCTCCCCTCCTTCTCCATAGGCCATTACCTCGGCATTCCTGCCCTTTTTCGACCTCTGCCCCTCCTGCGTCCCCCATCAGGAGGTATCCATCTCGAGGGATGGAGCTAGGCCTCCCTTCGCGGTCCAGGGGTCTGCAGGAGAGCACCGGAGGGGTATAGAAGGAAGAACCCGATATCGAGGGGTTCATACGCTGATTGATAAGGTCACAGTGAACTTCAGGCATTCTAGGTTGTTGTTGTTGTTGTTGTTGGGTGGTGGTGGTACTCGATGATATTGGAATTCCGGAGGAAAGCGATCGCTCTCTAGAGCTCCCGGCAGAAATCCTCTACCTTGGATATGGATAGACTGGGGATAGAGCCCTCCCCACTCAAAAAAAAAAAAAAAAAAAAAAAAAAAAAAAAAAAAAAAAATCATCGAGTGTTTCAAAGATGTTACGAATTTTCATTTGGGGATAAAAGGGTAACTTTGGTTTAGGAGTAGGAAGTATGAACTGACAGGTACCTCAGCGTCTGAGTGATGATGGACTACGCGTGCAGAAATATGGAAATTCCCATCCAGAGACGAATATACAAGAAGTCAGAACAGAAGACGTGAGAACGTGACGTGTGGGAGAGGACACAAGACGAAGAAGAAGAAGAAGAAGAAGAAGAGGAGGAAGAAGAAAGTGAAAAGGGAGAAGAAGAAGAAGAAGAAAAGGAGAAGGAAATGAAGAAGAAAGTGAAGAAGGGGAAGAAGAAGAAGGAAAATAAGAAGAAGAAAGTGAAAAAAGAGAAGTAGAAGAAAAAGGAGAAGGAAAAGAGGAAGAAAGTGAAGAAGGGGAAGAAGAAGAAGGAAAAGAAGAAGAAGAAAGTGAAAAAGGAGAAGAAGAAGAAAGTGAAAAAGGAGAAGAAGAAGAAAGTGAAAAAGGAGAAGAAGAAAAAAAAGAAGAGAAAGAATTAGAAGAAGAGGAAGAAGAAGAAGAACGTGAAGACCATACGCAAAGAGGTGCTGAGTAGTTGCGCCCGAAACCGACACCTTATGCGCTTCGAAAAGGTTCAACACCAACTGTGCTGTTGTATTCACCAGCCATGATGAAGTATATACATTACAGCGTACGCTACAGTGTGGTTACTGGGCATGGAAGCCGTAAGACCTAATCTATGGGTCCTTAACCTGTTTTTCTATGCGCTCTTGCTTATGTATTGCTGTTCATTAACCTCCCGTAGAGACCACCTCGACGCTGCCTAAAACCACTAAGCATCCACTAAGCTCCACTAATTTTAGGTTTGTGGTCCCACTAGGGGAACCCCGTGGGAACCCCCCCCCCCCATAAGGGAATCTAAGAACCTCAAGTTGAGAACGACTAATCTAAACTTGCGAGTTCGAGATTTCTGTGTAGGAGCTGCAGGTCGTGCGGGTACACACTTCGAAGTCAAATAAGCCTGCGTACAGTAGGGACTATGTTGAAAGGTTATTTGGTATTCGGGAATAAATACCTTAATGTACTTGGGACCCTGAGGAATATTCTCTGAAATACATACATGTGGTAGTACTCGAGGATAACGAGGATAGCAGTGGCAGATGGAGGGGTGTTGATGTATCTCCTCTGGGGTTCGTGGATCTTGCTGATTGAGGACATTCCTCGTAGGTCACGACCAGGTGATCGTAAGTCGACACGAGACGCGGGGAGGTAACTATTTCAACATCCTTTTCTCTCTCTCTCTCTCTCTTTTTTTCTCCCTCTTTCTCTCTCTCTCTCTCTTTTTCTCCCTCTTCCCCTCTCTCTTCCTTTTTCTTTCCTCTCTCTTCCTCTTTCTTTCCTTTCTCTCTCTCTCCTCCCTCTACCTCTTCCTCCCTCTTCTTCTCTCCGTCCTCCCTCTTCTTCTCTCTGTCCTCCCTCTTCCTCTCTCTCCTCCTCCCTTCTCTCTCTCTCTCTCTCTTTTTTCTCTCCCTCTTTCTCTCTCCCCTCTTCCCCTCTCTCTCTTCCTTTTTCTTTCCTCTCTCTTCCTCTTTCTTTCCTTTCTCTCTCTCTCTCTCTCTCCTCCCTCTACCTCTTCCTCCCTCTTCTTCTCTCCGTCCTCCCTCTTCTTCTTTCTGTCCTCCCTCTTCCTCTCTCTCCTCCTCCCTTCTCTCTCTCTCTTTCTCTCTTTTGAGCCCATGAGCCTACCAGCACAGCGGACCATGCTATCTCTGGAGTGAAGGAATATATGTCCCCTCTCCTTTCTCACTACACACACGTAAACACACCATATTCAGTACGACAGGTTCAGGTTAATACAGGAAACGAGGGCTTGAGCTGCTTTGATTAGCTTAAACTTCAAAAGAAATTTGTTACCTTAGATACTGTCCAACTAGCACCCAGCAATTTCATTTAGAGAGGGAATACACACACACACACACACACACACACATATATATATATATATATATATATGTGTGTGTGTGTGTGTGTGTGTGTGTGTGTGTGTGTGTGTGTGTGTGTGTGTGTGTGTGTGTATGTATGTATGGGATGTTGTAAAATCGATCTCGCTAACTGTCTTTAGGTGTCTCGGTCTGTTTCACGCCAAACTATTTTATTCGCCGCTTAAAAGCCTCTCCCTTCATCTCTGTGCTTTCATGGGTTAAATATAGGTTTGAACAGGCCACGGCTCGGCTCCCTACGCCCATACGTCACACCCACGGAGGCGTGACGAACGAGAGTGGGCGTAGAGGGGTGAGCACCCTCCTACCCCCTCCCCACTACCACCACCTTTCCCTGTACTACAGCTTACAGTATAAATGTAGCGACTGGTAGCGTGAAACATAGGCTGAATGTTGAACAGTATATTCAATTATTTATTTATCTTTTTTTTTGTTTATTTAATTTTCATCTATCTATTGTTTATTTACTTTTTTAATTGTTTGTTTATCTTTATTTATTTATTTATTTGTTTCTTTATTCACGTATATATGTTTTTTGTGTGTTTGCTTATATTTGTATTTATGCATTTTTTTGTTTTTCTGTTTTACTTTTTCTTTTCTTTCTCTGAAGGGCGTGGCGTCTGACCTGGCACCAGGTAGACAGGTAACTGTGACCTCTGTTGACCCCCCTTCCTCCCCCAAAGGGCCAAAGTGGCACTCTAGGTTCGTTACTGGATGGTTTGGGAAATAAACAGAAACGCCTGACAAGCTCACCATATTTCTCTCTACACAAGTTGCCCATTGGCTCACAAATCTATTTCTCTCTTCACTTAACGGGCTCACTTATTAAATTTCGTTATACTTCTACCTTATTCTATTTATTTATTTATAGTGACAGGACGATACCAACATTCTTAACGATTCCGATACCATTCCCGATACTGTTCTTAGCTTCCGATTCCGATAAATGATAAAGAAATGTATTTTGTTCTTAAAGTATTTGTTTTCCCAAACCAACCACAGGGCATGGAAATAACCTTGAATCATAATAATTCCAGGTATCGTAATCGGACTTTTACGGAGATCAGAATTTAGGCGCAGTATCGGGACTTGTATCGGAATCGTCAAAAATGT
>NC_134794.1:6661455-6676455 GCF_046742065.1 Oratosquilla oratoria | reverse complement strand
GAACGAGATACGGTGTCAGCCTCAGCTCTAGGATGATATTGTTAGATGAACCAAAAGAACAAGAATCGTGTAGCTAAACTAGAAATAGAGATTTTCGCTACAGTGAACACACATTCCTATAAATCAGTTGCCTCAACAATAAAAAGGAGTTTTACCTCGTTTCGAGTTCGAGGGAGAGGTATCGCTTTTGGTCGAGTTTCTGTGTTTGTTCTCAACAGTGCGGTAAAATGACAGTTTGTGAATTTTCAGGGGGGAAAGTGGGTAATGGGCGCGTTTATAAGAGTAATTGGTATTAGTAATTTGGTCAAGATTAATCAAGGTCATTGTAATTTATAGAAATCAAAAATGTACTTTTTTGGGGATGGCGCTGTAAAAAAGTTAAATCTGAATTACTTTGAATCAAAAACGTCGTTATCCTTATCCTGTTTCTCAGTTGATGTTATGGACTAGTTTACCCGCGCTTCTATCCATATGGATAATTTTGTGCCGCTGTCGTATGCTGTTTCTCAGTTTTGATCATCTTCATCAAAATAGTGAAAAATGCATAACTTTGAGGACAGATAAATGAGGCAATATCATCGGTACGAAAAAAATATGAATAAATATACAATACATAATAAATACATAAAATGAAATATAATTAAATACAATAAATATATAAACAAATAAATTAATAAAGATAATAATATAATTAAATTAATAAAGATAATAATACAATTAAACAATAAAGATTAATTATATTTTTATTGAATTAAACAATAGATAAATTAATGAAAATAAAACAAACATGTGAATAAATAAAAAATAAATAGATAAACACAAAATGCCGTGCGAGACTTGTTATTCCTGGCACTCTTTGTCAATACAATTGACTCAATATTATAGTTTTCCCATCCAGATACGAGCAGTTGTATCAAAGAGGAATTAATATGGTGCACCCTTTTTAATAATACCGAAAATCGCCCCTCCCCTACCCCATCCCCGTCACATTGTTTTACTGTGGCGTTCTGAAATTATTCATTTTCCTCACCAAAAACAGTGAACTTCCCTCGTTAACTTCCAAATAATCGAAATGAGCTGGGAAGGTAATTAGGTCCTTTTGCAGCGTTTCGGGTTTGTTCGGTTAAGGGTCGGGAGGTCTCTTGCTCAGGGAGAGCGTTAAATACACCCCTAACCCTTTCGCTACGATTTTCGACTTCGCGCCTATTCAGGCTGACCCCGGGCGATTGTATTCTGCTAAGAAGATCCCCGTTTTCTTTGACCCGTCTGAATTCGTGCAGTGTATTTATGGACTCTGTCAGAAAAATAAATCTCCATGAATGAACATATAAACCACTATGCACATATTTTTTTCTTCTTCTTCTTCATGAAGCCGAAATACGAAGCTTTGGTTTTGCATTCACCAGATAAATTTTCATAGTCTAGAGGTGCCTACACTACCCACCGAGCGCTGAATTCAACCCCAGCGCGTTCTCAGAAACGTTGAGCCTTGTAGTATAGCAACTGGACTACCCCAACCTGACGACTGAGAGTGCCAGGCACCATTTATTACGCCCGTGGCACCCTCGTGGGGCACCAGAGGGGTCAACCACAACCATCCAAACATGCCATCGAACTCGAAGGGCTCGTAACTTCGAAGTCCGTAGGGTCTCCACTTCTGTCGCATGGAGGGATTCTGTACACCAACAGTTCCTGACTCTCTGGTTGTCGGAAGTTTGTCTCAGCTTAATAAAATCACCTGGCGACAGACGGAATAAATCGTGCGAGTCGACAGTGGTAGTGAAGATTTTTTTTTTTTTTTTTTTTTACTCTGAGATCCAGTTCAAAGTTAACTTGATTGCTTCTTTCTCCTTGTTTATCACACTATATATATATATATATATATATATATATATATATATACATACACTGTGTGTGTGTGAAGGGGAGATTCCCAAGAACCCATTTCGATACTTTCTAGTGGACGGTGACCGTTATCATAAACAAGGTCAAAGCAGATTTTACATTATTTTTCATTACAAACAAGGTCAGACCGCTTTTAACATTGTTCATTATCATAAACAAGGTCAAACAATTTTTTACTTTGTTCTTCATCATAAGCAAGATCAAACCATTTTTGACCTTATTCATCATTGCAAGGTATTTTTTTTTCATTATCGCAAACAAGGTCAAATCAGATTTGACCTTGTTTATCACAAGACCTCATTGATTATGTCGTCCCAGATTTGATTCCGTCACCAGCCATTGTTGACAACTGACACATCACGGGGAAGTGATTATTCATAGTTTGACACTCTCAGGACCAGCTGGTACCCTTCGCTGGCACATTCGGCACCAGCTGCCAAATTAACGACTTCACAGCTCAGCCGTGCCACGGAGGTGAATTAGATCGTCCGGCGACAGTCAGAATAAAAGGAAAAGGCTCACTCAGTACGGAAGGGGTGAACTGAAATTGATTATGTCCTCTTCATTACCAACGGGGTGACACGGAGATGAATTAAATCGCCTGGCGACAGAAAGTGTAAAGGGAGAAAGGGTCACGTGAAGAATTGTCACCCCAGAACGCCCACGTGAAGAATCATCACCCCCATGAGATCCCACCTGAAGAATTGTCACCCCAGTACCCCGAATATCAACAGTGGAATGAAGATTAGGTTAGGTTGAATGAGGGTTATGTTTATTGTCATCGACTTGTACAATCGAAGAATCGTAAACCCAGGATGGCCCACATGAATAATCGTCACTCTAGGATAGCCCACACGAAGAATTGTCACCCTGTCGAAGTCTGGGGTGACGGTTCTTAACCGCCAAAGAAGGGGTTAATACCTTTGGCGTCAGATACGCAGTGTTGTAGCCCTTCATCATGGTAATACTAATACCAGGCGATTCTCCTCAGCAGATACACAAATGGAGCAAAACAGAGTTCTGAGTTTATGGATTGCGTCACTGTTGAAGAGGTTCTCCCAGCCGTTCTGTTCCGGGTGACACTTTTCATTTCTTTGTGGTCTTCGCCAGACACTTTCTATTCTCCTCGTGGCACTCCGTGGGGTCGAGTTGGCAACCGCCACTGTAGTGCCGTGAGAAAGCCAAACCACTTGTCCAGGAGGACCTGGTCACCTATTAATATCAATGGCCCCTTGTTTACATTGGGCATTTTGTTAACGATACCTAGCGCTCCTATCCTTGGGCGGGGGGGGGGGGCAATATTACACTAAAGAAGTAGAGTCGCAGAGGTAATGAAGAGTTTTAGAGGTGTTTGAATGGAGGGGTAGTAGAAGTTAAAAGTGATCTGCACATTTTTTTTTTTTTTTTTTAGTGGGAATGAGTCTTCTGTCTTAAAAGGATGCTGAGTGACTCTGGTCCATAGAGACATCAACACAGTATAGTCAGCATCCTATATGGAAAAGTTTACAATGGATTGTTATGGGGAAGCATAACAGATCTTTCGGTCCATAACAAGGATGGATGCTGAATGATTGTCTATAAATAAACAATTAAAAAATAAAACAAAACACAGAATTGTAAGTAAACATAAGTATGAATTATTTGCTAGACATCACAGCAAAACGCTTTGCTGTTTATCCAAATTGATTGTAAAAAATTTAATATATATGATATGTGATCAACTCTTATAGGAAATCTTCCACCCGCGAACTACGCGAAGGGTGAAGTTGGTTCAGATTATGAATTAAATCTGGTAGCTTTAACCCACTTATGCTTCATTAGTTACCCTTTAGAATTCTGTAATGTTCAAAGGGTAATATAGTCCACCCGTACATTACCATGGCTTATTACATTAATTACATGTGTCAAAAGATCCGGCACGTGGCTGGACCACGGACTTGTGGGGAACGATCGCGACCACGTTCAAATTAGTGGGCGCGCTTTGTGGAATCCTTTGGCTTTTTTGTGCTTTGTTCTTCTCAGAAGCTGTTTTCATAATATACGTGTTTTGAGTGCGAACGTGGTAGAGACGGGGAAGAGGGACGTGGGTGAGAAGGCGAAGAACATAGAACACAGGCGAGAGCAACACGAAGGGAGTAGAACAAGTAGAACAGGGTACGGGACAGGGGAGGATAACTCGGAAAGACAAAGGATGATGGACGGGAAGGGTGAGGGAAGACGGCGAAAGGAGTGGAAGTGAGGAAACCGTGAGTAGGGATCGCAGGTGGAGTGAGTGTGTGTGTGGGGGGGGGTTGTGAGTGTGTGTGTGTGTGTGTGTGGGTAGGTGGTGGAGGAGTTGAGAGAGAGAGAGACCGTCAGAGAAGTTCCGGGCCCAGACTCTCCATGCAGTGCGGGTAAGGACAAGGGAGGGAGAGGGAGCACCAGCATCCGGAGAGTTATCCGGGAGAGTGGGATGTTCCTCCCTCTCTCTCTCTCTTTCTCTGTCTCTCTTTTTCCCCACTTCTTCAGAAGGTAAACATTGGTCCTCTGCGCTTGAGGCAGCGTCTCAAAAGAGGTTGAGGCGACCGAGCGTCGTATTTTACAAGACTCATTACCCACAATTCCTCTGACAATTTACACTCTTCACACTTCTTAACGACACTTGCATGGTTTAGTATTGGTAAGATATATTCTAAGACATTTTTTTTTTCTTACATAAATCAACATGACATTCTTCTAACCTACCTGTTTCTTTAATGTTCTTGGGTCTTCTTTTCAATCACGATCCGACTGGGAACGCAGTCAAACTTTTTAAATGAAGAAATGGAATAAGTTCTTCAATGATGACAAATACATTCTTCGAAGATGTCTATGTACAAACTTTAAACTTCCCGCAGAGCACTGCACCGGGCACACACCGCATCAAAACAATGCAAAGTGTTCGTGGGACGAAAAAAATAAATTCAATTCGACTCGAACAAACTCCCGTCGAAAGCATCGAACGAAGCGGAACACTTACGGACTGAAAAGGCACACAAAAGTGGTCTTGTTTACACTAAAACCCGAAAACTGAGCAAGGCACACGTCATAAGACTCGAGAGGAAGGATGGTACATCCACACGCGACCACTGCTGATAGCACACTGAACGTTGGCCCCGTGAGGAGGACTGGGACTGCCTCGGCCGCGCGCCACACACTCAAGCCAGCCAGGCCTTGTCCTTGCTCGATGTGTCGTTCGGAATTTACTCACTCACTCGAAACCACGCTGCCGTTTCTCCACATACACACACGTACACGCACACACACGCACACACACACACACACACACACACACACACACACACACACACACACACACACACACACACACACACCCCTCCCCACTAATTTCTAATATATTTATGACCCACATCTACACCAAACGAAACCTCCCTTTCATTACAGACACTCTGTATTTCATTCACAGAGCCTAATAATGTTCCCGGCAGAAGTCTATGTTCACCAAATGCTCTTTTCCCCTTACAGAAGGGCTGAACGAACACACACACACATGATGATAAACAAAACCCCATTCAACCACCCCACCCACTTCAGAATTTTGGGCATGAAGGGTCGCCTTCCCCCTGCCACGCTTTGCGGGTCACAAGCAATGCAGCGAGGCATAGCTCTAAGTTGTGATGTCTGTAAACTTATAGAAGTAAAGTATGAAACCTTAAATACTATAGCTTACTCTTGGATATTCTTGGCCCTTCCGTTCGGGTTTTTTATTACGGAGGAAAG
Source organism: Oratosquilla oratoria (assembly GCF_046742065.1). NCBI lineage: Eukaryota > Metazoa > Arthropoda > Malacostraca > Stomatopoda > Squillidae > Oratosquilla > Oratosquilla oratoria. The sequence continues at coordinate 6,670,791 of NC_134794.1, read as the reverse complement.
GTCGAAAAGTCTTGACCACCTCCTACGCTCCTCCTCCGCCCTCCCCTCCAGCGTCCGACTCGGTCGCGTTGGCTGGTACGCCGCGCCAGCAGGCTGCATAGTATTCAACTTCGCGATATGACGTCACTCCTTGTGAGCCGTATTTCTTCAGGACATTTGTTTACTAATTTATTCATCCATTTATTAATTATTGATTGACTTATATACTTATCTATTCATTCATTTATTAGTATATATGTATATATATATATATATATATATATATATATATAATATATATATACAATATATATAATGTATATATATATATACATATATATATATATATATATATATAATATATGTATAATTTATTAATTTAGGTATGGTTTTTATTATTATTATTATTATTATTATTATTATTATTATTATTATTGCTATTATTATCATCATCACCATTATTATTATCATCATCATCATTATTATTATCATTATTACTGTTTTGTGGGGGCTTGTCATATCTACATATCTCAACACAGACTTTCTCTGAAAAATTCGTAATCACGTTTTTAAGGACTGAATAAATAATGTTGCAATTTTTCGTGATTACATTATAATTAAGTCAAAATCATGATAAATGTATTTGTCTCGAACATCAAATAAAAAATGAATATATAATTAGACATGTTTTAGTCCTGTGTGGCGAATATGAATCAAAGAATATAAATATTTGGAAAATGTTTTGGGGTGGGGTGGGGTTGAGGGGGTGGCTATATCTCCTTTGACCGCGACGAAAACACGTCCCCCTAACAAAAAAAAAATAATAATAATAACAATAATAATATATAAATAAAAATAAGATAAAAGGCTTCGTACCACTTTGAGTGTACTGACTCATGAATATATTTATGAAAACTACTGATAGATTCTAAAGGCAAGCCGGATAGATTTATTTAGAAAACTAGGTGTAATTCAACTTTTATATTGTTTGTTTGTTTTGTTATCATTTGTCTGTTTATTATTATTTGATTCACATTTATTATTAGTTATTTGTCAATTTATCATTATTTACTATTTAACTGTTTGTTTATTATCTAAATATACCTATGCACTTATTTTATTTATTATTATTTATATTATATATATATATATTTTTTTTTTCGCATCCGACCTAATTATGGACCAAAAGGTCTGTCGGCATGCTCCGCCTTTGTAATCCTTTGAAAGCGTTCGCCAGATTATTTTAATGAGTTCAATTAGCGTCTTCCATAAGATGACAATCATTAAATATTTTATTCTGGCTAATACCAGACGATTTTTTATCCGGCTCACGGTGTGTCATTATAACGTACGAGGTACACAAGAACATTGTTCATGAAGAACAGAAATCACACAGTGCGTGGAGGAAGTTGACGGCCATGCGTATGGTGCGTCCTTATCATAATGATGACTCAGTGTTGCATGATGTCGCCGTGGTTGGCGCACTATCTCCCGTTACAGCTCTTATCTGGAAGACTTTCTTCAGGAGTTACAGATGTCGAGGCATCGCTGATAACGCCTGAATGCGAATGACGAAATCATAACAAGAGCAGGACTCGTGTCACGACCTCTCCAAGAGGTAGCGAGAAGAGTTCAGCGGGTTTTGGTGATCCGGTAAGGTCAGCATTTGCTCCACTACTTTTTGTAGGTCGGCTTCAGATATCAAGTCGCGACACAACAACAGTTCATAATTCTTATTATTATTATTTCTTCTTCTTCTTCTTCTTCGCCTGCATCTTCTTCTTCGTCTGCATCTTCTTTTTCGTCTGCATCTTCTTCTTCTTCGTCTACATCTTCTTCTTCGTCCGTATCTTCTTCTTCTTCTTCTTCGCTTGCATCTTCATATACTTCTTTTTCTACATCTTCCTCCTTCTCCTACTACTCTTCTTCATCTTTCATATTTTTCTTCTTCTTCTTCTTCTTCTTCTTCTTCTTCTTCTTCTTCTTCTTCTTCTTCTTCTTCTTCTTCTTCTTCTTCTTCTTCTTCTTCTTCTTCTTCTTCTTCTTCTTCTTCTTCTTCTTCTTCTTCTTCTTCTTCTTCTTCTTCTTCTTCTTCTTCTTCTTCTTCTTCTTCTTCTTCTTCTTCTTCTTCTTCTTCTTCTTCTTCTTCTTCTTCTTCTTCTTCTTCTTCTTCTTCTTCTTCTTCTTCTTCTTCTTCTTCTTGCATCTTCATATACTTTTTTTTCTACGTCTTCCTCCTCCTCCTACTCCTCTTCTTCATCTTTCATATTTTTCTTCTCCTTCTCATCCTTTCAAATTGTGTTACCCGTAAAAGTGCTCACCCTCCTTTAAATAAAGATTATTCTCCAATCGTAAAGTAATGCTGCATGATTCTGGTCCATAGGGGTACCACCAAAGTCCCTGATATATTGACTGCAAACAACGAAAAGGGAATGCACCATCCGGTCCGGAAAGGATAAAGCGCGTGTTACTGGAGGTCGCAGTCTCCGCGCTAAAAGTTTAAAGTTTCAGGAGTTAAAGAAGCTAAGATGTGGGGGACTTAACGCGTCCTTCAACTTCTCCGAGACCCTCGCTGGCGGCGGTTCTTGTATCTTCCACCTCTCCCAAGATCTCCCCTCCCAAGGGGACTGGGAGACGGGGAAGGGGAGTCTCCTCAGGAGAGGGAGCAGTGTTAGTTCTGTGTATATTTGGTTTGGGATCAGCAAGGTCGATCCCTCGAAGGGGCACGCGAGTTGAGGGAGGTTTGTGTTTCCCAAGGAAGAGTAACATTCTGGGTTGTTTTGCTTTTCGAAGCGCACAGTGGAGAAGGCCTCAGGAGGAGCGGTTGTCTGCCTCAGGTACGATGGAATAATGTATGCTTAGGTTGTCTTTGATAAGTTCTTCCTCGTTAAGGGGTAAGCGCACACACACACACACACACACACACACACACACACACACGCACTTGGACGAAAAAATAGTGTGTGCAAAAACCATTCACGAATTAAGAGCAAACTAGACACTGCGAGATATAAAGGCGGGACACCACGAGCGTAGCTCCCCTTTCCGTAAAATACAACTAGGTAAATGCACACACACACGCACACACGCACGCACTTACACACACGCGCGCTTACACACACGCGCGCTTACACACACGCACACACACACATACACACACACACATACACACCCACCCACGCACGCACTTACACACACGCGCGCTTACACACACGCGCGCTTACACACACGCACACACACACATACACACACACACATACACACCCACCCACGCACGCACACACACACACACACACACACACACACACACACACATACACACCCACCCACGCACGCACACACACACACACACACACACACACACACACACACACACACACACACACACACACACACACACACACACACACACACACACACACACACACAGACACAGAGAGAGAGAGAGAGCCTCTGGATCGACAACCGAAAATAGGCAGAAGTCGAGGAAAAATCAGTTTGAGAAGAAGCCAATGGATTCAACTTTTACGTCTGGCGCCGAAGGAGGAACTTGATTCCTTTGTCGGGGTTTCCCGAAGTACAGACTTCGGAAATCTCACGTGACCAGTGCTCAGAATTTTTCTCCTTTTATTTATTTTTTTTCTATTTCATTTAATCCAATTTCATTTCGTTTTATTTCATTCAGATTTATTTCATTTTGCATGTTTGTCTATTCATTTGATTTAGTGATCGTGGCTACGGCTGAGAATTCTCCGGGGTCGACATCACACGTTAAATATGATTCTATATGACCCACGTCAATGGAACAAAGATGACATTTATAATACTGCAAGAAATCATAAGTGACGATATGCCATTGCTTCGTAAATTAACTTTAATCTACTGGTTTACTTATCTATTAATTCATCTATCGATCTACTTATCTATGATCAATTTGTTCATTTATTCATTCATTTATTGATAGTTTTATGGATATCATTCAGCACATGAATAAAGCAATAGACCGACTCCCCGTGTATTGTCAGCATCAAGTCAATAGTTAGTACGATCTCCTCAGAGACATGAGTGAATATTATTCTAAGGTCCACAATGATTTGAAAAAAAAAGGTTTTATAATTTTAAAATATTCATTGAAAGAGAGAGAGAGAGAGAAGTGTAATCTCAATTAGAGGATATTCGTTAATTACTCCAGATTGCACTTTCAGTCCATTAAGCGAAACCCTACCGTGCTCCATTACCCCACGATATGAAGTAACGGAAATAACGAACGCATGATTTGAAATAACGGCTACACGATTTGAAATAACGGGTAACAGGTTTGAAATAACGCACGCGCGTGTGAGCGCGTTTGTGTGTGTACGTGTGTGTATGGATAAGTGTGTACATATGTATCTGTAATTCACCATGGTTTTGGATCACGTGTTGGACTCGTGAACGACAACTGCTACCTTCCCGGAAGAAAGCTCAGAGCTCATATACAGTATGACCGATCTTTTGGTAATACTGTGACCTCACACGCACGCGCACACACACACACACACACACACACACACACACACACACACACACACACACACACACACACACACACACACACAAGAGTTGGAGTAACGACTCACAACGCAACGATACTGAACTTATTTCAGCCGTGGGCGGGATTCGAAGTCGGACCGCCATAGTGGCGGCCACGATCTTTACCACTGCACAATCGAGTCGTGTGTATGTTAGATTTACCATAGTTTTGGATCATGTGCTGGCTTTGTGTTTGACAGCGACTACCCTTTCAAATGATACTTTAACATTAATATGGGGTGTGTGTGTGATTCACAAAGCCCTTGGATCACGTGCTGAACTCGTGATCGACAGCCACTACCTTTGTGGATGAAAGTTCGGAGCTTTATATATATATATATATATATATATATATATATATATATATGTTGATAAATTGTTTAAGACAAATGAGAGAGTGATAGGTGGGGAAGGGTAAACGAAGATGGGCTAAGAATACATTTATTGTTCTTACGTTTCGGTTATTATACCCTTCCCCACCTATCACTCTCTCATATATATATATATATATATATATATATATATATTATATTCATGCATTCTTCAACAAGAAATTTACTTCTGCTTCAGCAGTGGAGTGCCACAAGGAACACCGAAATCGCCTGGCGGCAGTCAGAATACAAGGACAAGTGCCATTCGAAACAGAAGGGATTAACTCCATTCTTGGCGAAGGAGCAACACAAAGATGAATGAATTAGTCTGGCGGTAAAGAAAATGTAGGTTAAGCGCCGCCACATGGTATGGTAGAGGTGACTTGAGTGCAAAAAGGAATTTGGTCCCGCTCACATTAGTGCCAATGGCTCGGAAAACTTCGTTAAATGATAGTCCCATATTTCCCAAACTTTTACTAATGAAAGCCGCTCCATCATTTCGAAAAATAAGCGCGAATATAATTCGAAGTATGCAGAAAAAAAGAGGAAGATGCAAACGGAGAGCGTCTTGATACTAGTAAGTGAGATGCGAGTAGCAAGTAGGGCATTTTGCTCACTTTTCGTTCTATCTGGCAACTCTGACGGACAGGTCGGCTCCGGCGCGGGTGCTGGGCGACGGGCCGGGCCCGGGGGGCAGATCTTGCCAGCAGATGTGTACAAGTGAGTCGAAACGTCGCGTCTCGGTTGCAGCAGACTTACCCAACCGCGTCGTCCCTGTGTTACCTGTTTATGTTTTTATCAATTTACTTATTTGTTTGTTTATTTATTTATTTATTTGTTCATTTTATTGATTTATCTAATGATCTTATTCATTTTATTGATTTATCTAATGATCTTATTCATTTTATTTGTTTATTTATCTATTTTTATCTATTTGTTCATTCACTTGTTTGTCTATTTATCTACACATTTATTTTATCATTAATTTGTTTATTTATTAATTAAATGATTTATTCATATAATTTGTGTCTTGCTGCATTGCTTCTGACCCAAGGCAGTGAACGGGATACAGGGATGACCCGTCATCCATGAGGAGCTAAGATGGGTAGTGGGGAGAGGGTGGTGGATGGGAGCGGAACGGGTGGGAGTGGGTATATGCCTTATGACTTGGCTACCTCCCTTGTAAGGGGGAAAAACACCTTGGTATAGAGATAGATAAATGTATTGATTTGATCAATTTATCTTAGTTATTCATAGATTTATGAATTTATTTACTAATTCATATATTCATTTATTGTGATTTCCAGGACGCCTTCATCAGATCTTTTTTGCCAATTTCCCACATTAAGATAAGAGAAGAAGAGAGAAGGAGTTTGAATGTGTTTGAGATGAGGTGTCTGAGAAGTATGGTGGGGGTTACTAGGCTAGATAGAGTGAGAAATGAGGAGGTGAGGAGGAGAACAGGGGTGGAAAAGGAGCTGGGAGATAGGGTTGATGAAAGAATATTAGAATGGTTTGGACACGTGGAAAGAATGAGTGAAGAAAGACTAGTAAAAGAGGTATGGAAGGCATATGTGGAGGGAGTGAACATGAGGGGACGTCTTAGGATGAGGTGGATGGATGGGGTGAAGGGGGCTTTGGGGAAGAGGGGAATGTCTGTTGAGGAAGGAAGGGAGAGGACGGTTGTATATGGATGATGTTGTGATTGCATGAGAAGGAATGGGCGGGGGGATGGGGGGTGAGGTAGTATGTGTGAGCAAATTTTGACGCAGCCCGAAGGGATTTCTCCCCGTCCTCTCCTTATATGCAAAGGGGGGACGGAGAGGGGGGGTCGCCGATTAAATGAAGCGGCCTTGCTGTGGATGTGCTGTGTCTTGCGACACTGCTTCTGACCCAGGGCGGTGGGCAAGGTGCAGGGATGACCCGTCATCCAGGAGGTGCTCAGATGAGAGGGAGGGTGGAGGGGTGTGGAGTGTATTTAGGGATGAAATGGGTGGGAGTGTTTTTATGCCTTTCCCTTTTTGGCTACCTCCCTTGAAAGGGGGAAAAAGCCTTGGTATATGTATGTATGTATGTAATTTCATTGTTACTTATTCAGATGAAACTACACCAGTCTTTTCAACAATTCTGTATCCTATTCGTTGTAGAATGAAATTTCCTTTATTAATGATTAACTCCTTTAATCAAGGGAAGAGAATTCAACTGTTAGGGCGGAGAAGATTTTGATGTTTCATTTGTGGATTTAGGACCACAGACTCCCAGGCGAATATTATTTGTTTTTTTAAATTTCTCTTAAATTTACATAATCTCCATAACATCATACTTTGTTTTAATTGTCACAGATCAAATTAACTATAAAGAAAACAGTAAATATTTTGAGTCAATAGTCCCAGGCGAATATTATTTGTTTTTTTAAATTTCTCTTAAATTTACATAATCTCCATAACATCATACTTTGTTTTAATTGTCACAGATCAAATTAACTATAAAGAAAACAGTAAATATTTTGAGTCAATAGTTCGTCTTTGATCACTAGTGATTCTATCCTTCGGGAGAATATCGCACTGAAGAGTTGGATTCCTGTTGACTTAAGCTCACAAGACATGAGCTCATAAGACAAAGGCTCACACGAAATAAGCTCACTAGAAAAAAAAAACTCACAATACAAATACTCAATACATAAGCTCATAAGACAAAAATTCACAACAAAAGCTCATAAGATATAAGCTTAAGACAAAAGCTCACAAGACAAAAGATCACACGACATAAGCTCATAAGACAAAAAACTCACACCGTTAATGGAAAAACGGCCAAAGCTCACAATGTTGCGCCATTCCCCCTCCCCCCCAACACGGATAGAAGCACTGGTTATTTCTGGCTGAATAATACTTTTGTGAATCACTGGGTTATCTCGTGGCCGTGTGGGCTTTTGATGTGCTTCGTTTCCCAATGATTAGCCATCATTCTCTCCATGAGCATATAGAGCTGCTGAAATTTTTAATTTTGAGGATGGAAGGTTGAGTGGTGGTGGTGGTGGGGGGAGAAGGGGGAGGGGTGAAGAAGAATGAAAAGAAAAATGAGGGAACGGGGAGAAAATGAGAGAAGGTAAGGGGGAAGGGTGGAAAGGAGAGGAGGGAACAGGGGGAAAGGGGAAGGGAGGGAAAAGGGAAAGGGGAAGGGCGAAGAAGACAAACAGAGAGAAGAAATGAGGGAAGAGGGAGGAAAGAGAATGGGTAAGGGGGGAGAGGGGAAATGAGAGGAGGGAACAGGGAAGGGAGGAGGGGGGAAATGAGAGGAGGGAACAGGGAAGGGAGGGGGAAGGGTGAGAGAATTAGGTAAGTGGAAGAGGATAAGAGAAGTGAAGAAGGAGGGGATGGTAGGTGGATGGGAAGGGAAAGGGGAGATGAAAGAGGGGAAAAAGGGTAATGAAGGGGAGGGGAATGGGAAGGAAAAAGGGAGCGGTATGGAGGGAGGTGAATGAAAGAAGGAAATATGTAAGGGGAGGGAAGGGATGGATGGAGAAGAGGGAGGGGAAGGAAAGAAAGAAGAAAGAAAGGAAGGAAGGAAAATATGTAGGAGAAGGGAAGGTGGGGAGAGTGAAAGGGAGAGGGAAAGGGATAAGGGGAAGGAAATAAAAGAAAGGGGATACAGACAAAAAGTTGAACAAGGTTTGGTAGTCTCAGCCTCAACCAATGCACAGGAAGAAAACGTAGATGGAACAGCTAGACGAGAACGCGGAGACTCTTAAGACCATCAGCATACGAATTCCTCCTAAACTTTTCCCGTTCTCCTTTCTTTAACAACCTCACACGGGGCGCGATTTTTTTTTCCTCTTCCAGCCATAAACGAACTCAGAATTATTGGTTTATTTGTACAAAAGCCATGCGAAGCGTTTCTAATGAAGTTGGTTGTGAGCACCGTGGCGCGCGCCCGCGCGAGGCGTATGGCAGATGCACAGCCATGCATGTTCTCTCTCTCTCCACTATTACGAAATACAGTTGCAAGATACCACCATACGCACATCTTCCTCGTCATATTTCCTCTTATCTCCCTTCCCGTAGTCATACCTTGAAAACTCCATCACACAATACACCCAAATCAAGGTTATGTATAGTAACATCCAAACGCGATTGAAAGGATTAAGATTAAAAATAAATAAATAATTACAACCTAACCGATAGTGGCAACCTCCTGAGGCTCCAACGCTTCTGATGACCTGACCAGAGCAGCAGACTCGCTTCGGTGTTGTTTTTCGCAGGTATAGCTGAGACCGCATAACTTGGGCTCAGCATGCCGAACAAGAGGCGAGGAAATGTGTTTGAATCTCCATTAAGAGGAGGATTTATTCAGGAATTATGATGTAAAGCCTGCCAGATTAAACTTAGATAATACTTGCTTAATGAGACTGACATGA
>NC_134794.1:6641455-6656455 GCF_046742065.1 Oratosquilla oratoria | reverse complement strand
AATCTCCAGGAAGCTAGGAAACAGCAATGTATAAGAAAAGGGGTTTATAAGAAAGAAATTGAAAACATTTTACATAAGGTACGAAACACTTAGGGGTTATCCACTTGTCCCTTCACCCTGTTATATCCAATAACAAGTCGTTCTGTGGATGCGCACACAACCATCTGCATAGTATATTGCATTTTCTGCCCTTCCAACGTCTATATGAATAAATAGATTCCAGGAAAACTAACGTGGATTGTGATTACGCAAATAGAATGCAAACGAAGAAACTCGAGGCAGGAAGGTCCAGGTTTATGGAACAACATTTGAATGGATATATAGTAAATCATATTAGTAAATATTATCCACTTTGCATTCAAGAAACATCTGTTTACAAAGTAATTTGAATAGGTATGCTTTTATTTGTGTTTCTGTGTGTGTGTGTGTGTGTGTGTGTGTGTGTGTGTGTGTGTGATTCACCATGGTCTTGGATCACGTGTTGGACTCGTAATCGACAGTTATTAACCTCCCGGATGAGAGCTCAGAGCTCGAACGACCGATCTATGGGTAGTGCTGTGACCTTACACGCACACACACACCCAACTCCCAACCAACGAGAGTTGGAGTAACACCCCGCAGCGAAACCAACGGAAATTATTTCAGCCCTGGGCGGCATTCGAACCCGGACCACCGTAGTGGCAGACGAGAACTCTAACCACAGCGCCACAAGGTGTGTACATGTGTTTTTGTGTGTGTATGTTGTGTGCGTGCATAAGTGTGTGCGTGTGCACGTGCATAAACGTGTGTATTTATGTGTGTCATAGGCTATTTCGATTCACTCCTTCGGTACCGGGGAGCAATTTTCTTCTTAATCTGACTACCACCAGGGTATTTTATTCATCTCGATGGCACCCCCCCCCTCCGGTAGAGCAGGGATTAAGACACTCTTGCCCTAATTGAAGACTAACAAGGAAGAAGAGGAAGCAAGGGGAGAAAGGAAAGTGACGAAGAGAGAAGTACTTTGGACTGGCTTGCTTTGATAAAAAAAAAAAAAAAAAAAAAAAAAAAAAAAAAGAAGAAGGAATGTAAGCTACTAGGGGTTAAGTAACTGCTTCCGAAGTCGTCACCTTTGCCTTATATGCTTGGAGTGTTGCGGCAGTGAACACTAAGTGCTGGGAATCGGAGAGAAGTGTAGAACTCGAACCCACACCTAAGTGAATACGAGACCATGACACTTTCGATGACGCCACAAGCGTTGTTTTGAAAATCCATAAAAAAGGAGATTCGAAAAAAAGGACAACGAAAGAGGGAAGGAGATGCGGATCTACAAACACGAGAGAAAGAGAACGATAGGAAGAGAGGAGAAGAGGAACAAGGCACGAAGAAAGACGTTGGGGTGTATCGGGGAAAGAGGAGGAAGAGCCTGAAACAGAGAGGAGGAGGAGGAGGAGGAGAAATTGAGATGGACTGGGTGCCGATTGCCTGTAAAACAAAGAACCGGAAAAAGCAGACGGCCGAGGAACGAAGGAGAGTTGTGGCGGAATTGTGGTAATAAGTGAGTGAAAGTTTGCGGACGAGAACTCTTGCGGACGAGTTGTGGCCGAAGGAAGCGAGGGGCGGGCCGGGGGAGTTCGAGAGAAGGGACGCCGCCGGTGCGCGAGGATAGAAGTGACCAAAACTGAGGACTCCTCTGGACCGGGGGGAGGGCGAATTCTCTGTCAACTCCGTCGCGGACTCGGAGGATTTACCAAGATTCGCTGCGTTAATGACTAGACTCGCAACTCGTTAATGAGTTACCACTGTGTTAGATAGATTTGCGGAACTGAATTAGCACAGCGTTAAGCAGGTACGGCTGGGGAAAAGTCGACTTCGCCTTGAAGCATCAGAAGAGAAGTATGAAGAGGAAAGGCAGCCAAGTTCGTAAGGGAGCTTTCTTAAATGCCACTTTGTGTTTCAAAGCTGCGGCTATAGGCATTACTTTTTTCCTTGTTATCATACCCATGGAAAGAGGCTGGTACACACAAACTTACAAGGCCATTTATGGGTGGTAAGACTACTTGTGATTACTTTTAGGATGTTTCTGGATCGTAGTTAACCTCCTCAATACGATTGAAATTCTCGCGCACAGCATCGGATGCCTAACGTACGATACATCACACTACTCGCGTTATAAAATATAAAGTCACAGCTGTATTACGTGCTCTCTTTCATTCTGAGTAATGATAAACACAGAAAACGTAATCAAACCAGTTCACAGAATTCGGGGGTCGCTTTGCTACAAAATATATAATCAAGACGCCGAATTCGGCATCCTCGTATAACTCACGGCTCATGACGCCTACGTAGCCGTCATCGTATGGAATAGATTGATAAGTAAAAATCACATTGCCTGGCTTTGTTGTGATAATTGCTGTTCGTACCTGGCTTTGTTGTGATAATTGCTGTTCGTATATGTCTTTCATGAACACTGTTAAGATTACAATGTACTTATACGTTAACCTGGCGATGCTTTCTCAATTAAAAAAAGATAATTTATTTGATTGTAATTTAGTATGGAACAATATTCAATGACGCTCACATGAACACCAAACAATTTTGTGAATGAGGAAGTGATGCTGGGAATTTGGCACTAACGTAACGCTTCCTGGATTTATGATATATGTCACCCAAAGATTTTTTCTTTTATTTTTTAAACTTTTTACTGTCCAGCAGGTGTGTATATTACTAAAACCTCGATTAAAATATTCATGTTATTTTTTATTTATTCTATTTTATTTTATTTTATTTTATTTTATTGTGCAACAACTGATGCATGACAGTGAAAGGATTGATATATTTCTGAGGACTTGAAAAGTTGAAGACTCGAAAAGTTGAAGACTTGAAGATTTGAAAATTTAAAGACTTGGAGATTTTAAGACTTGGAGACTTGAAGACAAGAAGACAAGTAGACTTGAAGACTCGAAGAATTGTGGACTTGAAGATGCGAAGACTTGAAGACTTTAAAACTTGAGGACTTAAAGATGCGAAGACTTGAAGACTTTAAAACTTGAGGACTTAAAAATTAAGACTTTAGGACTTGAAGACTAACTTCAGGACTTGAAGACTAACTTCAGGACTTGAGGACTAACTTGAAGACTTGAAGACCAATTTGAGGACTTGAAGACTCAAAGAGTAGAAGACAAATAGGCTCCAAGACTCGAATAACTGAGGACTTGAAGACCCGAAGACTTTAAAACTTGAGAAATTTAGGACTTGAAGACTTTTCGAAAATCCCAATCAAGAATTTTCACCAACACCCAAATAATTAAAACTCTCACTGTCATAACCTGCGTAGGTACGCAAAGAATGGAACTTGACCACTCAAAATATCGTTCGAAAATTAGCAGATGACATCATCGAAGTGAGGAAGACGGAAGTCTGTGGAGGAAGGTGAAGACCTACCACGACTAAGAGATGCAACCACCGAAGCAAGCGTTTTGGAATGGAAATGATTATTGAGGAAAAAATTTCTTTGTAAAATGATAAAAGGAAATACGCACTGTGGGGCCATTTTTATATGATAACCCTCCCCCGCTCTCTCTCTCTCTTTCTCTCTCTCTCTCTCTCTCTCTCTCTCTCTCTCTCTCTCTCTCTCTCTCTCTCTCTCTCTCTCTCTCTCTCAAAAAAAAAAAAAAAAAAAAAAAAAAAAAAAAAATTGTGTCTAAAAAACTTGTGCGAATATAGGTCGTTTGGTTTCCAGGTTCTTTGGAAAGAAATCTGAAAGCCCACATCAAAGGAAAAAAGGATAACAGGCTACAGCAATGCTAATACATTCACGGAAGAGTCCGGCTTCTGGGAGATAGAGAGAAAAAAAAAAAAAGATGAATGATGCGATGTCATGGTACAAGAGGAAGTATGCACTAAATAAAAGAAAATTATCAAATGAATAAAACAATATAAAATTAAATAATAGTAAAAAAATTGAGAAAAAAAAAACTCGAGGAAAAAATAAGTGAAAAAGAAAAGCAAAAGAAGAATTGATACCTAGGAGGTCTGCACAGCGGTTTTGGGAATTCTGAAAATAGTCTCAGCTGTGGAGAAGAAGCAGGCCGCGTTACGATCCTTCGGTGCCCATATTCATGTATTAAACAAGCGATACTCCCGGAAACGCGCGGGGCCCTCGGAATCTCACCTGAGACAAACTCTCACGGACATTACTGTCGCGGCCTCACGGATCTCACGCGATCTCAGGTGAAGGAGAGAGGCTCTCCACTCTAACGGTTATGTGTCTCGTGCTTATGTGGCGCTGTTCTTCTTTAGCCCCCTGGAGAAGAACATTAACTTCAAGAATGAAAAAGTATTAACTACATCAACTACCCTTTAACTTGGTTTTGGTTTGTGTCTTCCGGTTGTGACGCTTAATGTCTTGCTGTTCTTTGTATTCTCCTTTGTTTTATCTTTATTCTTCTTCTAATGTTCATTTTCCTTTCATGTCTCTATAAAAAAAAAAATCTCACCTTACTATCATATCTATTTCATTCGTCTCTTCCTCGTTTCTCTGTTAGCCTTTATTTTTTATCATTTATTGTCTACTCTGTTCTGGCATCATCCCTCTCTATTGTCTCTCTATTCCCCCCTTTATCTTCCCTATCTCCACTCGACATTACTATTCTTTATTGCCCCAATGTAAACGCACGAACTTTGGTCTCAGCGCGGCACGCCTGGGCGAATTTATTCACTCGTGACGTCATGAGAACGTCATAAGGTCACGTGACTGACGACACACTCCTCCCCGCCCCGTCTGGGTTGTGACTCTCTGGTTTAAAGTGCTCTTCAGCTTTGGGCGAGGGGGAAGGGTCTTCATGGACGGAATGGAGGACATAATCAGCATCATTAGAAGGGGATGTGGTCCTCTTTGCTCATGGACTCTGAGGATTAGGGAGCTCCCTCTTTGTGTTTTGTTTGTCGAGTGTTTGGAGAGCCTCGGTATAGGGTGAACTTTTTTTTTGTGATTCTTGTTGTTATTGTCATTGTTACTCTTGTTATTGTCATTATTATTGTTGTTATTGTCATTATTGTTATCATCATCAACAACAACAATACTATTTATTATTATTATTTCATTATTATTATTATCATCATCATCATCATCATTATTATCTATTATTATTATTTTATTTTATTCTATTTATTTATTTATTTTTTTTTTATCTGAGGTTCTTTTCGCCTCCTCACACCGTCGTCCTCTCACCTTCCTTCCCTCACTTCCCACCTGGAAAAAAAAAACAATGTCTATTCTCTTCGCTTTGTTCTTCTCTATGTTCAGCCTGTTCCAATAACTTCTCATCGCCTTCGGACTTGAATCTGCTTCTTCTTCTTCACGAGATGGCCGTTTTCATTTCCCTTCTTTTCGCGGTTCCCTTTGTCCGTGTATTTGGCGTCCCCTTCTCTCTTTCGCCTGATCTCCAAGCAATGCAAGTTCCATTTTTCACCAAATTTGGTTTCTCATTTCGCTGGGCTTCTCTCTCTCACTCTCTCTATCTCTCTCTCTCTCTCTCTCTCTCTCTCTCTCTCTCTCTCTCTCTCTCTCTCTCTCTCTCTCTCTCTCTCTCTCTCTCTCTCTCTCTCTCTCTCTCTCTCTCTCTCTCTCTCTCTCTCTCTCTCTCTCTCTCTCTCTCTCTCTCTCTCTCTTCTCCAGGATTCACATTTGACATTTGAGCATTGGTCAATTGAAATTTGGCTTAATCTAGAATAAATATTTTGTTGTGTCGAGTTGATCAAATTAGTTTCTTTTAACGTGCAGTTGATATGGTGATTAAGACTGTTTAGCTTCGCTTTGTTCAAATTATGTTTTTTACTTATTCATGTATCTATATAATTATTATTATTATAATTATTTTAGTGTGACGAATGGCCAGTTGGTTTCTTTCACTCACAGAACGACCCACGTTGAAATCCAGTAGTTCCCGGTGATTTCCACTTGCCCCGGATGCTGCAGCATTAAGGGCAAAGGTGACGACATTGCTCACAGCAAAGCGCCTCTTCTTGCGAATCCTACAAAACTGATCTAACCAAAATTTATTTAATTGATTCATTTTCTCTGAAATATGGTGATAAGGGTTGTAATTCCATGTTCTAACCTTCGAAAAGGGCACTAAAGGATCGATCTGTAGTTATGTAGCTTGATTTAGACGAAAATTAAGAACATATAAAAAACAAGTCCCTCAATAACTTGATTATCTATTATACAAAGCTCCCCTTCCCCTGTTTTCGATCTCTCTACTGATCCTGAATTCTCCTCTCTTATTCTCCTTTCTGTTTATCAAACGGGTTTCGTTTAAACAGAGCAAGAGAACTAATGAAAAGATGGCGGAAGAGAGGAGGAGGAGGAGGTGGGTGGGAGGTTTTGGAATGGAACGAAAAAGAAGAGGAGAATGAGGACCCGGGAATAAGGAGGGGAAAGGGAGCGACGATGGGAGAGAATGTGCGAGAGAAAGGGGAGAGGTAAAAAGATGAAAAAAGGTGGGTAAACAGAAGGGGAATATGTAATACAGACAGACTAAGCGATAAGGAGGGGGCTGAGAGAGAGAGAGAGAGAATGGAAGGGAGTAGCCCGATTATCGAGGAAGGTGGGCTGAAATAGGTCGATTATCGAGGAAGGTGGGCTGAAATAGGTCGATTATCGAGGAAGGTGGGTTGAAATGGGTCGATTATCGAGGAATGTGGGCTGAAATAGGTCGATTATCGAGGAAGGTGGGCTGCATTGGTCGATTATCGAGGAAGGTGGGCTGAAATAGGTCGATTATCGAGGAAGGTGGGCTGAAATAGGTCGATTATCGAGTAAGGGTTGAAATAGGTCGATTATCGAGGAAGATGGGATGAAATAGGTCGATTATCGAGGAAGGTGGGCTGAAATGAAATAAATTCTAGAGGGGAAGGGGTGAGGAGGAAGAGGAAGGGATGAGACGGGAGTGGAAGGGAGAAAGGCTGAGAAGGGAGGGGATGGGATGGGAAGAGAAAGGAGGGGAAGGGAAAGGTAAGGAAAGAAAGGGAGGTTAGGAGAAGGGGAGGAAAAGAGCTGGAGGGTAAGGGAGGGAAGAAGAGGGAAGAAAAGTGGGGTGGGAAGGGAAGAAAAAGGGATGCGAGGGAAGAATAAGGAATAGAAAGGAAGGGACGATATGAAGAAGGGTGCAGATGGGAAAGGAATAAAAGATGGGAAGAGAAGATGAATGGAAGGGAAGAGAAGAAAAAGGGAAGGAAGGAAGGAAAGGGAAAGCAAAAGATAAAGGAAGGGGACGGAAGGGAAAGAGGTAGAAAGGGAGAGATGGGATGGGAAAGGAAGAGAAAGGAAAGAGAAGAGAAGGGGAAGGAAGGAGAGGGAAGGGAAAGGAAGACAAAAAGAGGCGGAGAAGGAAGGAAAGAGAAAAGAACGGAAAGCAAAAGGGGAGTAAGATAAAAGGGGAGAAGGGAAGTGGCGAGAATAAAAAGAGAACAGGTAAATGGGGGAGATAGATAGATAGATAGATAGATAGAGAGAGAGAGAGAGAGAGAGAGAGAGAGAGAGAGAGAGAGAGAGAGAGAGAGAGGGAGGGAGGGAGGGGAGATAAGGAGAAAGAAAAGAGGGGAAAGGGAAGGGGAAGGGTGACAGGAATAGATGAGGTGAGGCGGCTGAAGTAGAAGAGTGTAGAGAGTGTAAATGTAAGAGATTTGACTCAGGAACAGAAGCTACGCAGACAAAGGGGGGCGAGGGCAGAGGAAGGAATTTTAGCAAAAGAGGAACCGATGTTGACTGAAGTGAGAATAGAAAAGAGTTGCAGGAGAGTGAAGAGAGAGGAGGGGGAAAGGGGGAAAGAAGAGGAGAGGAAGAAAGGGGCGGGCTGGATGTGCCTGAAGATGAGAAGACAAACAGGTGAAGGGAGAGAAGATGTGACGCGAGCAAACAACGGAAGCTTCAGTACCATGAGACCCACGATGGCTTCGTCCAGGATCCAGACATCTTCCAGAAGGTCTTCACACGTCGGGGGATTCGTCGGAGCGTCGGTCTTGGAAGTAGAGAGAGTCTGGGAACGAGCTGATGGTTCGGGTGGAGGCAGATGGAAGAGGTCTTCAGGTTCTGAGACCTATTCCAGAAGGTCTTGACACATCGAGGGAGTCGTCGGAGAGTCGATCTGGGAAACGGACGGAAGTAGAGAGAGACTCTGGGAACGAGTTGATGGTTCGGGTGGAGACACATGGAAGAGGTCTTCAGGTTCTGAGACCTCTTCCAGAAGGTCTTGACACATCGAGGGAATCGTCGGAGCGTCGATCTGGGAAACACAAGGAAGTAGAGAGAGACTCTGGGAACGAGCTGAGCTCCGAGTGGAGACAGATGGAAGAGGTCTTCAGGTTCTGAGACCTCTTCCAGAAGGTCTTGACACGTCGAGGGAATCGTTGGAGCGTCGGTCTGGGAAACACAAGGAAGTAGAGACTCTGGGAACGAGCTGGTGGTTCGGGTGGAGACAGATGGAAGAGGTCTTCAGGTTCTGAGACCTCTTCCAGAAGGTCTTGACACATCGAGGGAATCGTCGGAGCGTCGATCTGGGAAACAGACGGAAGTAGAGAGAGAGACTGGGAACGAGTTGATGGTTCGGGTGGAGACAGATGGAAGAGGTCTTCAGGTTCTGAGACCTCTTCCAGAAGGTCTTGACACATCGAGGGAATCGTCGGAGCGTCGATCTGGGAAACAGACGGAAGTAGAGAGACTGGGAACGAGCTGATGCTCCGCGTGAACAGGTGAAACATAAGAACATAAGAATAAAGGAGACTGCAAGAGACCATAGGGCCTACACTAGGCAGCTCCGTATCCATCACCACCTGTCATCCCCATCCATAAAGTTGTCTAACCGTTTTTTAAAACAACTGATAGTTTCAGCGCTTACTACATGGTTAATAAGATGTCTTCAGGTTCTGAGATCGAGTAGATTCATTTCTGAGTTCGAGAAAGGCCTTAGTTCGAAGACGACGCTTCCCTGTGGAGCCCGCATCTAATTAAGGATGTTGCCACATCAGAGAAGGTACAGTGACGAGCAAATAAGCTGGTGTGAGGTGCCAGTAAACAGCCTAGAATATTGAGATTCGTCTCTCTTTCTCTCTATCTCTCTTTCTCTTTCTCTTTCTCTTTCTCTCTCTCTCTCTCTCTCCTCTATCCTCTATCCTCTATCCTCTCTCTCTCTCTCTCTCTCTCTCTCTCTCTCTCTCTCTCTCTCTCTCTCTCTCTCTCTCTGTCTCTCTCTCTCTCTCTCTCTGTCTCTCTCTCTCTCTCTGTCTCTCTCTCTCTCTCTCTCTCTCTCTCTCTCTCTCTCTCTCTCTCTCTCTCTCTCTCTCTCTCTCTCTCTCTCTCTCTCTCTCTCTCTCTCTCTCTCTCTCTCTCTCTCTCTCTCTCTCTCTCTCTCTCTCTCTCTCTTTCTCTCTTGCTCTCTCTCTCTCTCTTTCTCTTTCCCTCTCCCTTTCCCTCTCCCTTTCTCTCCATTTCTGTCTCCCTCTCTCTCTCTCCCCCTATCTCCCTCTCTCTCTCCTATCTCTCTCTCTGTCTCCCTCCCCCACTCTCTCTCTCTCTCTCTCTCTCTCTCTCTCTCTCTCTCTCTCTCTCTCTCTCTCTCTCTCTCTCTCTCTCTCTCTCTCTCTCTCTCTCTCTCTCTCTCCCACCATAATATGAATCTCATCCGTGATAATCAAATCTCAGATACTTATTGCGTATGATTGGTTATAACTAACCTAACTCTCCAGTGTGATGATAAAGTAATTAGCTCAAACCAAAAGACACTTAGCTTTGACCAAAACAGTCACCTTAGCCTTGGGTGCTTGGACTCCCTTAACAAATAACCGGTACCCTAGACATGAGACTCGAACTCGGGTCCGCCTGCACGCCCGCGTAGTGTCTCGCGAGGTCAAAACCAACGCGCCAAGAACACGTAAACTCGATGAGATGGTTCTAACTCGGTTCTAAACTTTCTTGATCCGTTTTACTAACTCCCTTCAGTGGAGCGACACACTTTATTGACTTTGTTCAGGCTTATGTCGCACATTTTTACTAAAAGTCGAGAGAACATTTCTTCACATCGTAGGGCGAAGACACTTGAATGTCAGAAAAAGAAAAAAAAGTGTCGAAAGGTTGGATGTCTGCGACATTTCGGCGCTCAAAGTCGTCGTGAATTTTGAAGCAGACGAGATGACAGACACAGCAGCTATTGGTCCAAATCTAAATTCTGGGACGTCTGGCCTGTGTTTACAGAAAATGTCATCCAAGTCGTCGACATGACGTCATGTCGCTCTCATATCGATGTGACGTCACTCGTAAGCCCCGCCTCCCTACACGTGAACAGAACTCATATATATACGAGTATATACACACACACATACACACACACACGCACGCTCGCGCGCGCACACACACACACACACACATATATATATATATAGATAAATATGTATATACTGTATGTATTAGATAAGTAGATGAATAATTACAAAAGCAGATAAATACATGAAATAAGAAATAATGAAAGAGAATAGAAAAGTACATGAATAAATAGGTAGATAAATCAGTAAAAAAGGGGATGAGAAACCGCAGGGAAGGAAGGAAGGAGAAAAAGAAAAAGGATATAAAGTGAGGAAGAAAAGAAAGAGAATAAAGAAAGGAAGAGAGTGAGGAGACGGGAATTGGGTCATCGGGTGGAGGAAGAAGAGAAGAGAGATTTCTCAAGAAGACGAAGGAGCGAGCACAGAGGAAGAGGAGGAGTGGCGGGAGGAATAGAGGAGGAGGAGGAGGAGGAGGATACGAGAAGAGAAGAAGACATGAGGGAAAAGAGGAAGTAGATGGGGGGAGGTAGGGAAGAGATGGAGGAAAAAGAGAAGCAAGGGGATGTAGATGGGGAAGAGAGGTAGGAAAGAGAGAAGGAAGAAGATGGGGGAAAATAAGGTAGAGTAAGAATAAAGAGGGAGAAGAGGAGGAAGGGTAAGTGAATGGGAAAGATAAAGAAGAGAAGGAAGAGAGAAGAAGAAGATAAAGAGGAGGAGGAAAGAGAGGAGGAAGAAGAGGAAGGGGAAGTAGATGGGGAAGAGAAGGAGAGAGAAAGAAGAAGGAACACAAAGGAACACAAAGGAAGAACAAGCAACAGCAGGCCTACTGGCCCTAACGAGGCTGTTTGTGTTAACTAAACTACACTACAATTAAGGAAACAGGGTAACTAGGCGGTAGAAGATGAACTAATACTACTGCTATAACTATCCTATCCAATTAGTCCAATTGCGATTAAATGTCTGGTTGTCATATCTTTTATTGCAAAGGATAATATTTCATTTGTGGATTAGATTCCAAGTATTTATCTAAGCGATTTTTAAATGTTGTTATCGTGTTACTTTCAACGACAGTGGAAGGTAACGAGTTCCACACGTTAACAACCCGGTTAAAGAAGAAGTGCTTACTCTCGTTCGTAGAGAATCTTTTGCCAATTACTTTGAAATCGTGGCGTCTTCTTGTATTTGATTGGTCTAATGAGAAGTAATCTTTGGCATTAATGTTGTCAAAGCCTTTGAACATTTTAAAAACCTCAATCAAATCTCCTCGCATTCTTCTTTTTGAGAGGGAGAATAAGTTTAGATTTTTTAGTCTTTCTTCATACGGCAGATTTCTCAGCCTTGGTATCATTTTGGTCACTCTCCGTTGTACTCTTTCTAGTTTGTTAATATCTTTCT
Source organism: Oratosquilla oratoria (assembly GCF_046742065.1). Lineage (NCBI taxonomy): Eukaryota > Metazoa > Arthropoda > Malacostraca > Stomatopoda > Squillidae > Oratosquilla > Oratosquilla oratoria. The sequence goes on along the minus strand of NC_134794.1, from coordinate 6,644,761 downwards.
GGTAGTATGGGGACCAAAATTGTACACAGTATTCGAGATGGGGGCGGACCAAGGAATTATAGAGGTTTAGCAATATTTTTTCTGATTTATTTTCGAAGACTCTTCCGATGAAGCCAACTAATTTGTTTGCTGTTTTAACAACTTCTGAGCAATGTTGACTTGGCTTCAAGTCATTTGATATTAAAACTCCTAGATCTTTTTCTCTAGTTACTGAATCCAATGTTTCGCCATTCATTTGGTATTGGATGTGATCATTATTTCCTCCAATGTGCATGACTTTACATTTGTTAACGTTAAATTTCATTTGCCACTTACTAGCCCATTTTGATCATTTATCTAGATCGGATTGTAGAGTTTCTTTCTCTTTGGTGGTTGTCACTTTACCGGCAATTTTTGTGTCATCAGCAAATTTTGATACTTTGCTGAGGAGGCCGTCATCTAGATCATTTATATATATTAAGAACAAGACGGGTCCTAAAACTGATCCTTGCGGTACGCCACTTTTAACGTCGAGCCAGCTAGATGATGCCCCGTTTATTACGACCCTCTGTTTTCGCTCTGAGAGCCAATCTTTAATCCAGTTGTGGATATTGCCAGAAATACTGTGCATTTTTAGTTTGTCGAGCAATCGTTTGTGGGGAACTTTATCGAATGCCTTCTGAAAATCTAGATAGATTATATCGACAGATCTACATTCCTCGTATTTGTTAAAAACGTCATGAAAGAAGTCAAGGAGATTAGTTAGACATGAGCTTTTGCTACGGAAGCCATGTTGCGAATCTTTCATAATCTTATTTTCTTCTAAAAATTTTACTACACTGTCACGGATAATTGTCTCTAGCAGTTTGCACACAATCGAAGTCAGGCTAATCGGTCTGTAGTTGCCTGGTTGTGATTTGTCCCCTTTCTTGAATATTGGTGTTACGTTAGCACATTTCCAATCTGATGGGACTTTACCGAGTGCTAATGATTTGTTGAAGAGGATGCACAAGGGTTTACTGATTTGATTTTTGACTTCTCGCAGAATTCTAGGTGAAATTTTGTCAGGTCCCGGGGCTTTATTTATTTTAAACTTACCAATCACTTGTACGACATCCCTTTCTGTAATCATGAGTTGATTTAAGACGTTTTGGGACATTTTATGTTCCGGTGGCTGATACACTAAGCAATCTTCGTCTGTGAAGACGGATGCAAAAAAATTATTAAGGATTGAGGCCATCTCATTTTCATCATTCGTATGTTTTCCTTCATCGTTATTTAATGGTCCAATGCCGCAGGTAAGCGTTTTCTTCGTATTCGCATAACTGTAGAATTCTTTAGGGTTCGACTTGCTTGCCTCTGCAATATACTCTTCAAGATCTTTCTTACTACGTTTTATCAGTGTTTTGGTTTCACGGCGAATTCTGTCGTGTTAGTTTATCGTCTTGGCTTTTAGTTGATAAATACTTTTTGTACGCACTCCTTTTACGAGAGAGGTTGTTACTAATTTCCCTATTCCACCACTTTGGTTTATTTGTTGCCGGACGTCTCTCACGATAGGGAACACAGAGATTTACAGCATTGTTTAGGTCCGTGGTGAAGTTTTGCCACGCATTATCAATATCAATCTCATTCAAAGTTGTACTCCAGTCTAAGTTTGCTAGTAATGATCGGAGTCTATTGAAATTAGCTCTACAGAAGTCGAGTACTTTTTCTTTGCTGGTCTTAGATAAACTGGCTTCCATTTTAATCTTGAATGTGATGGTACGATGATCGCTAGTACTGAATAATGGGCCGACATTTATGTCGTTTACAAGATTTTCTGTTGTAGAGAGTATTAGGTCAAGGACATTATCTCCTGGGGTAGGGCAGTTTACGCCTTGGTGGAAGCCACTTTCTAGTAAGTTACTATACAAGTCTCGTCCTGTATGCGAACTCAAATCTTCACCCCATCTCTTCACCGGTAAGGAGGCGGGAGGAGGAGGGGGAGGAGGAGGAGGAGGAGGACTGCTTCAACTAAACTTCAACAATAAAAACAGTAAGGAAGAGTTTTCTTTAAAACTATTTGAAATGTTTTGACGAGTCATAGAGATGGTAAATAAGACCCTTAAGAAGATCAGCAGACCTGGGCGAAGGTAAAAACTAAAAATGGTTAACATTCTTCTGTGCGTGGTAATTAGTCTCCGATGATGGATGAATACTGCGTGATACTCTGGTCCATAGGGGTGTTGCTAAAGTCTCCCTCCCACCCAAAGTACCGAATGTATAAGGTTTATTCAGCCAATACAATACGCGGTGTTTACAAGAATGTCGGAAGAGGGGGAGAAGGAGGGGGAAGAGGACGAGGAGGAGGGGGAGGAGGAAGAGGAGAAAAAAGGACGGAGGAGGAGGAAGGAAGGAGGAGGAGGAAGAGGAGAAGGGGAGGAGGAAGGAAGGAGGAGGAGGAAGAGGAGAAGGGGAGGAGGAAGAGGAGAAGGAGGAGGAGGAGAAGGGGAGGAGGAGGAGGAGGAAGAAAAGGGGAGGAGGGGAAGGAGGAAGAGGCGAAGGGAGAGGAGGAAGAGGAGAAGGGGGATAAGGAGGAGGAGGAAAAGGAGAAAGGAGAGGGGGAGGAGGAGGAAGAGGAGGAGGAGGAGGAAGAAGAGTCAGTGGAAGAACAACAGCTTTTTTCCTTTAGTATAATGAAGAATTAAAATGTCGTTATGACAGAAATATCTAATTATAACGTTTTGGGGCCAACGACAAGCGTAGTTCAGAGGCGGGCTCTGCCCTGAAGAAGGCATCAATCGACCGAGACCCCAAGCCATCCTTATCTTTCTTTTTCCTGTTGTATCAACTCTACCTTTTGTTCTTGTCTTTTATTTTATTATTTTTATATATTTATTTATTTATTCATTTTTTATTTTTTTATTTTTTTGTCACTCCCATCTCTTCAACTCGCTCCAGCTCATACTCCCATACTCAGTGCTACTCCCACTCCCACGGACACTCCCAGTTCGTCTTTTTTCCATTCCACCCACACTCTACTACCTTGACCTCCCCTCCCTCCTCCTCCACCTCCTCGTCTTCCTTCTTCTCCTCTTACACCCTCTCCTCTTCCTCCTTCTCCTTTCCTCCTCCTCTACCTCCTCCTCCTCCTCTACCTCCTCCTCCTCCATCCCTCCTCTTCCTCCTCCTCCTCTTCCTCCTTTTCCTCCTGCTCCTCTTTCTCCTCCTTCTCCTCCTCCTCCTCCTATTCCTCCTCCTCCTCCTATTCCTCCTTCTCTTCTTCCTCCTTCTCCTCCTCCTCCTCTTCCTCCTTTTCCTCCTGCTCCTCTTTCTCCTCCTATT
>NC_134794.1:6611455-6633955 GCF_046742065.1 Oratosquilla oratoria | reverse complement strand
TCAGGAAAGTACATAAGACAGAGTACAGAGGGGACTTATAAGCTACAGAGAAGAGAAGGGATGTGGACAGATGACCTCACTCCGGCGCGGGGCAAACTGGGGTGGCGGAGGAGGGAGGGGGTGAGGAGAGGGGGGAGGTTGTAAGATCCGTACCAGTTTGCTAACTGCTGCGCGTGAAATGATGTCAGGAGTCCACTGCCCTTTAGAAATATTAATATTAGGGCATTCCTCAATTAATGCTGATTCGAATATTTTCCTCCTGAAACCGCAGTGGGACTTGAACACTAATCTGGCCTTACCCCAGTCGAAAGGATGATTCTTATTTTTGACATGAAGAAAAACAGCCGAATTTTCTTGCCCATACCTAATTGACCTTTTATGTTCTGCCAATCTAATGTTCAAGTCTCTCCCGGTTTGACCCAAGTAAACCAAATCACAATCTTTGCAGGGCAAACAATAAACACCAGGTGACTCAACTTCCTTCGGTTTTTGTTGAACGTTAACAATTTGCTTACGCACGGTGTTAGGATAGTGATAGGCAATAGTGAGACGTTCATGAGGAAACAACTTAGTAGAAGAACTGATGGTATTATTGAATTAATTTTTTTTAAATGTCCTTAAAAGAGCGGTGAAAACTTGAGGGGACGGAAGTTTTAAAATGGTTGGCCCTAGCCTTACTGAGGGCTTGGTCCAGAAACCAAGGTGGATAAGCCAACTTCTCAAGTTGACATTTGATCCCCTCAATCTCATGGTCCAGAATATTAATATTAATGTCGATGATGTACTTACTTTTTTGGAAACGAAACTGCAACAGTTTCAAGACATTTTCCCCTCCCTGTCAACAAAATTCTTGCTTTAGTTCGCCTTTGTGTTTCTTCAAATGTCTTTTCCTATCACTATCCTAACACCGTGCGTAAGCAAATTGTGAACGTTCAACAAAAACCGAAGGAAGTTGAGTTACCTGGTGTTTATTGTTTGCCCTGCAAAGATTGTGATTTGGTTTACTTGGGTCAAACCGGGAGAGACTACAGTTGATAGCCGAAATATAGGATTCTTTTTCATTCAAAGTTTATTTTCTCTGACTGTGGGTTTCCTGTGTGTCATTTACAAATGTGCTACTACATTTCTGTTTAGAAATATATATATATATATATATATATATATATATATATATATATTATATATATATATATATATATATATGAGTTGCAGGGTGGTGAGATAAACACCGAGAACCGTTGAAGTTTTATTAACTGACGTTTCGCTCAGAGTGTACCCGTGGTACACTCTGAAGAAGCTTTGTTAAGAGCGAAACGTCAGTTAATAAAACTTCAACGGTTCTCGGTGTTTATCTCACCACCCTGCCACTCATTTTGTCGTCCATTCCTCAATATATATATATATATATATATATATATATATATGTATGTATGTATATATGTATACCTAAAAAACCGATATGAAAGATACAGGCATCGACATCAACAAGTAGAAGGAACTGGCGGAAGACCGATCAAGATGGAGGCAAGAGCTAAATAAGAAGCTCAAGGCTGGTGGAGAATTCCATCAAAGAGCAGTGCATTAGGAGAAAGACCACTGCCAGCACTGCCCTACCACTCGGGACCACCTACAAATGTTCTCTGTGCAACAAAGACTGGCATTCCCGTATCGGGTTTTATGGCCACAGTAGATGGTGATCGCCCTCCAGTTAACAACATCCCTTCCAACTCGTCCCCCTGCACGGCGCTTATCTTTGGTTGAGCATGACCAAAGGATACCGATGATGATATGTATGTATAAATATGTAAATATATATAAATATATATATATATATATATATATATATATATATATGTACCTATGTGTATATATATTCATGCATTTCTATGGATGTATATGTATGTTGTCTGTATGTAATGTATGTATGTATGTTTGTATGTACCCCAAGATGTCGTATTTACGTAAGGGAAAGCGATGAAATTGGTACAAGAGTTTCAATACTTAGAAAGTACGTTCAGAAGCACATAAGTGAAGGAAAGTGTGAAGACGAAGAAAGCATTTGATACAAAGAAACACCTCCGTCTAATTAATATCGACTGAATAGCAGTGAGAATATAAAGATAGAGATAGGGATAGAGAGAGAAAGAGAGAGGGAGAGAGAGAATGTTTTGTATTAGCAGTAAATAGTTCTTCTATTCTTGCGAATAGTATTGCACCAAAGAGTAGGAGTCATAGATGTAGTGAAAGATATTACAGGAGGGTATCGGAACAGAGAGAGAAAGAGAGAGAGAGAGAGAGAGAGAGAGAATGAGTGAGTGAGTGAGAGAGGAAGAGCTCCATGAATGGAATATAAAGACAAACAAAGAGTATCTGGAAGTGATTGGAACTGGAAATCTCACATGATGCTGGAAAGAGACCACATCGTGTATGGCTCGCGGAGAGGCGGCTATGAAACCTGTATCTGACAGGAAGAGCGTCTGGACAAAGATCGAGTGGAGGGGAAGACAGCCAGAGAAATTTATGGATGGTATAATAAAGTTGTGGAAGGGAGAGAGAGGATTGAGAGTTGGACCACCCGGGCGTCTTGGTCTAAAAGAATAGCTGACAGGGTTTGGGTAGAGTTGGGAAGAAGGGGTAACCCCCATAAAACACACACACACACACACACACACACACACACACACACACACACACACACACACACACACACACACACACACACACACACACACACACACACACACACACGACTCGGTGGCGCGGTTGGTAGATTACTAGACTGCCAGGACGGTGGTGCCGGTGGTACCTGGTTCGAATCCTGCCCAGGGCTGAAATTATTTCAGTATCGCTGCGCTTCGAGTCGTTACTCCGACTCTCGTGGGCGGGGAGTTGGGTGTGTGTGTGCGTGTAAGGTCCTAGCATTACCCATAGATCGGTCATACGAGCTCTGGGCTCTATTCCGAGAGGGAAATAGCTGTCGGTCACGAGTCCAACACGTGATCCAAAGACCAAGGTGAATACACACACACACACACGACTCGGTGGCGCGGTTGGTAGAGTCCCCGACTGTCACTACGGCGGTCCGGATTCGAATCCTGTCCAGGGCTGAAATAATTTCAGTATCGCTGCGCTTCGAGTCGTTACTCCAACTCTCGTGGGCGGGGAGTTGGGTGTGTGTGTGTGCGCGTAAGGTCACAGCATTACCCATAGATCGGTCATACGAGCTCTGAGCTCTTTTCCGGGAGGGAAATAGTTGTCGATCACGAGTCCAACCCGTGATCCAAAGACTAAGGTGAATACACACACACACACACACACACACACACACACACACACACACACACACACACACACACACACACACACACACACACACACACACACACACACACACACACACACACACACACACACACACACACACACACACACCTCTTCCTTTTAAGGGCATAGGGATTGGGTAAGAGGTCGGTGGGATCCGGGCCGGATAGCGACTGTCAAAACAGCGACAGTCATAATAGCGACTTCATAAGGGCGACGTAATCAGGTGAGCGACTTTCAAAACGGCGACTGTCCTAATGGCGACCGCATTATAACAGCGACTGTAATAATAGCGACTTTACTATCGACCGGTCAGAATGGTCGCAGACTTATGTTTCAATTGCTTGTGTTTTCGTGTTTGTATTTACGCGTTCAGTTGTGTTTACTTTGTGAGATAGGTTCAGAATGAAATATGCTCAAAAGGTCGCAGACTTATGTTTCTATCGCTCATATTTATTTGTTTGTGTTTACATGTTTGTGTTCACTTCGTGATATAAGTTCACTGAAGTGAATTTACTGGTCGGTTGCTCGGTCGTCGGTTTTTTAATTCTTTTAATAATATTTTTCTTTCAATAATAAGTAAATAATAATAGCAACATTTAGGATTGGCCGAAACGTCGTACCCTGCAGAGTTCTGGCCGAAACGTCAGTTGCCGAAACGTCTGTGGCCGAAACATCCTATATTCGATGCGCTCCCCTCCTGCATGCTCATAATGATGTTGAACTTCTGGACTGGGTTGTTCAAAATAATTTTTTGCACTGTCTTGGCGTTAAATCTATCTTGACATTAAACATCATGGTAACACAGAGCGTTACCATGACTTTTATCATCAAGATAAACTAACACCAGAATAAGTTTTTGAACAACCCAACCCTAGACTCCTTGTTATGATATGTTTATAATGTTATCAATGTTAGGCAACTTTTTGTGCAACAATAACACCATTTACCTTAGTCCACACATGAAAGCTGTATAATTTCAATTTAGATAATTTGGTGCACTGTATAATTTCAATTTAGATAATTTGTTTCATAAAATTAATTTCGTTTTCACACAGTATGTGCAAAAATATTGTCACTTGAAATGATATATATTTCTTTAATTCTTTTAATAATACATTTTCTTTCAACAATAAGTAAATAATAATAGCAACATTTGAAGGAATGGCCGAAACGTCCTACGTCGTTTTTTTTTAATTATTTTAATATTATTTTTCTTTCAATAATAAGTAAATAATAATAGCAACATTTAGGATTGGCCGAAACGTCGTACCCTGCAGAGTTCTGGCCGAAACGTCAGTTGCCGAAACGTTTGTGGCCGAAACATACTACATTCGATGCGCTCTCCTCCTGCATGCTCATAATGATGTTGAACTTCTGGACTGGGTTGTTAAAAAAAAAAAAAAAATGTGCACTATCTTGGCTTTAAATCTATCTTGATATTAAACATCATGGTAACACAGAGCGTTACCATGACTTTTAACATCAAGATAAACTGACGGCAGAATTAGTTTTTGAACAACCCAACCCTAGACTCCTTGTTATATGTTATCAATGTTAGGCAACTTTTTGTGCAACAATAACACCATTTACCTTAGTCCACACATGAAAGCTGTATAATTTTAATTTAGATAATTTGGTGCACTGTATAATTTCAATTTAGATAATTTGTTTCATAAAATTAATTTCGTTTTCACATAGTATGTGCAAAAATATTGTCACTTGAAATGATATATATTTCTTTAATTCTTTTAATAATACATTTTCTTTCAATAATAAGTAAATAATAATAGCAACATTTGGAGGACTGGCCGAAACGTCCTACCCTGCAGAGTTCTGGCCGAAACGTCAGTGGCCGAAACATCCTACATTCGATGCGCTCCCCTCCTGTATGCTCATAATGATGTTGAACTTCTGGACTGGGTTGTTCAAAACAAAATTTTGCATTATCTTGGCGTTAAATCTATCTTGACATTAAGCATCATGAACATCAAGATAAACTAACGCCAGAATTAGTTTTTGAACCCAACCCTAGACTCCTTGTTGTAATATGTTATCAATGTTAGGCAACTTTTTGTGCAATGATAACACCATTTACCTTAGTCCACATATGAAAGTTGTATAATTTCAATTTAGATAATTTGTTTCATAAATTTCATTTCATTTTCACACAGTATGTGCAAAAAATATTGTTAACTGAAATGATGTATAAGTATTTTTTTTTTAATTCCTTTAATGATATATTTTCTTTCAATGATAAAAAAATAATGATAGCAACATTTGGAGGACTGCTGATGCGATAATGTCGCTGTTATGACAGTCGCTCTTATAATACAATCGCTATCATGTGGTCGCTGTTGTGATGGTCGCTGTTTTAAAAGAATCGCGATTGTGAAGTCGCTCTATTGACAGTCGCTGTTATGACAGTCGCTATTCGGAACCCGAGCCGAGGTCGGTATGTGAATACACATAGTACTGGAACACGTGCTTGACTCGTGATCAATAGTAGGTACCCTCCCGGATGGGAGCTCAAAGTTTACATGTAGCTTGATCTAAGGGTAATGGTGAAACCTTACGCACACACATACGCGCGCGAGCACGCACACACACACACACACACACACACACACACACACACACACACACACACACACACACACACACACACACACACACCATCATTCTACTGAAATAGCTTGCAGGGTTAGTGAAGCTTTCGAACCGTGAGCGGGACTCGAACCCGGACCTCTCGCGTGGGAAGTTAAAGACGCTAACAGCTACACCAGAATGATGATTCTTACAAATAATCAATTTCGTCAAATAGACGACAGATGACTTTTCGATGTTTCAAAGAAATAATTTTTCTTTGTTTTGATTGACATGTATAGGTGAAATGAATTAAACTTTACTTCTGCTGTGAATCTGAGTTAAATTGCTTTTGGTTACATAGTTAAGGTGTATCTGGGCCGTTTACGATAAAGCATTACAAAGGCGACAGGAGACCTTTTGGTCCATAACTAGGTCTGATACGAAAAAAAAATATAATTATAAATAGATAAATAAATAAATAAAAATATAATAATATAAATAATAATAAATAAAATTAATAAATGCATAGATATAGTTAGATAATAAGCAAACAGGTAAATAGTAAATAATAGTAAATTGATATATGACTAATAATAAATGATAACCAAACAATAAGAATTAAGCATAAATGATAATGTGTCCGCTGAACTTCAAATCCCAGATAGATTACAAACCATTTTACAAGGCAAGGTTTTCCATATTAGATAGAAATACTTGATAAGCCAATGGATCTTATGAAAGACGCAGGGAAATTAATTTATCGTGATCACCTTAACCATGTGCTCATTGTAAGCTACAAATGAAGAAAGCGTTCCTGAATGATGATGATGTAGTGTTATGCTGATTTTGCTTCGAAATAAGACCAAGAAGACTTTGGTAACTGTCGACCAATTAGTTTGTTATCAGTTCATAATTTCCTCCAATAGTTTGATAAATAGACGAAATTAAGTTTTAGATGAAAACCTGCAGTTAGCATGAACCGCATAATATCATTAAGCATGTAGTAGCATGAAACACATGACAGCATGAACCACATATCATTAAGCATGTAGTAGCATGAAACACATGACAGCATGAACCACATAATATGAAGCATATAATAGCATGAAACACATGAGAGCATGAATAACAACATTATAAAGAATGTCATAACATAAATATATGACAGTATGAACCATATCATCGCATGAAACACATGATAGCATAAAACACATAATAGCATGAAAAACATGACAACACAACAGCATGAACCTCATAATCTTATGATCCGCATAATTGCATGAAACACATAATGGCATGAAACGCATGATAGCATGGAAGGCATGAGAGCATGAACCACATGTTCGCATGAAATGCATTGTGCACATAATCGCATAAACCATATAACATATATACAACATCAAGATTTTCTAAATGGTCCCAAACACTGGAATTTGATGAAGAAAGTTTCGAGTAGTCTGTGATTTTTTTTTTTTTTTTTTTTTTATGAACCCGTTTCTTCCGTATGTAAAAGGCAGGAACCTCCTTAATGCATCCAGTAGAGCCAGACAGACACGAAAGAACGCGTGTCTACGATGCCGGTACTCCCTGGTAGTTATTGGATTCTGAAATATTCAACCCCTTAATTTCTCCATTCTCTCGAGATCATTGTCAGATGGTTGTGTGTCAGCGTTTTTTTAAAATAGTCATTCATATTTCTGAGATCAAAATGAGATTTGGGTGCTCTTCTTCCTTCAAGTGTTATTTCGGTACGTGAACTTCACGATGCACAGTCTCCTCGGTCGTAGCCGTTGTTTACAGTGTAGATCAACTGTTCTCTACCTGTGGTCCATGGGCCTTTAGTTAGTGGGCCACACAGAGTGCCCCAATCGGGGCCACACAGAGTGACCTAATCGGGGCCACACAGAGTGACCTAATTGGGGCCACACAGAGTGACCCAATCGGGGCCACAGAGTGACCCAATGGGAACACAGTGACCCACCGGGGCCACCCAGAATGACCACATCGGAGCCACACAGAATGACCCAATCGGGGCCACACAGAGTAACCCAATCTGGGCCACAGAGTGAACAAATGGGGACACAGTGACCCATCGGGGCCACACAGAATGACCCCATCGGGGCCACACAGAATGACCCAATCGGGGCCAGAGAGTGACCCAGTCGGGGCCACAGAGTGACCCAATCGGGGCCACACAGAGTGACCCAATCGGGGCCACAGATCGAAAACTAGTAGTACTTAATACAAGTCGATTAAATTTAAGGCAGTGTACTGTAAATACACTAATCAGATACATGAGGGTTAAGTTTTGGAGGCAATTCCTTTGGGAATATATATATATATATATATATATATATATATATATATATATATATATATATATATATATATATATATATATATATATATATATATATATATATATATATATATATTTACATCTTACATCATATCCTGTCATTTCTTCACCTTCTACATCCTACTTCTCTGAATGCCTTTCTTCCAAATATGGACATCTCTTACTCCCACCAATTCACATTATTGAATATTCTCTTCTATGACAGAAGAACCACACCATTTTGAAAAGTCATTTACTGTGGCAGAACAATGGAATCGGAATCATTCTTAAGAAATTCTTCTGGAAGAGGATATTGAAAAAAATATCAGTAGAAAGTTAGTTGCTTATCACGAACCATACCGGAAATTACCTCGAGATAAGTCTTTTAATTAAGAACTGAATATCCTTGACACAGCTTAGGGTTATACTAACTTCTCTTGACTTAGAATAATCATCATGAAACCTTTTTGACTGTCTAATATTTTTCTTGTCGTCACAAGATTTAATGTACACCCCCCACACACACACATGTATATATATATATATATATATATATATATATATATATATATATATATATAATGTACGGGGCAGAAACATGGAACATGAGAGAGGAAGAGAGAAGGAGTTTGAATGTGGTTGAGATGAAATGTCTGAGAAATATGATAGGGGTTACTAGGCTAGATAGAGTGAGAAATGAGGAGGTGAGGAGGAGAACAGGGGTGGAAAGGGAGCTGGGAGATAGGGTTGATGAAAGAGTATTAGGATGGATTGGACACATGGAAAGAATGAGTGAAGAAAGATTGGTAAAAGAAGTGTGGAAGGCGGAGGTGGAGGGAGTGGATATGGGGGGGCGTCCTAGGATGAGATGGATGGATGGGATGAAAGGGGCTTTACAAAAGAGAGGAATGTCTGTAGAGGAAGGACGGGAGAGGACAGAAGATAGGGGTGAATGGAGAAGGGTTGTGTATGGATGAGGCTATGATGCATGAGGGGGAGTGGGTGGGGGATGGGGGGTGAGGAAGTATGTATGAGAAAAAAAATTGACGCAGCCCGAAGGGATTTCTCCCCGTCTTCTCCTTTCCTGTATGGGGGGACGGAGAGGGGGGGTCGCCGAATTTATGAAGCGGCCTTGCTGTGGATGTGCTGTGTCTTGCGACACTGCTTCTGACCCAGGGCAGTGGACAGGATGCAGGGATGACCCGTCATCCAGGAGGTGCCAAGATAGGAGGGAGGGGAGTGGAATATATGGGAAATGAAATGGGTGGGAGTGATTTCTATGCCTTTTTCTTTTTGGCTACCCCCCGTGTAAGGGGGAAAAAGCCTTTGGTATATGTATGTATATGTGTATATATATATATATATATATATATATATATATATATATAATATACTTCAAGAGGTTCTAAAAATTCAATCTGTCTTAAACATATACAATGTGTATATATATAGATATATATATATATATATATAAATATATATATATATATATATAGAGAGAGAGAGAGAGAGAGAGGGGGGGGAGGATGGTTGTGCCGACGGTATTGTATGGTACAGAGACTTGGAATTTAAGAAGCAGATAGGAAAAGTTTAAATGTGTATGATATGAATTGTCCGAGAAGTATGGTAGGGGTTACTAGGTTGGATAGAGTGAGAAACGAGGAGGTGAGGAGAGTGGAAGTGGAAAAGATGTTGTCAAGTAGGGCTGATGAAAGATTTATTATTAGGATGGTTTGGACACATGAAAAGAATGAGTGATGAGAGAACAGCAAAAGTTGTGAAAGGCAGAGGTGGAAGAAGCGAACTTGAGGGGACGACCGAGGATGAGATGGATGGATGGGATGAAGGATGCGTTGAGAAAGAGGGGAATGTCTGTTGAGCAAAGAAGGGAGAAGGAGAGAGATAGGGATAAGTGGAGAGTGGCTATGTATAAATGATGCTGATATGAAAGGAAGAGGGGCAGGGGATTGGGTGGTAAGGGTGCTTATGTGTGAATGATATTTTGACTCAACCCGAAGGGATTTCTCCCCGTCTTCTCTTTTTCTGCATGAGGGGACGGAGAGGGGGAGGGGACGCCGATTAAGTGAAGCGGCCTTGCTGTGGATGTACCGTGTCTTGCTACATTGCTTCTGACCCAGGGCAGTGGGCGGGATACAGGGATGACCCGTCATCCATGAGGCGCTAAGATGAGAGTGGGGTAAAGGGTGAGATGAGAGAGGGGTGGGGGGAGGGGGGGATGGGAGTGGAATGGGTGGGAATAGGTATGTGGCTTTGACTTGGCTACCTCCCTTATAAGGGGGAAAAAAGCTCTTGGTATATAGAATAGAATAGAATTGATATGAATAGATAAGACCAAGTTGATCACCCCATCCCAGCTCCACTATAGGATTCAATAGATTAGATACATGTCCGCTGTCCACGTAAAAACTCGGAACACAACATATATTGGATGCTGAACGAGGAGAAAAAATAAAATAAAAATAAAAAATGTATTTGGAAATACAACTTCCGGGAAAGCCTCGCCGTCCCCCAAAATAGGTCAAGGAAGTATCATGAATTTTTTTTTAACCTATCGTTTTCCCGACACCGAAAAATCACAATAGCATGCAACTCGGGTAAAAAAAAAAAAAAAAAAAAAAAAAAAAAAAAAAAAAAAAAAAAAAAAAAAAAAAAAAAAAATTGTCATGTTGCGTGGAGAAAAATCTACGGCCGGACAAGTCAAACTCTACGATTTCTTTTTCCTGCGGAGAGCACCGCGATGGCTCATTGAACAAAAAGTCCCGTTGCTGCCAATTATTTATTCTCTGCCAATGTAAAGGTTTGCCTGGGCCCCCGATGCTATTTCTAGCCTCTTTAATTTCGTGTAGGTGTGTGCATGTGTGTCTGTTCTATGTGTGTGCTCGTGTGTGTGTGTGTGTGTGTGTGTGTGTATGTGTGTGTGTGTGTGTGTGTGTGTGTGTGTGTATACCTATATGTGTGTGTGTGCGCGCGCGTGTGTGTATGTGTGTGTGTTCGTGTGTGTGATTCACCATGATCTTGTATCACGTGTTGGACTCGTGACCGACAGCTATTACCCTCAAGAAAGAGAGCTCAGAGTTTATATACTGTATGACCGATCTATGGGTAATGCTGTAACTTTACATGCACACACACATCCAATTCCCCGTCCACGAGAGTTGGAGTAACGATTTGCAGCGCAGCGATACTGAAATTATTTCAGCCCTGGGCGGGATTCGAACTCGGACCACCATAGTGGCGGACGCGATCGCTACCACTGCGCCGTCATATCGTGTGTGTGTGTGTGAATGTGTATTTGTGTGTGTGTGTGTGTGTGTGTTATCAATGTACATAGGATAATAAGTTAGTAATTGATTATTCATGGATCCTGAGATTCGAATCGCATTCTTTAGCTCCTTCAATACGGTCACGTACCTGAGCGACTTCGTTCTGGCTGTCATCAGACGCTAAGGGACTGCGTAACCGCATTGAAATGTGTAAAACACGACAGTGAGATTTAGTTGTATTGTTGTACACATAGCTTTCTCTTTTGTTTAGCTGCTACCTTGAGTCTTCGATTTTTTTCATATATGTTTTCTTTCAGTTAGATTTTTATTTTTTCTTGTTCTTATCATTATCATCGTCATCGTCATTGTTGTCGTTATCATCATCATCGTCATCGTCATCGTCGTCGTTATCATCATCATCATCATCATCATCATCATCACTACCACTTTTATCACCACTATCATCATCATGATAATAATAATCATCATCATCATCATTATCATTATCAATGTTATTATTATTATCATTATCATCATTTATTCATACATTTTATCTAATTTCATTTTCCTTAATTTTGTTCCTTCATCGCTCCCCTTTGTCTTAGCCTGTCCTGGCTTCTTGAAGACCATTTCCTTCCCCGAACCCTTCCCCATGTTTATCGCTTGGTCCGCCATTTATCATTCCCGGATCATCTTCTGACATAAGATTTCCATCGAAATTCCTTTTCTCTTGTTTGATGGCGTCGTTCCTCTTCTTCTTTCTTCTTTTTTCTCCTTCCTCTTGTTGTCGTTGATGTTCTTCTTCTTTTCTTCTCCTTTTTCATCTTCTCCTGTTTCTTCTTCTTCTTCTTCTTTTTCTTCTTCCTCTTTTTTCTTCCTTCTTCCTCTTTTTTCTTCATTCTTCTTCTTCCTCATCTTCCTCTTCTTCCCCTTCTCCTTCTTCTTCTTCTTCTTCTTCCTCTTTTTCTTCCTCTTCTTCTTTCTCTTCTTTTTCTTCTTTTCCTTCTCCTACTTTTTTTTCTTCTCCTCCTTCTCTTCCTTCTCTTCCTCCTTTTTTCCCCTTCTCCTCCTCCTTCTTTTCCTTCTCCTCCTCCTTCTCTTCCTTCTCCTTCTCCTTCTTTTCCTTCTTCTTCTTCAACTCCAAAGTCGACCGGTACCTTCTTCGTCACAGACTTCTCCACAGACCTCTCGAGACAGATACGACTTCTCCTTCTCCTTCGACTCCCCTTCATCTTTCTCCTCCTCCTCTTACTCTTCCTCCGCCTACTCTTCCTACTCCCCTACTCATACTCCTCCTCTTCCTTCTCCTTTAACTTTTCCTCTTTCTACTCCTCATCCACTTCCTCTGCCTCTTCCACTTCATCCTACACTTCCTCTCTCCCTAACTTTTCTTCTCACCTTGTGTCTTCTCTTCTTCTTCCTCTTCCTCTTCCTTCTCCTTTACCTATCCCTCTTCCTACTCCTCATCTCTTCCTACTCCTCCTCCACTTCCTCTTCCACCTCCTCCCGCCCTACCTTTCCTTCTCCCCCTGTGTCTTCTCTTCCTTCTCCTCCTAATCCTCCTTCTCCCCTGTTTCACCTCTCCTTATCCTCCTCCGCCTCCTCCCTTCCTACTCCTCTTCCTCCCCATCCCTCTCCTCTTCCACCTCCTCTTCCTTCAATATCCTGTCTCACTTGTTCCTCTGCCTCTCTCTTCCTACCCCTCAGCCTCCTCATCCACCTCTTCTTCCCTTTCCTCCTACTCATCAACCTCCATTCCTGTTCTACTCTCTTCCATCACTCGTGTGAGATATGAGCATAACAAACTTTACGCATTCAATCCTTCGGGAGATTTAGTGTTACCCCTACGGATCGGAGTTGCGTAGCTTTCTTTCATGATTGGAGATAAATGTCCACGCGGCGCAGAGTTCCATATCTTTATCCTGGTTGCGGGTTCGAGTCCTGCACTCTAATTCATAGCAGTGACACCTGGCACCAAACAGTCCCTAAAGGGCATAATAGGGCGAAGATGACGGGGGAGGGGGGGCTTAGGCCGCTGCTGTTCAGCGTCTCCTGGCGTATGCTCCTCACCTTCACGCTCATCATCGTGGTGAAAGAGTAAAAGCAATTCAGTAGTGATTTTTATTTTATTTATTTATGTATTTATTTATTTATTTGTAATATCCATTATCCCAAGCAACGAATGTGTCTACATTAACTCTGGTATGACAGTAAATTAACTGACGGAAAGAAATGATGATAAAGCAAATGAAAATATGCCCTTGTGAGTTTCCCCTATACCTGTGTGACCGGTGCTATAGGGATTTCTGGGATGGGGAACAGTCACTGTTGGAAACGGGGAAAAAGTGCAGGACTCGAACCCGCGACTAGGAGGATACGAAACCCACACGTTTCAGCTTACGTCACCAACACACAAAAAAAAAAAAAAAGAGACACAACTAAGCTCAAAAAGAAAGAAAAAAAAATCAAAGTTCAAAAGGCTGCTAGCTACATGGAAACCGAGTACCTCAGTTCATTTAGCCAAATTTAATAGTCGAAAGAAGCTGTTGGGGGTGATCTTTTTTTAGTTTACACCTTATGTAGACAACGAAAAAATACATATCTTTAGCGATTATTAACAAAGATTTCAGCTCAAAGGGCCGATGCGTGTTCAATTACGCAGAAACCAAGCTTTGCCTACGCCAGGAGACGCTGAGTAGCTGCGGCCGAAGCCGTCACTTTTGCCCTTGTGTGCGCTCAGGACTATCGGGGCAGGTAACAAGCAGGCACTACTGTGAATCAGAGAAAAGTGCGGGACTCGAACCCGTGACTAGGAAGTTGTGAGACCAGCACGCTTCCAAATGTACTATTAGTGCACTAGTGTGCCTAAGATGAAATGTTGACGTAAATCTGAATCGGGTGATGCAATTTGCAGATTTTTTTAAAGTGACGCTGTATAATAGGGTATTGATAAGTTAACATCAGGTGATTCTATTCAGCTGAGAGGGAAATTCCACCTTATGAAAATGGATAACTTAGAGAAAACGTGCTCAGAAATGAAAAAAAAGAGAGAAATTAATGATTAAATAACAAAAATAAAGAAACAAAAATAATTAAAACGCAGTCAAACAGACGACGAAACCTGGACAGAAGAAAATACGTAGAGACAACGCAACTTCTGGAGTCATGGATAACAAGGACCTTCGCAAGGGACTACGGAAGGAGAGCCAATCACGCTGAGGAGGACCGCAAGAGGGCCAACCAAAGCCAAGGACCAACAGAAGTCGATGGAGGACCAAGACTAAAAGGGGAAAGAAAGAGAAAGGCTGAGGAGGAAGGTGAAGGATGAGGTTTTGGGTTGCAGTGGCCGGAGCGCTGAATAAGACCATCATTCTTCGACTGAGCATTTTTTAATAATAACAATAAAGATATATGTAGATGAATAAATAGGTAAATGCATAAAAAGTAATTAAATAAAGAAACAAAAAAAATGGATAGTTACCAATAAATGAAATAAAACGGGGTGAAAATGCAAAATAGAATATTGGAAGAAGAGTCTTGGCCAAGAAGTTCTTGGTCCAAAGCTTCTCGACTCTTTCTTTTCCAGAATTAACTTCCCAAAACATCTCTGCATCGCTCCATCCAAAATCTCCTTTTCTCTTTACTTTGCACAAACACATCGTGATTTATATATACATGGTTGGAATAGCTCAATCAAGACGAAGATATATTCAATGTATTAAGTCATCATATTTCATATACCTCAGCCCATCGTCTTTGGAGTATAGTTGGTCAAAATACTCACTTGCTAAGTCAGTGTTTGCGTTGCTTCTGACTCACCCAATGGGCGTGGGTGCGGATGGCTCTTCATTCTTAAAGAGCATAGAGATTTTTGAAAAGGAAACAAATGGATGTTGAATGAATGTGGGATGGGTGGAGGAAGGTGAGTGTGTGCCTAGGCTGGCTGCCTCCCTTATAATAGGGAAGATGTTTGGTACTTAAAGTTAGATAGATAAATGCATAGATAGAAACATGGAATATATCACTGAAGACATTGATTACTCAACATGCATGCATATATATATATATATATATATGTATATGCAATGAAAACACTAGGAGCGTGTGTTCACAAATGCGTAAGTAACCACTAGGAAAAGTAAACTAACGAAGCAGAGCGCTTTCGTATAATTACATCTTCAGTGCAGATACAAAGAAGGAATTATGAAATGAAGAAACAAGGTACAGAATATATGACATAGTGAAGAGGGCATTCGGAGAGGTTGTGTACTATATCACAACCTCTCCGAATGCCCTCTTCACTATGTCATATATTCTGTACCTTGTTTCTTCATTTCATAATTCCTTCTTTGTATCTGCACTGAAGATGTAATTATACGAAAGCGCTCTGCTTCGTTAGTTTACTTTTCCTTGTGGTTACGTACGCATACATATACATATATATATACATATATATATATACATATATATATATATATATATATATATATATGTAATCCCCTCATGGTAATGAAATTATCTGGACGTCAGTGCTCCAATGTTGACAGCTTGTTCGCAGTCATGTTGAACACATGTTGCTGACACACGTTTGTCAACACGAGTGGACACTTCTGAAGAAAGAGGAACCTGTTGTCACGCTTCTGAAGGTTACTCTTGAACAATATTCCGAAGTCGAACCTCGAAAGGTCACTTCGGCCAGAATTCCCTCAGGAACCTTCCTTCGGTCGCAGTTTAAGGCGACAAGAACAAATTCTTTGTCTACCAAGAGTTGATGGATAGACGAATGACGTCTTGGTAGAGGATGGGACGATGCCAGTTCGAAAGGATGGGTGGATGGAACTGGTGAGGTGAAGGGAGTTGATGGTGGTGGATTTGGAGGACGAAATGGTAAAGACTCTTGCGAGCCCACTCCTTATATGGGCAAAAGGCGCAAGAGGCGATTGTATTCTTCTTCCACTTCATCTTTTCCTTTTTCGTCTTGTATTTTTGTTCTTGTTCTTGTTTTCTTTCTTGTTCCGGCTTTTGTTTTCCTTGTTTTTCTTTTTTTCTTAGTCCTTGTCATTGATTTTGTTCTTTTTGTTCTAGTTCTCTTTCTTGTTCTTGTTCTCACATTTGTTATTGTTCTTCTTGTTCTCGTTCGTGTGCTTGATCATCATCTTCTTCTTCTTCTTCTTCTTCTTCTTCTTCTTCTTCTTCTTCTTCTTCTTCTTCTTCTTCTTCTTCTTCTTCTTCTTCTTTTTTCCTGAGCAGAAGTTAAAACCATCGAGCCAGAAATGTACTGTACATGTCCCATTTGGTGCATTTTTATAACATCGACACACCGAAGAACACGAATGAGAACAAAAGAAAACAAACAAACAGAGAGTAAATAAAGGAACAAAAACGAGCAGAAAAAAGAAAAGAAACTAAAAAGGAAGAAATGGAAAAAATATGCACGTGAGAAATTTTTTTTGGGGGCAAAGGGTTCTTTTTCTTCTAGACTTCGTGGTCTGCTGAAGATTTTTTTTTTGCAAGACTCTTCAGCATCAGTCGGAGACCTCTTGACTCTCATCCACTTTCCCCAAACCCTTTCCGTGCCGTGTGACATTTTTATTTTCGTCCTTATTGACGCCAGACCATTTCATTCAGGTCCGCTGCAACCCTGTCGGCGTCAAAGGGATAGTAGCCTACCCCTCTCTGCCCCTTCCATAACGGGTTGTACTTTCATTTCTTTTCCTCCTGGCGCCAGACGATTTTATTCATATCCGTGACACCCTCTCGGTAACGAAGTTGTTGACTTTGCTTCAGGCTTGCACTCCAATCTACCTCTTCCCTCTCCTCCCCAATCCACTCCCTCCACCTTCCCTCCTCCCTCACGTCTCCCCAGGAATTCCCGTCGTACTACTTTCGCACGGGAGCTGGGTGGAGCAGTGGTTAGCGTGTTTGTCTTGTGGTCTCAGAGTCTTTGGTCTGAGACCTGGGTTCTGTATCCCGAAAGGGATCTGTGTGTCAAAAGGTCTCAGGAGGTTTCTGTGATGACAAGATGAGGTGGCGTCAGGACAGAAGGAAACTCCTGAAGGTCTAAGAAACACACACACACACACACACACACACACACACACACACACACACACACACACACACACACACACACACACACACACACACACACACGGGAGTAGGATACCAGTCATACCTGTTTGAGGAGAGGACTTTGTCTGGCTCCAATGCCACTCTCCCCCTCCCCCTCTCCTCCTCCCCTCTCCCTCCCCCTCCCCCCCCGTCCCTTCCGGTACCGTCCGGGTGGGCAAAACAGAAAACCCGCCCCGTCTTTGGTCCTGCGAGTTCCTCGCTTGTCTGACTGATTGCCGAGTCCTTTGTTGTGGTTTGTTGTTTGCATTTCGCCACGGTCGCTCCTCGAGTGGCCTTCTCCACCTCCTTCTCTCTTGTCGTCGGTCGATGCAAACTCTTGGTCCGAAAGGGGGCCGAGGTAGTTAGGAATCCTCCTTCTTTTTCGCGGAAGTGGCTGTCTGCCAGTTATTCAAATGGTTTGTTATATTCTGAGCTGTCCTTAGTTGTCCTCTGTTTGTCTTCCTCCTTTGTCTTCGAGTGGCTTTGGTTCTCTGTTTTGGATTCTGCCCTTTTTATTTTTATTTTGAATAATGCATTCGTTCTTTGTGATTCCAAACTCATCACAGTCATGTGTGCTTTCTTCTTTTGTTCAAGCACTTCTGATCGTGGCTTGCATTATATTCTTCAATTTATTTTATTTTTTCATAAAGCTGTTATCCTTTGTTATTCTACTCTCATCACAGCCTTCTGCTCTTCCCTCTTTTGTTTCACCATTTGTGTTCTTGGATTGCATTGTCTTGTTCAATTTATTCTTTCTATTCACTTTCTACATACTTCCTCCTACTCTCGGAGCAACCTGTGTTCCTTACCCACTACGCTTGTGTCCTTCAATGTCTTACTTGCTATGCATGAAGTTTGAAGTTTCCTCGTTGGCAAGGCTATTTTCTTAACAAGTTTTTCTACATATATATGAGGTGTTTAATTGGTTTTATTTGTTCAATGTAAAGCTTCACACCGTGTCTTTGTTTAGTTGTTTAATTAGGTACTCTGTTCTCTTCCTGTCGCTTTGTTACTGGTATGCATTGTGTTTGCAGTGCAATTGAGTTCACAAGCAGTGCTATGTGCTCTTATGTCGTAACTTGCTGCGTTGATGTTTTATAGTTGATAGCTACATATTTTCACTTAAAATATTTGTCTTTTATCATTCATTTTGGAATTAGAGTTTTATATGTTTTATTGTAAACATTTTCTTTGGGATATTGAAATGATTGTAACTGTCAGTTACTTACTAACAGTATCATAATAGTGTTTTCTATAGCTGTATGATTTTTTTTATGTATATATTTATTTACAGCAGTTGTTTTCAACTGGGGGGCATACCCCCCTAAGGGGGGGCACGTATTTTCAGCGGTGATGGAGGAGTATTCGAAGTAATTAGGGGTATTTGGGTATTCCAAAAACAATCTAATAGGTCGCACTAATTTCAGTTATTATTTTTTGGTAAACTACTACAAATACTCATAATTGATATGTATCATAAGATAAATGTAATTTGTAAAGTATTGATGTATTTTTTATAAGAGCTGTGTGGGAGCCTTTAGCAAGTGAATTGGCTGATAAAGAGTTAAATAGACAGGTATCGAAATGAATGAATAACTGAATAAATGAATATATAAGTAGGTAAATGAATAAATGGATAAATAGATTACAAAGGATTACAAGGACGGAGCATGCCGACAGGAGACCTTTTTGGTCCATAACTAGGTCGGATGCGAAAAAAGATACATATAAATGATAAAAAAGTAGACAAAATAAAAATGATAATAATATAAATAATAATAAATAGAATAGATAATACATAGGTATAGTTGAATAATAATAAAAATAAATAAACAGATAAACAAATAAATAGAATCCCCAGGTTTACATTCGTGTAGGCCTGTGCGTCTCTCTGCCCACCAAACCTCGTTTTTGTTTAATCTCATTCAACTTTGCCTAACTGCCTGCGCCATGTTGTTTACTGACGTGTAATTGTTTGCGAGTTTTGTGCTTCCGGGCTGCCACCAGCTGCTGACAGTTTTACACCTACGCCTGACTGTCAGCTTCATTTTCTTCACTCAAACAGGATTTGTTCTAATCTGCATATATTCAGGAATTTTACTTCGTAGATGTTGTGCATGGAAAGTGAGTGTAAGTCTTTAGCACTGGTTTGTAGTACATACATACATATACCAAAGGCTTTTTCCCCCTTACAAGGGAGGTAGCCAAAAAACAAAGGCATAGAAACCACTCCCACCCGTTCCATCGCCTACATACTCCACTCCCCTCTACCCTCTTCCCTCCCTCCCATCTTGGCACCTCCTGGATGACGGGTCATCCCTGCATCTTGTCCACTACCCTCATTCCTGGTTTGTAGTTGGAGGTCTAAAGTTAAACAAAAAAATGACTTCCTCTTACATGCAGCATGTTTGGTTTTCATCGAACATGGCAACTTCTCTGTTGAATGTCCTGTTCAAAAGGATGAATGACACCGGACACACTGATGAACAGAATTAAGCTGGAAGAGCTTCAGCTTGTTATCCCCGAGCGATGTGGCCGGGACCCAAGGGTAATCATTCATCCACGATGTACCGGGATAGGAGAGACGTTGAATGGGTTTTCGTGTTTATGTAGTGAACGCGTGTTTTGACTCGGGCACCTCGTCATATAAGGCCGAAAGGGTGTTTGGTATGTGTGTTTGTGTGTCTTCTCTGGTGTCGTGGTCCCCGGAGTAATGAGATGGGATACGTGGTTGTGACTGACTGACTGGGTCTTTTGGTGGAGATGTGTATTTGGTTGGGCCACCCCGCTAATGAGGGTGATTATAATATTAGTTAATAGAAGGAAGTAAAATAAAAAAAAAGATCAATATTTAGCTTCCCTCACCTCTTTTCCCTTCCCCTCCCCTCCCTTAAAAAATAAATAAATAAATAAATAAATAAAAATAATAATAAATAAATGATATTGTCAGTGCACTGAACACAGGAGACTTTCTTCAAGGGAAAGACTGCGTGACAAAAAAACTGTATAAAACAAAAACTCAATTTCTAACTCAGGTTGAAAGTCTTTAGGGTCTTTCTTGGTCCCGAAGACTAGAGTGTCATCCAGTAGTCGGTACTGAAATTTCAACTCAGTCGACCGAAAATGAGACGGACAAAATCAACAAAGAAAATACGTCCGAAAAAAAAAATCGCATCGATGAGAGTACGGACGAAGAAATCAAGTAGAGGGAGAAAGGAAGTAAAAAGAAAACGGAAGAATGAAAGAAAAGGGAGACTGGCATGCTACAGAACAGTGGTTAACAAACTATGGGTAAATTACCCCCTGGGGGGGGAGGTAACAAATTTTCGGGGGGTAATGGAGGGGTGACAATAAAAATAGAATAAAATAAAATAAAATCAAGAAAATATTGCGGTACCCGGCATTAGGATTAAAGTTAACTTAGTACGTATAAGTTGTATAGACACGGTAAAGGAAACATGGACTGGAGGTGAAGCTTTATTCCTGACGTTTCGTCTAACGACTTTCTCAAAGGAATGAGCATACTAGAAACATACAGAGATTATAAACCCGCCTTATGGCTCAAGGGGGTGTACGAGCGTATAGCGCTGCGTCCTGATTGGCCCGCTGAGACAGCCAATCACGAAGCGCTATATTCGCTGAAGATTTGGCCCAGGTGAAGCTCCCAGCCTTATTGTTGATATTCGGACGAGTGGTGATGTACGCAGCTTCTATAGATTTTCTGATCTTCTTATCCATACCTTCGTGTAGAATCTCGGCTCGGTTCCATTGTGGGAGGTGCCCAGACTCGTCAACATGCACCACCATTGCGTTGGTGAGTCTATGGTGACGGAGGTCGGCCTTATGCTCCCTGATTCTAGTGTTAAGGCCCCTCTTAGTCTCTCCGATAAAGCATACTACGGAGAGACTAAGAGGGGCCTTAACACTAGAATCAGGGAGCATAAGGCCGACCTCCGTCACCATAGACTCACCAACGCAATGGTGGTGCATGTTGACGAGTCTGGGCACCTCCCACAATGGAACCGAGCCGAGATTCTACACGAAGGTATGGATAAGAAGATCAGAAAATCTATAGAAGCTGCGTACATCACCACTCGTCCGAATATCAACAATAAGGCTGGGAGCTTCACCTGGGCCAAATCTTCAGCGAATATAGCGCTTCGTGATTGGCTGTCTCAGCGGGCCAATCAGGACGCAGCGCTATACGCTCGTACACCCCCTTGAGCCATAAGGCGGGTTTATAATCTCTGTATGTTTCTAGTATGCTCATTCCTTTGAGAAAGTCGTTAGACGAAAAGTCAGGAATAAAGCTTCACCTCCAGTCCATGTTTCCTTTACCGTGTCTATACAACTTGTTCACATGGATTTTCATTAGTACGTATAGTTGTAATATTGAAAAAAAAAAAAAAATTGGGAGCTATAGAGGACGTGATAGCGTGAGAGGGACTGGAGAACGGAGGAAATGGAGAACGTTGGGACTCGGAGACGTATTGGGACGGTTGTCGAATGGCAAGAAGGAAGGAAGGAAGGAAGGAAAGGTGCAGCAGGCAATGGGGCGAGGGAAGGGAGAATGAGGGAAACCTAACTAGATAAGGGGAGAGAAGAGTAAAGAGGGTGCTCCAGTTCTTGTGAGAGTCTCGATTATGATGTTTGGTTGCACGCGCGCATGTGTGTGTGAATGAATGTGTGTGTGGGTTTATGTGTATGAGTGTGTGTTTGTGAATGAATGTGTGTGTGTATGAATGTGTTTGTGTGTGTGCCTGTGTGTGTGTGTGTGTATGTGTGTGTGTGTGTGTGTGTGTGTGAGTGTCTGTGTATGTGTGTGAGTGTCTGTGTGTGTGAATGTGCTTGTGTGTG
>NC_134794.1:6591455-6606455 GCF_046742065.1 Oratosquilla oratoria | reverse complement strand
ATTTTTAAACACAAGTTACAAGTATTTTTTGTTATATATGTGTATTTGTGTGTATATGTGTATGTATGTTTATATGTATATGTGTATGTATGCGTACATATACATTGTATATATATGTATATATATATATATATATATATATATATGTGTGTGTGTGTGTGTGTTGTGTGTGTGTGTGTGTGTGTGTGTGTGTGTGTGTGTGTGTGTGTGTGTGTGTGTACACACGTGTATACTAGAGAAAGAAAGTGTAAGAAAAAAAAAAGAGCGGGGGGAGGAAGGAACGGAGAGAAAGAGAGAGGGATATATATACAGATAATTTCATTAGATTCTCGTGTCACGATCACGGCGCCCGGCCATCCATTGTGTCGCCCGACGCCGCCGCCGGCTTCACTCGAGCAAAACGCGTCCTCTTCCTTGCCCTCGAGAAAACCCGCGACTTGGGTCCGGTTCTCTGGCTGCTGCTGCTCCTCCCGGACACCCCGGCTGCCACGTTCCCGGAAGTCATGTCCTGATCCTCTTTGTGCAGGGTGTTGTGGTTTGTATGCCGTGAAGAGCGGCTCTGCCCTCGGGGACAGTATCGCACCTAAGAGGTGGGAGACATAGGAGAAATGTAAGTAGAGCAAAAATGGAGTGATAGTGGAAGAAAGTGTGACCGATATACATTACTTGTATGTATGTATATATATATATATATATATATATATATATATATATATATATATATATATATTATATATAATATATATATATATACAGTATATGTACATATATGATATATATATGTGCGTGTGTGTGTGTGTATATACATATATATGTATATGTATATATATGTGTATATATATGTATATATGTATATATATGTATACATATATATATATATATATATATACATATGTGTATATATATATATGTATATTATATATATATATATATATATATATATATATATATATATATATTCTTTTGCGTAGAGATAAGACACCATTTATTGTACGGGGTGCATCGAATGTCTTATTCTTCAAAGGGTAATTCTAATATAATAAATATATCTTCCCCATATATACAATACCTGTGTTTCTGTATTCATCTTTTTCTGTGGTTGCAGCCCCCTTACGCTACTGTGTTTTTATTTTTTATTTTTATTTATTAATTCATTCATCCCATTCTATTTATTTTTGTCTGGTCCCCTTTACAAATTAAGGATGGGATTGAGTAGGTTTAATTTGGTTTAGTCGAGTTATCTGGTGAGGTGGTCTATAGGTCGTTGCCTGGGTAACGGTTTTAACGGTTTTAACGGTTCTTTAGTCCTTCATTGGCTGTTGGATGTGGCACGCGGCTTCTCGGTCTTGTTGGCACCAGAGTCGCTCGGTTACCTCCGTGGTATCGTCTCGGCAGTGGTGGGGATCAGGTGATTTTATACATGGTGTCCCCTCTTGGGAGTGAAGGGAGCTAATGCTTATTGTGTCTAATTCCTTACGTACCTAGTGATAATTATGATGATGATGGCGATAAGAACGATAATAATAGTAATAATAATAATAATAATGATAATAATAATAATGATAATAATAATAATGATAGTAATAATGATAATAACAACAACAACAACAACAGTGACATCGACAACAACAACAACGACGACAACGACAACAACAACAACGACGACAACGACAACAACAACAACAACGACGACAACGACGACGACAACAACAACCAAACAACAAGAATGATAATGATGATAACGACTGATGATGATGATAATATAACGAGAATTATAGTGATGATAATAGTGACTGTAATAATAATGATAATGAGGATGATAATATGGTAATGATGATAATGATAGTAATGATAATGATAATAATAACAATATTAATAATAATGATGATAAAGACGAATCTACCTCCACCACGTTGAAATAAATGGATTTCATCCAAGACAAGAATATGACTTTCTCCTCAGGATCCCCGAAGAGAAATAGTTTTGCTTGTTTTCTCATCCCTCAGTCTTTAGAAAGTGCAATCACAAAAAAAAAAAAAAAAAAAATCATAAGACTTATGAGGTGCCATATGTCATCCTGCACAGGGACTAGAGGGGCCGGCCTTTTCAATCCAAGGAAATTGTATTTGACTTTTTATTATTAAGGCTTCCAGAAGCCTTCTTTCCAGACGCGAATTTATGATTAATTATGGCCTGAGAGCAGGTTTCGTCGTGCGGAAAAAGAATATGGATAGATTTTTTTTTTTTTTTTTTTTTTTTTTAATGACGAATCTTTTATACACTCGTTACTTAAAAAAATTAAACTTAGAATTTAATGATTAAAGTGATTTCTGTCACGCTAAAACTAAATAAACAAACAAATAAAAACAAATGAAATAGACAAAAAATTAAACAATTAAAAATGAAACTAATAAAAAAAAGAAGAAAAAATAAATGTGATTCTTTTTACGAGCGTGATAATGAGTTATTCGCCTCAAAGTTGCAACAGAATCGGTTGTTCCGGCCGAGTGGCTCTTCCAACATCCGGATCCGGGGGGTCTGACATCAATCCTGAAGAAGTATGAGACTTCATCCGGCTCACCCAGAAGTATTAACCCCTTAAATAAGGGAACGCACTTTAGGAGTATGTTTCAACATAGGGCAGACATTTTCTTCGGATCAGGGTCCGGAGTCAGACCTGAAAGGCGTTTCGAGGGATCGAAGTTTCTTTAAAGACCAAAGCTTATCCCCTCAGGTCAATGAGAGTGTCTCTCCTCTCCTGCAAAAAAAAAAAAAAAAAAAAAAAAAAAAAAAAAAAAAAAAAAAAAAAAAAAAAAAAAAAAAAAAAAAAAAAAAAAAAAAAAAAAAAAAAAAAAAAAAAAAAAATCACCGTATTGAAGGGATTGAAAGCCTTCCTTGCCATGTGGCACTTTTCCTTTTATTATGATTGTCCTCAGGTGATTTCATAAACCTCCGTTGCATTCTATCACCACAGTGATGAAGGGGGTAGGGGAGTGGGTAAAATGCCTCATTTATCTTCATCTAAAACGAGGTCATTCTCCTTCACTTCTCATTTCTTTTATGTCACTTTTGTTCCTTCTTCGGATCATTTCACACCCCATTCCCCCCCCACCTCTCCCCCTTCTCACCCCACTCCCCCCCCTCTCCCCCCTTCTCCCCCACCTTCCCCCTCACCTTCTCCTCCCATGTTTCAAGGACTGGGGAAGAGACGAGGAGAAGGAGGGGAGGGGAGGATGGGAGGAAGGGAATAATGGGAGAGTGAGGGCGGGAGGAGCATAGAGGTAGATGTTAGGATAGGTTAGGTTGGTTTGGATAAAGTTAGGTTAGCTTACGATAGGATTAAGTTAGGTCAGTTTACGTTAGGTTTAAGTTAGCTACGCTTACGTTCGGTTGGTTTAAGTTTTGGTTAGATTAGGAGAGGGAAAACTTGGTCAGGTTAGGTTGGTTTGGATAAAGTTAGGTTAGATTACGTTAGGTTTAAGTTAGGTTAATTTAGCTACGCTTAGGTTAGATTAGTTTAAGCTTTGGTTAGATTAGGAAAGGGAAAACTAGATAGGTCAGGTTAGGTTGGTTTAGGTTTTGGTTTGATTAGGTAAGTAATGTGTCAGTTAGGTAAGTTATGTCAGGTCACGTCAGGTTAGGTTAGGTTACTCTTCTCATAGCGAAGAGAGAGGAGAAGAGCAAGAAGACTAGGTCATTGAGGAGAAGGGAGCGAAAGAGGAGTATCAGGTCAATCAGGTGGTGACAGTGTAGAGGACATCAGTCCTTATGTCACTAGTTCGTAACGACCATTTTACCTGTCCCACTAAGTAGTAGCCAACCCTTGCATCTGGACTCCCTTGTTTGCACAGAAATACGTAAATATATGGGTAAATATGTTGTTCGACAAATAGATAAATGTGTAAATACAAAAGTAAATCAACGAAACCAATTCTCCATTGATTGAAGATAAACATTGATAATTGTGTGTTAATGGTTCGTTTAATTGAACAGGTCTGTACATATATGCACACACACACACACACACAGACGCACACACACACACACACACACACACACACACACACACACACACACACACACACACACACACACACACACACACATATATATATATATATATATATATATATATATATAGAGAGAGAGAGAGAGAGAGAGAGAGGGAGAGAGAGAGAGAGAAAGAGAGAATTTTATATTTTCCTTTTTAGGATTGTGTCTCCCATAAATTAAAGAGTAGAGGGCCATTGTTCTACGATGTATATTTCACGAAGACGTTCATTACCATAGGATTGCTATCTACCTGGAACGTAGATGTCATTTTCCTATTGTTCTAGCACACAAGAGTCACCTCTCATGAATGTAATTGCAAAGCTAAATCGGAGCTCATTTGTTTTCTTTTCTGTCAAGTGGTAAATGGAACCGACATCCTCAGACTCCATCTCACCCTCCTAAAACTGAGAATTTTATTTTAGTGTTTTGTTATTTTGTTTTAAAAAAATCCATTGGAAGGACAAAGGTGCTATCTTTTTTCGACATATTTTCTCTCTCTCTCTCTCTGTCTGTCTCTCTCTCTCTCTCTCTCTCTCTCTCTCTCTCTCTCTCTCTCTCTCTCTCTCTCTCTCTCTCTCTCTCTCTCATTCTCTCTTTCTCTCTCTCCGCTCTCTCTCTCTCTCTCTCTCTCTCTCTCTCTCTCTCTCTCTCTCTCTCTCTCTCTCTCTCTCTCTCTCTCTCTCTCTCTCTCTCTCTCTCTCTCTCTCTCTCTCTCTCTCTCTCTCTCTCTTTCATCCCCTCAAGTTAATACTTCATTTTCTTTTTGTCTCCGCGCTTCCAGATTCTTTATAAGTCTTATTGTTGAGCTGTGTGTTTCAAGGGTTGAACATAGTTTTCCTATTGTTATTCCTCTTCTTCATTCATATTTCAAGATCTTTATTATATTAATCGTACCAGACATGGACAGCGGTTGCACGCGTGTTTACACATGTACATATATACTCGTACATATATGTAGTCACATCTGCACACACACGCACATACACACACACACACACACACACACACACACACACACACACACACACACACACACACACACACACACACACACACACACACACACACACACAACTCGTGGCGCAATTGGTAGAGTTCCCGGCAGCCACTACGGAGGTCCGGGTTTGAATCCCGCCCAGGGTTGAAAAAATTTCAGTATCGCTGCTCTGCAAGTCGTTACTCCAACTCTCATGGGCGGGGAGTTGGGTGTGTGTGTGCATGTAAGATCACATTACCCATAGGTCGGTCATATATGAGCTCTGAGCTCTCCTTCGGGAGGGAAATAGCTGTCGATCACGACTCCAACACGTGATCCAAGATAATGGTGAATCACGCACACACACACAAACACACACACACACACGCACACACGCAGACACACACACACACACATACACACAAACACACAAACACACACAAACACACACACACACACAAACACACAAACACACACACAAACACACACACAAACACACACACACATACACACACACACACACACACACACACACTCACACACACACACACACACAGGTTCTTGTCCTCATTTCCT
This sequence comes from Oratosquilla oratoria, assembly GCF_046742065.1. Classification (NCBI taxonomy): domain Eukaryota; kingdom Metazoa; phylum Arthropoda; class Malacostraca; order Stomatopoda; family Squillidae; genus Oratosquilla; species Oratosquilla oratoria. The sequence goes on along the minus strand of NC_134794.1, from coordinate 6,600,850 downwards.
TTATGTCTTCGACCTCGCGGCTTCCTCCCCTTTTTCTCCTCCTTAGCTCCTCCTCCTCCTCCTCCTCTACGCTGATTCTTCCACCTTTCGCCACATCTCCCTCCCCATGGATTATTCTTTTTTTTTTTTCATTTTACGTTTTGCTTCAGTCTTACCCGTTTGTGTTTTCTTCATATTTTTCATTCTTAATATATATTCGTCTGTTTCCTGTTCTTTCTTTTTATCTATGTATTTCAAAGAACAGTACAAAGGATAAATAGGTAGGTAGGTAAATAGTTACAGACAGGAATAAATAAGTAGATAAGTGTATAAATAGGTAAATATATAATATTTTAACTCTAAGTTTCTTCTTGTGTTGCCTATTATGCCCCAGTTTATCTCCATTTTTGTGTCAGTAAAGTCTGTTTTCGTCTCTATTTTAGTTCCTGTGTGTTACTAGAAACTAGTGGCAGTAAACTGGTATCCTCTACCGTCCCTCCTATTCTTCTTTTTCTTATTTCTTTCTTATTCTCTTCTTTCTTAGTCTTCTTGTTTTCTATCCCCCTTCCTCCTCCACCTCTCCTATTGCTTTCTTTCTTATTTCTTCCTTACTTTTTCTTTTCTTAGTCTTCTTCTTCCTCCTCTTTTCTAACTACCTCCCCCTCCCCCCTCCGACCCATTCTCGTCTCCGTCGCATCTTCAGGGTCCAGAGTCAGGAGATTCCCATCTTGAGCATCGGGTCTGATTTGTGTGGTCGTGGTTGCCATGGTTACCGTAACGACATGTCACCGAAGTATTCGTTCCTGAGCTTGAATGCCGCTCAGAGAATTGACACGGCGTCGAAAGGAAGTGTCATCAGATTGGATGTCCCTATCACAAGCTTACCAGAAGACGGGATTGGGTTGTATTTGGTTACAGGTAACCAATGCTTGTGTCCTTGAGGACTGTATTACACCAAAGAGGGGTCATGGAGGTGACGAAGGAAGGAGTTCAGGAGGGGTAAATTGGGAAAGAGGTGAATGTCTGTTGAGGAAGGACGGGAGAGGACAGAAGATAGGGGTAAATTGAGAATGGTTGTGTATGGGTGATGCTGTGATGCATGAGGGGGAGTGGGTGGGGGATGGGGGTGAGGGAGTATGTATAAGAAATAAATTGACGCTGCCCGAAGGGATTTCTCCCCGTCTTCTCTTTTTGTGTATGAGGGGACGGAGAGGGGGGTGGCCGATTTAATGAAGCGGCCTTGCTGTGGATGTGCTGTTGTCTTGCGACACTGCTTATGACCCAGGGCAGTGGACAAGATGCAGGGATGACCCGTCATCCAGGAGGTGCCAAGATAAGAGGTAGGGAGGAGGGTAGAGGGGAGTGGAGTATGTAGGGAATGGAATGGGTGGGAATGGCTTCTATGTCTTTGTTTTTTGGCTACCTCCCTTGTAATGGGGAAAAAGCCTTTGGTATATGTATATGTATGAAGAAGAATAGTAGAAGTCCAAAACTGATCAGTATTCTCTTTTGAGAGGACATAACAAGGCAGTGGGCGAGATGCAGGGATGACCCGTCATCCAGGAGGTGCCAAGATAAGGAGGGGAATGGAGTGTGATGGGGATGGATTGGGTGGGAGTGGTTTTATGCCTTTGTTTTTTGTCTACCTCCCGTATAAGGGAAAAAAGACTTTGGTTTATATATGTATATATATATATATATATATGTATATATATGTGTGTGTGTGTGTGTGTGTGTGTGTGTGTTATATATATATATATATATATATATATATATATATTTATATATATATATATATATATATATATATATATATATATATATATATATATATATATATACAGGTTGACATTAAAAAATCCGGCAACCATAAATCCGGAACCTTCAGAAATCCGGGACAGATTTCGGGAGCGCATTTTCATATTTCCCGCGTTAGTACGCCACTGTTTTCTGGAGCTGCGCTTACGCCAGAATCATCTGTTGGCTCATGCATCCAAGATGTAACTGATCCTGATGCCAAGGAGCTTTCATCAAGGTTAAATGAAGATGTTTTAACAGTATGGATGAATGTTGATGATAATATGCCTACAGTTCGTCATTACACTGATTCAGAAATTGTAGATATGGTTAAAAATCTGGAGGGAAATGCCTGTACAGGTGGTGATAAAGATGAAAGCAGTGACGAAATCGAGGAAGATGTGAGGGAAAGAATCTCTATTGACAGGTTAATTGTGTTGACAACTGAAATGCTGGCTGGACTAGAGCAAATAAGTTTTATAAGTAAACAAGAAATCATGAATGTTTACTTGCTCCAAGATAAATTTATTAAAGAAAGACCCAAGTTTATGAAGCAACCGACACTGCACGAGATATTCAAGAATATACTGTAGCTAGGAAGCAGAAAGCATCAGCAGCAACAGTAGTGTCCACACTAAATAATCCACTGCCATCAACTTCAAGTCAACCAGATGTGCTGTCACCACAGTCAACAGTTCCTCCATCAATTGAAGCTGTTCCTGTTGCCGATGATGTCACTGTCAGTGGTGATGAAGATGATCCTGACAGCCCATCTGCTATTTAGCTTCTTTTCTCAAGAAGTACAGGGTACAGTACAGAGTATTAGGAGGATCAGTTTTATTTAGTTGAATGAAAATTGAATTAGAATTATGTGTAAAAAGCCCATCTGCTATTTAGCTTCTTCTCTAAGAAGTACAGAACCAAGTACTTTATCTAGTTTAATTGAATTTCTTCGGATGATCATTTTTGTATGTTTATTAAAATTGAATTAAAAATCTGTATAACTATCTTTACTGTATTTTATCTAGTTCGTGAATAATAAAATTACATTTGCTTTTCACTTAGTGCTTATTTTTTTCCATTAAATGATTGTACAGGTGGTAATTTTCTTTAGATATATGGGGTACACCATACAAAAATATAAACTTCAAAAATCCGGCATTATAAAAAATCAGGCAATCCTCAGGTCCCGAGGGTGCCGGGTTTTTGAATGTCAACCGGTATAGATATATATATATATATATATATACATAGGTATATATATATATATATACATATATATATATATATATTTTTTTTTTTTCTTTTTTCTTTTTGAGTACTCACCGTCAGCCACGGAGATACATTTAGGATGACAGTCGAGGACCTTTTTTTCCACGAACACCGTCCTCATTCACTAGTTGCTAGAATCGTGTCCAAGTTTTATACTCTGCACATTACAGCGACCTGGAATCTTGCATTCTCTTCTTTTTGTCCCTCGTGCACACATGGATTCGCTCGAGACAGACTTTGTTTAAAAGCTTGGTGAAAGCCAGCAGCTTTCCATTTGGCGACTGGTGGCTCGACGATGTGGTGGTGGTGGCGGTGCTATTGTTGTCTGAGGGGTAGGAACAGAACCTGTTGTTCGAGGAAAAGGAAGAACACCTTCCTGGTGCGTTCTCGAAATGAAAGAAAGGGGTAAGTATTTCAACAGATGAGTAAGAAAATGATGATGAATAAATAAGATGAATAGGTAAAATAATATTTATTAATGACCGAAAGACCTCAGGAAGAAAAAAACATTGATGCTGAGTGAGGAGCAGGGAGACAAAAAAAAAAAAAAAAAAAAAAAAAAAAAAAAATATATATATATATATATATATATATATATATATATGCAGGTATATATATATACATATTGAAGTGGAAGGGTATTAGGTTCGAAAAAAAAGGAAAAAATTGAAGACCTTGTCTATGAAAGGGAACTGGGAATTTATCTTTGATCAAAGACAAACAAAAATAACTTAAAAAAGTCATATCTACGGAGGCAATGACACACTATTTAAGGTGAGGAGCCTACACCAGGAGGCACTGAGTAGCTATGACCGAAGCCGTCATCTTCGGAGAGAAGTGCGGAACTCGAACCCACGACTAAGCAAATGCGAGACCACAAGGCCTCTGATTACGTCACCAGCGCACGTGAAGGTACTCCAAAATGAGCGGAGAAAACTCGAACCCAGGTTTGCAATTCTTCATGTCCTTTTGCTCTCCTAGTGTATGTGCGTGTGCTTCACCATAGTCTTTGGATCACGTGTTGGACCCGTGATCGACAGCTACTACCCAAGCAGAAGAGAGCTCAGAGCTCGTATATGACCGATGTATGGGTAATGCTGTGACCTTACAGGCACACACACACACACCTCCCCGCCCACGAAAGTTGAAGTAAGGACTCGCAGCGCAGCGATACTAAAATTATTTCAGACCTGGACGGGAGTCGAACCCGGACCTCCGTTGTGGCAGCCGAGAACTCTACAATAGTGTGTGTGTGTGTGTGTGTGTGTGTGTGTGTGTGTGTGTGTGTGTGTGTGTGTGTGTGTGTGTGTGTGTGTATAGAGAACCATGAGAGGAAATTAAATGAAAACAGACTGTCATAACATAGAATAGTTTGAGAGACAATATATCTCCATTCATACATTTATACATCATACATGTATTCATACATTTTTACATCATACATCATACAAGTACTCATATATTTATACATCATGCATGTACTCGTACATATATACATTATATATGTACTCATACATTTATCCATCATGTATTCATACATTCATACATTATACAAACATCATACAAGTACTCATGCATTTATACATCATGCATGTACTCTTACATTTATACATAATGCATGTATTCATACATTTATACATCATAATTGTATTCATACATTTGTACATCATATATACATCATACAAGTACTCATATATTTATACATCATACATGTACAACTACATTTATACATCATGCATGCACTCATACTTTATACGGCATGCATGTATTCATACATTTATACATCATATATATATATCATACAAGTACTCGTACATTTATACATCATACATATACTCGTACATTTACACAAAGTGCATTTATTCATACATTTATATATCATACATGTATTCATACATTCACACATACACACTTCAGCCCGTTGTCATGACAACGAAACGAAAAGAACTGGGAAAGCGAAGATGGAAAAAAGTGTACGGGTTTTTATACCCAATTGTCACAGGAATATCTCGAAAAATCGACCCAGTTTCTCCTCTTCTAGCCTAAGGTGAATCAAAATCAGCAAGATTTTTGATTGTTTGACATAATTTTGAGTTGATTTGAGCAATAACAAAGGCTCCGATGCTGGGGGTAGGGAGTATGTACAACATTCGCCCGCCGACGGACGGGTTGATCGAATTGTTGATAATACATTTTATTGTATTTTTAACGAAAAGTGCTACTCCTTCCCCACTCCTGCCAACCTTGTCCTTGTGAAAAAAAATTATATCCTTCTATCTTGTTTTCCCGAAGGAAATGTCCATCAGCCATATTGATCCAGGATTCAATAATAGCCATAATATCAAATCTCTACACATGCTTTACATCGCAGTAATTTTTATTTATTTATTACGCTTCTGCTGTTTGTATGGTAACCTTTTAGTTTATCCTCACTCCACATGATTTGGTGATTCTTTACACAGTCCCTCACCGAGGAGTTTCTATTGCCTAAATTATTTTCCGATACTTCCACCCCCCCCCCACCCACCCACCCCGACTCCCACGTAATCTACCCGAAAAAACTCGATTTCTTTAAAAACATTTCAACAATACGTCTAACATTCGTATAGGTTTATTATCTCTTAGTTTGTCATTCATCTTTGCTGTGTATGTCGGAAACATAATTTGATCTTTAGAGATTTGAAAAAAAAAAAAAAAAATTGTAACCCAAGTCGTTTTGTGCTCAAACGAACTCTCAAACGTCGACGCTGGCGAAGCACGTGGAAGCCCAGTGTGATACCGATGGAGGAAGCCCAGTGTAATAACGTCTTCAGAGACCAGAAGTGATGGTGCCTGGGGACATGTATGCGAGAGTAGTTAAAGGTGGGAGAAGAAACAGCCACGTTTTGAGGACACGAAAAAAGAAAAAACAATTGGAAGCCTGTGAGAGAGGCAGAGAGAGAAAAGACACAAATAAAACGAGTAAACTCTCGCAAGCTTACACACACACACACACATACGTACACACCCGGTGTACACATATAAATACATAAATGTCCACATGGAAGTACAATATGTATGTAGGCAAGTATTACTATATATAGGGTATGCATATGTGCATTTTGTCATTTGTGCTAATATTTGAAGTTGGAGGCACACCGGAAGTCAAAAGGACCCGAAAGAGGAACATGTGAAATGGTCTATCTGTCAAAACATCTCCTGTTCTTCGGGGGCGTCAACCTCTCCTATCTTCTTCTTGGAAGTTGTCGGGAGACTCTTGGAGGGAGTAATGGCATCGCTTTTGGAAAACGCCATTCGCGGACTTTTGGTGACCTCCTTCTGGGTAACCGCTCTCCTCTTCGTAGCAGGACAAGGATTGTTTTGGCTGGACACGGCTCCAGAAGTCCTGATGGTCATGGCTACGTTTTTTATTTTGAGCACAGGATTCTTCACCTTCCTGATCGCCAGGGACCCAGGAAGAGGGCCCTGGCTGAAGAATGTCACTGAGGAAGAGACTAATGAAGAAGTACCATACTGCAGTGTTTGCAATGTTGAGAAAATGAAAAAGATGAGGCAGTGCACAGAGTGCCACGTTTATGTGCAATATTACGACCACCACTGCTTGATGCTTGGCATGTGCGTGGGTGGTCGTAACTAATTGGAATTCTTGGGCATGTTGGCGACAGGTGTCTCTGAGTCATCACTTATTCGCCATCATAGCCACCATTGCACACTTGGCGATCGAGCAAGGCCGAGGAGGAATCGTTCCCGAGGTCATCCTCCTCCTCCTCATTGCGCCTTTGCCTCTGTCGCTCTTGGGAATACTTCTGTGGTGGCAAGTCACAAGAATTCTGACACACCCTGAAGACGAACCCTGTTGGACAAAAGTCCACAGGAAGGTGTTGTCAGTCCCAACTCCAGACGTATACACGATTTCCCCCCATCGGGCCCTCGAGAACGACGACATCGAGGCGGCCCAAAGAGGTCAACAAACCAGAGCAGAAGGAGATCTCGTCCAAGTTGTTGTGGAGAAGTATTGAGAAATCAAGTTGTGGAAAAAATATCAAGAAATCAAGTTGAATTTAGACAGCACAGTTGAATCGCAACCTGAAGAGAATTACTGTTCAATGTGATGCTAGTTGAAGCCATATATCCACATCCCCTACGTTGAGGATGAGAAAAGACACACAATGACATCAGTTTTCAATTCCAAGACTGCCATGACCTTAACTGGCCGATTGAAAAGAGTCTCATATGAGGCTTGAAATTCAGTAAAAGAGGAAGAAAAGAAAAATGAACTTGCAGGTCCATTGTCATAAGTAGTCTGTCTTGGCGAAAAGGTGATGAAATGATGAAAGCGTTCCATAAGAAGAGGAGAATAATGACTTGTGTCATCAAATAATTGATCAGGAATAAGGATCTTCGTACAACGCTTCTGACGTGATAATAATATTGTTGGGCAAAGAAATATCTTGTGGAATCACCGTGGCACTCCATCAAGCTCTGGAAAGCACTTCCAAGGGAAACATATTTAATGACACAAAGTAGAAGAGTGCCAGCCTCTAAGAAAATGGGAAACTTCCCTCAGCTGAATAAAATCTTCTGGTACTTTCATAAGAATATAGGAACGGAGGAAACTGCATGAGACCATAAGGCCTACACTAGGCAGTCCATTTTGTTATGAAGAAGTGAATTTTCCTATGTGATTCTATGTACTGTGTTGTGAAGATGCATATGTATATACATATACATATATATATATATATATATACATATATATATATATATATATATGTGTGTGTGTGTGTGTGTGTGTGTGTGTGTGTGTGTGTGTATGTGTGTATGTACATTACAATACTACTGTATACCACCCAGAGGTTGCGTGAGCGTTAATGAGAGGATCGTTTGCCCAAGGGTGCTAACTGTCGTCGTGTTGTTTCGTAACATATTTGAATTTAAAAAAAAAAATTAACGGTCGTTTCGTCGAACGTTAAACTTAGGCATTGCGTTGTTTACCCAACCGAACACGTCATTTCAACATTTTCGGCACAAAAATAAAAATCACATAAATAAGTTCATAGATATTTTGAATAGATTAAAGAATACATGAATGAATATATAATTAAATAAGAAACGAATAGATAGATTGATAAGATTATAGTTAATAAGAGATAGATAAAACAAATGAATATATAATTCAAGAAAAGACTAATAGGTAAACTATTCAACGTATTATCAAAGAATACATGAATAAATGAATTAGACAAAGGAATAAACATATAGACATGTATACACATGAACAAACAAATAGATCAGGAAACAAACAAGTGTACATATAGATACATATAGCAGAATAGCATGTCGCTTAGATATTTGTCTGTTTGACATGAATAAATGAATTGGACAAACGAATAAACATATAGATGAATGTACACATGAACAAACGAATAAATCAGCAAACAAGTGTACATATAGCAGAATAGCATGTCGCTTAGATATTTGTCTGTCTGAAACTTATATAAAGATGAATAGACAAGGAGATAAGTATATAAACAAATGTACAGATAAATGAAAATTAAATCAGAATAGCATGTCGCTTAGATATTTATCTGACTGAATATTGTAAGATGCTGCTGCCTTGAAAGCGAATGCCTGTGTAGGGGGGTCAGTGATGGGTATCTGACAGGGAAGAGAGAGATTCCTTGCGAGAGTGAGTTATATAAGAAAGAAAATCTCTTGTTGGAAGAAAAAGTGAAGTGGATTTGTTCTGGACGATTCTAGGTTATTTTACTAGCCAGGAAAAGATGTATAAAGTGCCTATACCTATAAAGTACCTGGATTATTTTACTAAGCAGGAAAATATCTGTAAAGTACCTATTCCTATAAACTAGCTGGATTATTTTACTGAGCAGGGAAAGATCTATAAAGTACCTATACCTCTAAAGTACCTGGATTATTTTACTAAGCAGGAAGAGATCTGTAAAGTACCTATACCTATAAAGTACCTAGATTGTTTTACTAAGCATGAAAAGATTTATAATGTACCCATGAATTACCGTACTTAGATAGTTAATGTATCTGGTATTGGTACGCAGGGGGTAAGGCAAAGTGGCAGTCGCCCGTGCAACTGCACAGTCCATACGCGCGCTCAAGCATACACGTATAATCACCTACTACTCGTTGACACGCAAATATGCCGACGTGCTCTTTATTCTCTGTCTCTCTCTCTCTCTGCCTGTCTGTCTCTCTCTCTCTCTTTCACTCTCTCTCTCTCTCTCTCTCTATCTATCTATCTCTGTCTATCCCTCTCTCTCTGTCTATCTCTCTCTGTCTCTGTCTGTCCCTCTCTCTCTCTCTCTCTCTCTCTC
>NC_134794.1:6573955-6586455 GCF_046742065.1 Oratosquilla oratoria | reverse complement strand
CCATTACTGCCAGTCCTGCCCTGTTGTTTTATTATGATGAATGTCAGGGGGAGTAGGGGATGGATGCTCAATAGAGGAAAAAGGTACACGTTCGTTATTATAAGCAAGATGCAATAATGATAATAATAATAATAACAATAATAATAATAATAATAATAATAAAAGAATAGAAGAAAGTAAGATAAAACAATGTAGAATAGAATAGAAAATAACCCAAAACAGAATAGAAAAGAATAAAGTAAAACAAAATAGAATAGAACAAAATAAGATAGAGAAATGAACAAGCACTCAAACGCTTGAATGAAACAAGGAAGACAAATCAACCGATTTACATACATTAAGCGGGTGTATATCCAAGTGAATTTCAGAACTACATGCTGTTATACAATTTATCACCTCCGCAGTAAACTTATTCAATTGACTACGCGATCGGGGGGGTTGTTTCTACCTACCTCTCTGTTAAATCTACCTTCTGAAAACGGGAGAAGTGGGACTGAGGAGGAAGCAAAGGCGATGGGAATGGGTAAGAAGGGTGATGGGTAAGGTAGGAATGGGTAAGAAGAGGAATTAAGGTTTGGGGAATGGGAGGTGAGTAAAAAAAAAAAAAAAAAAAAAAAAAAAAAGGAAGTGGTAATGAAGTTATGGTCAGGTGAAATTTATCGAGGGTTTGGGTCTTTCCCTGCCAAGGCCTGTGGCACCCGATGCTGAAGGGGTTGAGGACCACCGCCACTGTCGAGGCGGTGCCAAGGTGGCACTCAAGGGAAGACGTGGCACCCTGTGGAGGAAAAGGCCAAGAAGAATGGTGATGAGATATAGTGTCCAACTGAGGTCTTGAAGTCCGGGTGAGATCTTGAGGTCCAGAGGTGACGGGAAGGTGTCCGGGGGGTTACATGAGGAGCCGAAAAGCTACAGGATCCTCGCACGGGGTCGTAGAGACTCACATGGGTGCGTAGATCCTTGGAAGGGAAGTGGGTAAGAAAGGGACGTGATGGTAATATGGGAAGGCGTGAAGGACGGGACGCCCCTGAAAGCTTTGGGGGATCAGGGAGGAGGAGAAGGAGAAGGAAGAGGAAGATGAGGAAAGGGAAAGGGAGGAGAGAAAGGAGGATAAGGAAAATATGTAAGACAAATGGGAGGAGAAGGAGGAGGAGGTGGAAAAAACAGGAGGAAGAAGAGAAGGAGGAGGAGGTGGAAAAAATAGGAAGAGGAGAAGGAAGAGGAAAACAAAGGGGAGGAAGAGAAGAGGAAAGGGAAGCAAGGGGACGAGGAGGGAGAGGAAGGGAGGAAAAAGAAGGTAAAGGAAAATAAAGAAAAGGAAAGACGAGAGGGAGGAGGGAAATGAAAAAAAAAAAAAAAAAAAAAAAAAAAGAGAGACTCGCGGGTTACAGTCCTCTGGTCGGTAGTTCCTCTGGCTTTCAAGACCACGTCTTTCACGTCCCCGAGGCCGAAGGCGCTGTGGAAGGCGTTCTGCCTTCAATATGGCTCTACGGCAAACAAGTTTGGCACTTTCAAGAACCCTCGTTAAGTGTGTGAGAACCTGGCCTGATATTCGCCCGACGCACATTCATATCACAGACCCTTGCGAGGCACCTCGCCGCCCCCACACTAGGGCCGTTGATTTGCTGAGTGTATATTTTCCCACAGTTTCCTTCTCTCCCTCATGCTTTCTGGAAAAGGAGGAAGAGGAGGAGGTGGCGGAAGACGAGGTGAAGCAGGAGGAGGAGAAGGAAGAAAAAAAGTAAGAGAGGATGGTGGAGCGAGGCAGGAATATGAGTAGAGAGAGAGGAAAAGGTGATAAGCGGAGAAAAGAAGCGGACGAGAAACTAAAAGAAAAGGAGAGTACTTTGGAGCGAGGAAGAAGAAGAAGAAGGGGATTGATAATTTTGATATATGATTTAATAAATATTATTATTAAATGTTTATACAACAATATAAATACAATAGACAAACATATAAACATTTTTTTTTACAAAATTGGATAGTTTAAAAAGGTAGAGCCGAGAAGCAAAGCTTAATGGGGAGATGCTCTCCCTTAATTTAACAAAAAAATATCATTTATTTATTTTATATTAACATGGTACATGCACATAACACATCTACAACACATATATACAACGATTGTAGACAATGATAGCGAATATGATTGATGAATCAGAGGAGTGGTGAACGCGATTATGATGATGGAGTGAGGAGGCAGGAAAAGGAAGAAGAATATGAAGGGAGGAGAAGAGGAGGAGACAGAGAGCGGGAGAATGCCATGCTTACATAAAGATTACCATAATCTTTTTTTAAGTTTTTCCCCGTAAACTACTCCTACACTCTATTTGAGTGAGGATTTAGTATAAAGACAATAAAGGATTTCATCACAGTGCCGATGTGGAATCAGCTAAAAGTTGAGTGAATGAAACTGATTTGATGATTGGAAAGGGAATCTCCAGGTCGCCTAAGCAAGATGTTGCCAAAGCAACTATAAATTGAGGGACCCCTCGAGGACGATGTGAAAGATCGAAACAAGAATAGGTCACTTCACTTTTGGATAGGAATGAAAACGATGTATCAGACTTATGAAGAGGCGTATAATCGTCGAGTATAGATGTAAACTGCTTCTAGACACCTCATCCTGGACGACCGTTACATATATTTGTAAAAGAGACCAAGTTAATCTTCTAAGGATTCTTTGGGTGTCACAGAAAAGTAGAGAGAGAGAGAGAGAGAGAGAGAGAGAGAGAGAGAGAGAGATCGAGAGAGATATATAGACGATAGAGGATAGAAGAGAGAGAGAGAGTTCTTAAGACATCTGAACCACTGTGGTACACCTAGTATGAGCCGAGATCGAAGCCAATTCTCCACAGCACCACGAGTAATGTCGCTTGTGCGATTGCCCAAAGTGATCATGTCAAGGACAACAATCGGAAGTTTTAATTTCATTATGTGACGTCATGTCGTCCGATGAATATTTTTGTCACGGTCGTGTGCTTCATGGCTTTGTTCGAAATAAGGAAGAGGATGAGAAGACGAGGAAGAGGAATAGGGAAAGGAAGAATTGGGAGATTCCGAGGAAGAGAAGGACGAAGAAGAAGAAGCAGAAGCAGAATAGAAAAAAGAAGAAGAAAACGAAAAACAAGAAGAATAGGAAGAAGAAGAAAACGAAGAACAGGAAGAGGAAGAAGAGGAGATAGGATAACGAGGATGAAGAGGAGGAGGAGGAGGAAGAGAAGGAGGAAGTGCTAGGGAAGAAGAAGGAGAAAAGGGAAGGGTTAAGAGGAATGGTGACCACAAAAGGAGTGAGGGATTATTAGGTTTTGGCGACCCAGGTGTCGGGATGCGAGACGGAGGGACTGATAAGATGGGCGAATGGGAGAATATAAGGGACCATAGGGGCAGGAGCAGAGGCAGGGGCTAGGGGCAAGAGCAGGGGCAATGATAGGGACTGATGCAGGAGCAGGTGTGACAGGGGAAGCAGATGCAGGGGAATAGGGAGGGAGAAACAGGGGCAGGAAAGGAAGAAGGGACAAAATCAGGGACACAAGAAGCAAAAGGAGGAGAAGAAACAGGGAGAGATTCAGGGACACAAGAAGCAAATGCAGGAGAAGAAACAGGGACAGAAGTGGTGATAAGGGCAGGGGCAGAAACAGGGACAGGTTCAGGGAAAGAAACATGGACAGGGGCAAAAGGAGGTGATGGCGTTTAAGGAAAATAGTTTTTGAAAAGATTAATGTAAAAATGCAAAGATGAAAGAACTGCGACGTAGGTCTGCAAGGTTGAGACGCCAAAGTGACATTCACTGAAGAGGAAATGATAGAAACGCCGAGAAAGAAGTACGAAGACAAAGAAGATGAAAAAAACAAAACAAGAAATAAAATAAGAAGTGGAATAATCATGAATCTTGCATCAAAGATAAAGAAAAATAAATAACCGAAGACGATTTATCCATAAAGATTAATGAGGGACACTGAATCAGAACTCGAGTTACTTGAGGTAACTTGGTCATTTGGGGGATGGGATTTAACCAGGAAACTCAGGATACGAAGGTTCTGAACCTCTGAGCATGATGAGCCGATTACACTTATCCCCTTTATCTTGTATTCTTCCGTTGCACATGGATTGGAAAAGCGAAGGTTGAGAGAGGGAGAAATAAAGGAGAGTATTGGATGTAAAAGAAACAGAAAGAGAGAGAGAGAGAGAGTTAGGTCGATAGACTGAGAAATAAAGGGAGACAGAGAGAAAGAGAAAGGGGGAGTTAAGTAGATCGATAGACAGAGAAGGAGAGACACAGAGGGAGAGATAGAGTTGATTGATTGATTGATTTGTTGTTTATGGCGCCGCAACATTTATGAGAGAGAGAGAGAGGGAGAGGGAGAGAGAGGGATGGACAGAGATAGAGATAGAGAGAGGTAGGGAGAGTTAGATCGACAGGCAGAGATAGACATACAGTGTATGTATATATATTCATATATGTATATATATATATATATATATATATATATATATATATATATATATATGTGTGTGTGTTTGTATATATATATATATATATATATATATATATATATATATATATATATATATGTGTGTGTGTGTGTGTGTGTGTGTGTGTGTGTGTGTGTGTGTGTGTGTGTATTCACCTCGGATCTGCTGCAGCCTCTTTTCGAGACAGCCAGACACCACCCTACGGCAGTGAGCTCAGAGCTCATTATTAGCAGATCTCTGGGTAGGTCTGAGACCACTCACACTCCACACACCGGGAATGCAAGGTCACAACTCCTTGACTAACGTCCCGTACCTACTCGCTGCTAGGTGAACAGGGGCTACACGTGAAAGGAGACAAACCCAACTTGTCTCCGCCCGGCCGGGGAATCGAACCCCGGTTCTCCGGCTTGTGAGGCCAGTGCCTTACCAATCCGCCACCGGGCCGTGTGTGTGTGTGTGTGTGTGTGTGTGTGTGTGTGTGTGTGTGTGTGTGTGTGTGTGTGTGTGTGTGTGAGAGAGAGAGAGAGAAAGAGAGGGATAGAGAATGTCTGGCGTGCATACTAAATGCTTCTGTTTCCGAGACCTCCTTTCTAGCTCGCAGAACGCATTAATGACAAAACACCTCGCCATGCACAACGCCCGTCTAATGTACAAGCTCGTCCGTCGAGCAGGCAAGCTGCTGTTCCTAAACACAGAAACTCTAAGAGTCTTTCCAGAAGCTCTCAGGGTCTCTTTTGGTCCGGTGTAGACGCAGGAGGGAGGCTCCATTAAGACCACGAAGAACCTTCTGGGCATGAGTCATTGTTGACATATAGACGAGCAAGAGGAACCAAAGTCCTGAAGAACAAACCATCGCGAAGTAAATTTGGGTGGAGGACAGTAGACACGGGCGTGAGGCTCCATTAAGGCCACCAAGAACTTCTAAAACATGAGTCATTGTTGACATATAGACCCACGAGAAAAACTAGGTCTTAAAGAATGGAAACTTCGAATGAGGGAGCAAAACGATGAGGAGGAGAACCAGCATGAAAGGACATTATGGATGATAGAGCGTGATGGTGTTGGTGGTTGTGGTGGAGGGTGGAGAGTGGAGTGTGGAGAGTGGAGGGTTAAGGTTAAGATAGATATTTACTTGAAGTAAGAGAAGGAGTCGGCGAGGACAACGAGGACGATCGTAGCTGAGAGGGAAGCCAAAGAAGAATCGGAATAGATAAAGAAGTAGACTGCCTGTAAATTGATTGGAAGGGAACTGACCAGTGGGAATGAACAGGGAATTGAAACTGGAAAGAGAGAGAGAGAGAGGAGGGGATGAGAGAAGATAGAGAGAGAGAGAGGGGGGGAGGGGGAGGGAGAGAAGAGAGAGATTAGAGAGAGAGAGAGAGAGAGAATGAGAGAGAGAGAGAGAAACTCGATGAAAATAATTGAGTCTGAATTCTTCCTCGCCGCGGGCCCATGACTCGGGAGAGGCCAGCATGTTTACAAACAAGTTATCACGGGAAAAGGGAGGCACGAGGCAGCATATGCTGTCCACTATGCTAAGGAAACTCATGGCATGAAAGAGCATGAGCAAACAGGGAAGTGGTATGTCATGTCGTTAGACTAGTTTCTCCCTTTTTTCATTTCGTCCTTTTCTAACCAACCCCATACTCATTCGTTAACCCCCTTCAACAACAACAACAATAACAACAGAACAGACTAAGGGAACTAAATAGATAGTAGTTATTTCTGTGACAAATCTATACTTTCATATGTCACAAGGCCTGCATTGTTATGTTGGCTAAGCGGCATTTATATGAAAACAGGAGCATTCATTTGTTAAGGTATAGGAAAAGCATCCTTAAGATATTTTTTAGAAGTTCCTGCGTAAGGCGCTGGAGCAACATGGGTGATTAATCGCTGAGCCATGTGCCCTAAGATAGTGGTTCAGTTTCTCCTGACTATTCATCTAGTTTGTGTCCTACACTTACTATACTATTTATTCCTAAAGGCAATGTGTACACAAGAGTTATGCAACAGAAACATCTGAACAGTAGTCTCGTATTCCAAGCATACAGTTTTAAATCAAATGGACTATCTCCAAGAAGTACTGGAATTTATCAAATTGTCATCTATCGCGTACATACGTTAAAAAAAGATAAATTCGTGTGCGGTTTGGAGATTCTTGTATATCTGGGCTCTTATCCCAAAGACATTGTAGTTGAAACAGGAGCATACAGGCCTTTATAGATATGTAGCATCATTCAAAAGGACACGGGAAAGCATAACAACAATAGGATATACAATAGAAGTCAAGAAGGGGTACAAGAACCGGAAGGATTTTGGGGGGACGACACACCAAGAGGTCCGACGAGGAAGCGCAGTTCGCTTACTCAGAGTTTGCTCGTCTGATTTACAAGCGCGAATCTGATTTATACGATCGCTTTCGCCAAGTGTTCGAGTAGGCAATAGAACCGGACATGTACTCGTTAATCCACTTAATATACAGCACACAGCGCACATATCAGTGCTATAACTTTCTCCTCCGTCCTAAGACAAACTGATTCGGTTTAGGACTCTTCCTCGGTTCAAACTGGGTTAAACAATCTCGTTTAATCCATTTTCCCGGTTTACATAACTTGAAGATTATTATTACTACTATAATTTTTTTCTTTCGTCACGTTATTTTGTTAATTTATTTTTAGGGCGTGAATTAAGTAATCTGTTTTCTATATACTTTAGGAACTGCCCTACACACACACCGTAGATAACCGTAAAAAAATTCTTTCCAAAGAAATACATCGAAGAACCCATGGAAACCAGAGTGAAAGGAACTAATTTCCAAATTATTTATGACGATAAAGATAATGATAAAGATAAACAGGGCATTATTGTGCTGTATCCGGTCACAGAAATAGTGACTGGAATAAATTTTATTCCAATATTCCTAAATATGTATGTATATATATATATATATATATATATATATATATATATAATATATATATGATGAAGGTGGAAAAAGAAGTCACGGGGCTAGTTCCGAGTTCCTGAGTTTATTCCTCTGAAGAAGCATAGAGCGAAACCGTCAGGAATAAACTCAGGAACTCGGAACTAGACCCGTGACTTCTTTGTCCACCCTCATCAACTTGTCACAATGTACCAGCATATATATATATATATAAATAAATATATATATATATATATATATATATATATATATATATATATATATTGCAAAGGTTGATACAGTTAATATTGTTATACACAAGATTGTTTGGTACATTTGGAAAGTGGATGTTGTTCAAATGGGAATTATATTTCACTTAGAATTCGGTGCAATGCTGCGCCTAACGACTGGTAATAGTGTATACATTAAAAAATTGTAGTAATGTGCGATTATTTTTGCCAATTATCAGTATTGAAAACTGGGTTTAATTGGTCGTTTTTTTTTTACTTTGAATATTAACTTTTTTGTTTCAATATTAATATTTTTATTTGAACGTTAATGTTCTTTTAATTGAATGTTAACGGGTCTTTAGTTTGAACTTTTTTTTTCTATTTTGAACTTAAACGTTTTTCAATATTGACGTTAACTTTTTTTCTATTTGTACTTTATTTTTTCTTCAATTCGAACGATAACTTTTTATTTGAACGATAATATTGGTTTTGAACATTAACGTTTCTTATTTGAAAAACAGCATTTTTTTTTTTTTAAATAACACTTTTTTTAACGTTAACGGTTTTTGTTTGAAAAATAACGATTTTTATTTGAACATTAACTTTTTTTGGACAATAATTTTCGTATTTCAACGTTAAAAATTTCTGCTATTCATTTGTGCGTTAACCTTATTCTAACGTTAGAATTGCTTTCAACTCTACTCTTAACAATTGTCGAATATTAACGTTAATCTAACTTCAGTAGAAATAACAAATAACCAATATCTTTGAATGTTAACTGAACGCGACTTAGGCACAGCAGTATGTTAGCGGATATGGAAAACCTTTATGCCTCTCCTCGCTGCACAAGTGTGGAGTTTTGAATTTCAAACGCATCTGTCCCCTCTCCTCCTCTTCCTCCTCCTCATCTTCCTCCTCCTCCTACCTCTCCTCCTCTTCCTCCTTGTCTCCTCCTCCTCGTCTCCTCCTCCTCGTCTTCCTCCTCCCTCTCCTCCTCCTCCTTGTCCCCTCCTCCTCGTCCTCCTCCTCCTTCTCCTCCTCCTTCTTCTCGTCCCGTCCTCTTCCTCCTCCTCCTCCCCTCCTCCTCTTCCTCTTCCTTCTCCTTATCCCCTCCTCTTCCTCCTCCTCCTCTCCCTCCCCTCCTCCTTCTCTTCCCCCACTTCCTCCTCCCCCTCCCCCTCCCCTCCCCTCCTCTTCCTCCACCACCTCCTCCAACCCCTCCCCTCCTCCTCCTCCTCCACCTCCTCCTCCCCTCCCCTCCTCTTCCTCCACCACCTCTTCCAACCCCTCCCCTCCTCCTTCTCTACCTACTCCTCCTTTTTCCTCTCCTCCTCTTCTACCCCCTCTCCTCCCCCTCACTCGTTACTTTTTTTGTTTTGTTTAACTATTTCCCCTTTCACTTTGTAAAGGCTGTCATGTATTGAAACCACAACATCACATATCTAAACCTGTATTGCTGTATCCCTGTATTTCCCAGATTCTCTGCTCTTCTTGTCCAATCCTGTAAGGGGTATTGGGTGCATGAGGTATAGGCAATCAGCATTTCAGGGACTTACGGGAGGTCTCTGCGGCCCAGAATCGTGTTCCATTATTTCATGATTGGATATTAATCTCCAATCAAAAAAAAAAAAAAAAAAATGCTGATCACTTTCATACTTCTGTCATCCGTTCGGCAGACCTCATTGTACCTGTACTTTACCACCTCTGTGAATTCAGTCTCGTACTGTCGCCAAGGTTAGAACCTCTGGCTATTGTCACCGTCTCACTTGATACTTGGCACCGAAGGAGTGTCACAGAGATGAATAAAATCGCCCGACGTAACCAGAATAAAAGTAACACCCGGTAAGAAAGAGTTTAATCGAGGCGGAGTATCGATACTTTTATACACGAGAGTTGGCGACGCGAGGAAAAACAAATGAAATAGCTTGGCGCCAAAGGAGAAACGACGGCGCTACTCGGTTCGCGCGTGGGCGCGGAGGGGGGGTCGTGGGCGTGGGGCAAAGGGGGGAGAAACAAAGTTTCAGAACTGTGTCCTTTTTCCAGCGTGCTTGCTTTCCTCGGTCTGTGTACCTTTGTAACACGACTCCTTCCAGTCTTCCAGTCCTTCGCCATCTAGGATCATCTGTCACCCTCTCCACCTCTTCCTCTCCCCCCTCGCCTCTCCTCCTGCTCCTCCTCCTCCTCCTCCCCCCCCCTTCCCGTCCTCTTTCCCGCTCTCTTTATTTTGTCTTTTCATATTGGGAACAACTTTATCTATTTCTCCCTTCTGGATCATTTATCTCTCTCTTTCTTTTTCTTTCTTTTTCTTCATTTTTCTCCTTCTCTCTCTCTCTCTCTCTCTCTCTCTGTCTCTCTTTTTTTCTCCCACCATTTCTCTCTCTCTCTCTCTCTCTCTCTCTCTCTCTTTCTCTCTCTCTCTCTCTCTCTCTCTCTCTCTCTCACTCTCTCTCTCTCTCCCTCTCTCTCTCTCTCTCTCTCTCCTCTCTCTCTCTCTCCTCTCTCTCACTCTCACTGTCTCTCTCTCCCTCTCTCTCACCCATTCTCTCTCTCCCACTCTCTCTCTCTCCCTTCCCCCGTCTCTCCCTCTCTCTCCCTCCCATTCTCTCTCTCCCTTCCTCCGTCTCTCTCTCTCTCTCTCTCTCTCTCTCTCTCTCTCTCTCTCTCTCTCTCTCTCTCTCTCTCTCTTTCTCTTTCTCCCCTTCTCTCCCCCCCGTCTCTCCCTCTCTATCTCCCCCCTCTCTCTCTCTCTCTCTCTCTCTCTCTCTCTCTCTCTCTCTCTCTCTCTCTCTCTCTCTCTCTCTCTCTAACTATCTATCCTTTTCAATTCCTTTCGTCGCTTTCCCCTATTCACACTTCTCCCTCTCCACTTCATTTTTCTTTCTTACTTCCACGTTCTCTCTCTTTTTATTCTCATCACTTGACACTATATTTTTCTCCACAAATTCCTCTCCTCACGCTCCTCACTCATTCTCATCGCTCGTTTCTTTTCTAATACTTTCTTATTTGCCATTCAACAACCTCCCACCTTCCTTTTCGCAAATCTCATTTCGTTCCCCCTCTCTCCCCTTTAGTAATTATTCTTGTCTTTATCTAACAACTCTGTCCCGTCCCATTGGCATCCGCTACTCTTCCCTGTTTATCATACTTTTTCTTCTTCTCTCCCCCTCATTCTTGTTCCCTCTCGTTCTTGCTTGCTTTAGCCTCTCCACTCGGGCGTTCCTCTTCCTCTTGTGCTTGCTCTCCTTCTTCGCCCCTCTCCTGTTTCAATTTTGATTTCTTTCATCCTCTTTCTTCCCCCCCCCCTACCTTGAGCTCCCTGTCCCATCCTTCATTCCCTTTGTCTTTTCCATGCTCTCCCTTTCCTTTTGCCCTCTTTGTGTGGATTCCCCTCTCTAGACCCTTTTCTCTCTTCCCTTCCCTTCATCTCCTTCGACATGCCCCACTTTGACCCTTTCTGTTCTCCTACAGATCACCTTTCCTCTTCCTACATTTCTCTTTCATTTGCTTTCCCTCTCTCTCTCTTCTGCACCTCCAAGTTTTTTGTTTACCTCTGCACGTTTACCTTTCTGTCAACACGTCTCGTTCTTTCTCTTGTTGTCTATCTACTTCTCCCTCTTTCTCCTATTTGGGCCAAGTTTTCCCTTCTTTCCGCGTGGTAGATAAACAAGCGGATTGATCACAGGTAAGGAGATTGATAGGGGCAAGTTTGAGAGAGGAAGCACAAATAATATTGAAATAATTGAAAGTCGTTAAGACAACAGGTTTACGTTGGTGTCTTGGAGAATATTTACCAAAGGATGAATTAGTAATAGTGGAGTGATTAGTGAGATTGTATAGTGTGTGTGCTAGAAATATTTTGCAAAAGACTAGGATGTACTCGTATTATTGGCTTTCATAGAGTTAAGAAAGTGCATGACAGGATTGATAAAAAAGTGTTGTGGAACATCTTGTGACAGAATGAAACAGGATATCTATTGAATGTGATGAAAATGTTTTAATGTGTAGAAGCGTATGTATGACGGTCGGAAATGAGGATTAAAATATTTGATGTGAAATTAGGCTTGCTTGTGTGTGTTGATGGAGTAGTAAGATAATTAAATACGTACCAACGAGACTGAAAAGAAAGAAGCTATATTACTCGTCTAAGGTACAAATAACGCAGGTTAGTTCACTTTGGTACAAACACAAAGATATGACGTCAAGACACGGCTGCCTCGAGTCACGGTGCTGAGAGAGTGAAGATATATATCAAGCCTGTCGACTGCCGTACATCTTCGTGACGTCACATCTTTTTATTTACGAAGCGAGCTGGCCTTCCTTTACTCTGATATTGACGTCATCCTCCTGGACATGAACGAAGGCGGAGAGAGGAGGAAGGAGAGGAAAGCGAGGAGGAAGGAGGGAAGAGAGAGGAGGAAGAAGGGAAGAGAGAGGAGGAAGGAGGTAAAGGTGGTAATGAAAATTTGCTTTCCTTCGCCATCGCACGCTCTAGCAAACTCTGGGAGGTCCTGCCTCCCGGTCCATCAAAGGAGAACAATAGTTCCTCCGGTATCGCCTCCGCCAGGCCTGTGAACCTTCTTTTCAAGGTCAAGGACGAACAATTGTTTCACCAAAGAACTTATGAAAACCTATTCTTCTAATGGCCGTTAAGGAGGCAAAGGCCTTCTTTTGTCAAAGGAATCAAAGAAGTAAGTCTACTTTGCGAGTAAGAACCTAATTGAAGACATGGAGATTAGAAAGAATAGAAAAATCTTTATTCAGACTTTAGCAAGATCTAATGGTTATATGCGTATCTAAAACGGTGGTGAGGGAAATATTGGATACGGTAACATAGAGAATCGCTTTTGGTTTGGGCATATGGAAAGAATGATTGA
>NC_134794.1:6566004-6573455 GCF_046742065.1 Oratosquilla oratoria | reverse complement strand
AAGACTAGCAGAGGCATTGTAGAAAACGGAAGTGGATGGAATGAGCTTGAAAGGGCGACCGGGAATGAAATGGATAAGGTGAAAGAGGCTTTAGATGCAAGTGGAATATCCATCAAACAAGGAAGGGAGAGTGAAAAAAGATTGGAGAAAATTGAAGGAGATTGTAAATGGATGAAAGGGTGACGCGGTTTCTCATTTACATCGTCATTCCCTCACGCAGTGAGGGTTTCTGATTGGGTTCTTTGGGTTTCGCTCGAAGCGCGCGTGCACGAGCATTGTGACGTGAGCTCTATGCGGGTTGAAGTTTGGCGTCTTATTTTTCTTCTCTTTCTTCGTTCTTCGTTGGACCAAAAAATCGGAGAGCATTCGCAACGCGCTTGGGCATTAATGGTCACGCACAAACTATGTCAACGGTCGTGAGTGTCCTACATTTGATGTATTTTTTGTCTATTTTGAGTGAAGGAGGAGTGGGTCATCATAGGGTGAAGCGATGGGGGTAAACCAGTTTCTGCCGTTGTGCCCTGCCATGAAGATCGCTTTGACTTGCCCAGGGAAAGAGGTTTTGGTACACATATACACACACGTACACACATGCGCATACACACGTGCACACACGCACACACACACACACACACACACACACACACACACACACACACACACACACACACACACACACACACACACACACACAAACACACACAGTTCCTATTCCCCTCTTGGCAAACAGACCAACGGATCTCTCATTTGAGGCCCAACGGAAAGCAGGTTACCTCCTTGCGTCTGGAGTGTTTGTCGTGCGGCGTTCTGTTAGAGCACGTCGCGCAAACAAACCAGACGTGTGTATCTTCAAGGTGTCGTTTTAAGCAGTAGAGGTCAAAGGAGGCTTGCAAAAGCACACAAAATGAACCGTAACGTGCCTTTATGCCATCGACCATGCCCGCGTCCAGAGTAACAGACGCTTAAAAAGGCTGATTTATAAATCAACAAAATGGTGGAGTACATGTAGCTGTTTAGATGATTTATGTACCACACTTTTTTTGTTTTTCGTCTGTGTTATTACAATAATTTTTATCCCCACCAACATGTAATATTTTCTTGTTGGGTAAAATGAATTCCTCTTGAACAGTGGTACATTTTAACGAATGTATGAATGTAAACAAATAAGATGGATATAACTTTCAATATAGAGGGAACGCAGTCCTCGGAGAGTAAGAATTCACCACGGGACGAGTGATCCACATCATGCAGTTCACATCTTAAAACACGATAAAAAGTTTGATATTGTCCACATTCCATACTTCTCTCTGGATCTGCTTTAGACGTCGTTCCAGCTCTCCAGACGATAAAACTAAACAGTCACTTCACGTGAGGTGAACTGGTCATACGCTGAAGAATATGTTTGGCATTACATAGGGGGAGGGGCTGCAGGTCATCCTAAGAAAGAGACAGTGGCGATGGATTAAAGGTCCCGAGGAATCTCCTGGACTACTTTGGTCTTATATTCCTTGTAACATTTGCTCCAGTATTACACGCTGTGAACGTCTGCAATTAGTAGATGGATAGATAAATGAATAGATAAGTGAATAAGTAGATAGATCAATATAGAAAATAGAAATAGATTATTGGATAGGTAATCAGATAAACAACTGTATAAACAAATGAATGGAAATAATGAATAATAAAAAGGCAAATTTTCTGATTCTCTATCCATTTTCCACTCCTTCCCAAGTGCTTGTAGGTGTATTTACGGTTTGAGTACCGTCATGTCAAGGCTAACAAAACAAAGGGGGATTGTTTCATAAGGTGCTTGTATGTCAAGCCTGTAAACGGTATAGCATTACCCACGGTTAGTATGATAATCACTCTGACATTCTGTGTTAATTTGCTAATGTACATCCAGTGTTGGCACCTCATTAGTATGATCGAGTTGATGGAGCGTTGGTTTCAGACTCCACCGACACCCATAAGAGCCATTCCAACACTTCACTTGCACTTGTGAGGTACGAAGGCAGTATCGTCGCTCAGAGGATAGTCCGGTAATCCTGCATGGGACTAAAGACGAAACTTATTGTAGGCGAGACTGTCCTTCATTTGTAAAGACATTACCTCATATGCAGTGCTTCTCATGAGGCCTGAATATGCGCATACGTAGGAGCTCAATTACATATCCACATGACTGTTTCACTATTACATTCCACACATACATCTCAGTGGACACTTAGACCTCTCATCCGGGTGTGAAATATCTGTCTATCACCAGCCCAGGAAATGATTGAAGACCATGGTGAAATTCAGTCGTTCTTAATCTTTTTCAGTGTTCACACCCCTTCATATTTCAGAAAAAATTCTCGTACCCCCCTCCAATACAAATACAATTCAAACATATAGAAAGGATAGTGATACAAACCTTGCTTTGCTTTCTCATTGTAAATATACAGTACCATGAATTGGCTATCATGTCTCGTACCCCCATCCGATACAAATACAATGCAAACATATAAAAAGGATAGTGATACAAACCTTGATTTGATTTCTCATTGTAAATATACAGTACCATGAATTGGCTATCATGTCTCGTACTCCCAGGTTTAAGGTTTCCTAGCCCCTTTGGGGGTACAGGTACCCCTGGTTAACCGCTGCTTTAGGGTCTTCATTCACGCCCAGCTGTGAATAAAATATCCTTGCGCTAGCCAGAACAAAGTCCTTAAGTGTCTCCAGTTTGATACATCAGGTGGAAATGGGTTATATGTTTATTTCTTGTGCGTGTTAGAATTTGTTTTTTTTATTGAAATGAAAAAAAAGCTGGTTATTTGATTTTGTTTCCAGCAAACGCATGGTACAAAATGAAATGTTCATTCAATATATTTCATGATTCGTGCCATAATGTATCGTGTTGTATGGGCTCTGAACGGTTTCGGAAGGAAAGTCAGCAGCGATGTTTGCATTACAGTGACAAAACTGAAGTTCCTCGGACGAAGCGTTTCTCAACCAGTTTTCCGCAAAAGGTTCCCTAAGGGGTCCTCGAGAACAAGTGAGATAAGCTAATGCACTTTTGATTTTTTATTTAATTTCATATACGTAACATAATTAAACACGCACGACATATTCTTGGTTATTGTAATAATGTAATATAGACATCATCCTATCTAACCTATTATTACGATGAAAATAAAATGAGAAAGATATATGTGGTTTTTTTCACAGGGGTTCCTTGAGACATGTAATTCTTTTCAAAGGTTATGCAAGGGTAAAAAGGTTGAGAATCGCTGCTCTGACGACTAAACGAAGTATTTTGTTATGGAACCATGGAAGTCTACGGGCGAGAATGGTGCAATTTTGGACACCAAACGGGTTCGGTTACTGACTAGTGACCCGCTCGCTCGCTGACTCACCTGACAGACTGGTAACGGATTTTTTCGAAATGGGTCATACCCTTCCTGTGCATTTTTTTTCCTTCTGCAAGAGCCTTCAAGAACGGTTTGTCTTTTATTTTTCTTTCACTGGAAAGGTCTGGAACTCTCTTCCGACTGATCATTTTCCACATGAGTGATTTTTTTTTTTTTTTTTTTTGGGGGGGGGGGTTCAAGACACCTCCGCTTAGAGTTGATGTACTCTTCGAAATTTATTTCGCAAGCGGTGTTCTGTGAGTATTAAATTTATTTGTTTATCTATCTACTTATTTATCTATTTATTCTCTTATCTAATTATCCATTTATATATTTATTTGTTTAAAGGAAATTCTCTTTCTTGGACCTTGTTGCTATTCTCTGAAATGTTAAAGAAAAAAATCCATGGAAGAGTTGGCCACTCATCCTTTGTGTCATAATTCTTACAGCGTTTCAGTTAAGCGTCCGACAAGAAGCCAAAAGATGCTCTTCAAGAGAACTTTTCTGAATATAGAGTTTCTTTAAAGTAAGTAGCCCGTTTATGTCTAAAACCCCATGAATCGAGGTTCCTTAGATCAAGGGTTCACTGTATGTATAACTAAGTAAAACTACGCAGAGAAAATGCGGATGGAGTAGCCATACGGTCGAAAATGACGAAGAAATTGAAGGTTGAATGAACCGAAGTTGCCCTGGGGAGGAGATGGCCCAGGGAAGAGGTAGGGCCAATAAAGTGAATAGAAGATGGAAGAATTCGAAGGTACGAGAGGGAGAAGCTTTGGGATTACGGTCAAGAATTGGCGAGATGGAGGCATTGCTGAAATGGACCAGAAAAGAGGCAAATTTAAGTTGGAAATTGAAATTGATGAAAGGCGTCCAAGAGGAGAAGGGCCGGTTGAGGGGATGAGGATGGAGATGAAGAGGCCGGAGGAGGAAGAGGATGAGGAGAGGAAGTATAACTGGAGCGAATTAAGGAGATAATGGATAGCAATAAACGAGGCACTGATTGAGGAACGAGAACAGAAAATAGGGTCAGAGGAGGTCACTTCCGGGAGTAGGAGGAAAAGTAAAAGGAAGAAAAGTCGAAAATGGAAGGAAGGGGAAGGAAAAGGAAGAACAGAAGGAACTGTTGCGACTGTACTGCAGGTAGAGAAGGAGAGTCAAAGCCTTTGAGACTTCTGTGTTGTTTTCTCAGACAGAAACGGTGGAGATGTGGCAGCACCGGAGCAACACTGTAGCAACGTTGGTCTTACGGTGTGGAAGCATTGCCTGGTATAGTCGCTCCCGTATTATATAAGTATTATTCTTAGACCACTCCCGAATGGCACTGCACTGTTGCGGACATTTTTCTAACAGTGCAGGCATAAGTGCAGTACTCTTGCAGTTCCTCTGGCAGTGCTTTAAGAGTGCTAAAATACTGTAAGCACAAATGCAAAGCTTCTGTAATTCCTTGGAAATGTTGCGTAACATTGCATATTTGCAGGAGGACTTATGGGCAGTATGCATAAGCACTTGATTAGTGTACGGAAAAAAGATGGTGAGAGAACAGATGGTGGAGAAGCAGACACGTAAAAGACAGGTGGTGGACAGCAGAGAGAAGGAAGAATAATTGATACAAATAGTTAAAATGAATTAATAAACAAATGAATGAAATAAATAAACGAATCTTGTTCATGCTAGAAATGACTTGACTTCTTTATCAGAATGGTTTTCTTAATACACTTGATTATAGCTATGTCTGACCACCCACTTGAACTTCTTGTGGGACTTCAAGGACTTTATTTTGCTTAGTGCCAGACGATTTCATTCAGTCGAGTGTGTGTCTGTTTTCACCATGGTCTTTGGATCACGTGTTGGACTCGTGATCAACAGCTTTTTCCCTCCCGAAAGAGAGCTCAGAGCTCGTATGACCGATCTATGAGTAATGCTGTGACCTTACACGCACACACACACCCAACTCCCCGCCCACGAGAGTTGGAGTAACGACTCGAAGCGCAGCGATACTGTGTGTGTGTGTGTGTGTGTGTGTGTGTGTGTGTGTGTGTGTGTGTGTGTGTGTGTGTGTGTGTGTGTGTGTGTGTGTGCGTGTGTGAGGAATACGGAAATGATTGTCTGAAACGAACTCGGTTTCGATCCCAGGCCGCGATTGGTTCCGATGCGACCGTCATGAGTCCCCGATCATTGCCACTTGTCCCAGCTTCCCAGGCCCTCAGAGCTAATTTAGCAATCTGGGTAACAGCTAAGCGCCTTGCGACGTAAGCTTCTTATTCTAACAAAGGATGACGAGGTGTGACCCACAGGACTCTTGTTTTCTTATGAAAGACAATTTTTGGAGACTTAGGTCGTGAATTAAAGGAAAGGAGAACAAGGAGAAAATAAAGATGAAGTAGAAGTAGAAGAAGTAGAAGTAAAAGTAGAAGCAGCAGTAAAAGAAGAAATGAGGAAGAAGAAAGAGAAAAATAGAAGTAGAAATAGAAGAAGTAGAGGTAAAAGTAGAGGCAACAGTAGAAGAAGAAAAGGAGGAAGAAGAAAGAAAAAATAGAGGTAGAAATAGAAGAAGTAGAAGTAAAAGTAGAAACAGCAGTAAAAGAAGAAAAGGAAAAAGAAGAAAGAGAAAAATAGAAGTAGAAATAGAAGTGTCAATAAAGAAGATGAGGAAGAAGAAAAAGAAGAAGAGGAAGAATAAGAAGAAGGAGAGGATGCAGAATAAGGAATAAAAGAAGAAGAAGAGAAAGAGTATGAGGAAGAAGAAATAGGAGAATGAGGAGAAGAGGATGGAATAAGATATTATCTGAGACATACGAGAAGACCCATTTTGCTACAGAGGGTCGGGCCTTTTCGCAGCGGAAGTGGACGCGTAGGATCAAAACAAATCACGAAGAAATTGCCTCGTTAGGGAGGAAAATAAAGCCCAACAACATTCTAAAGCTTATTTCTCTCGCAGAGTTTCTCTTTGCTGCCCACCACCACCCCTCCTCCCGGGCTCTCGCTTTCTCTCTCTTTCTCTTTCTCTCTCTCATTTTTATGTTTTCCTTGCCAGTCACTAGAGTTCTCACTTTTTCTTTTTTTTTTTTTTTGGTCTTCTTACTTTTTCTCTTTTTCACCACCACAAATGCATATAGACACACACACACAAAGACACACACACACACACACACACACACACACACACACACACACACACACACACACACACACACACACACACACACACACACACACACACATACACATACACACAAAGAAACACACACGCACACACACACACACACACACACACACACACACACACACACACACACACACACACACACACACACACACACTCCAACCCCTATATTTGAAAAAGAGAAATTGTCCATTCGCCTAATTTCGGCGTGTTCCCGGGAGAAGAATATAATTCTGGAGAACGCGAACAACATTCTAGTTCCCTTTATATCTTTGAGAGGGGCTCTTCACCCAGCACACCGCGCATTCATTCCGAAGGGGGATCCCTGGGTTCTTCGCCGCAGGGGCGTCTTGTAGTCGACTCCCCTGCCGAGGAAATTAGCTGTCCGTTTGACTTGAGCCTGCTATGTTTGTACTCTTGCTCTTGTTGTCGTTATTGCATGTGTTGTTGTGGTTACTAGTGTTACGTATGTACCATACTCGAAGTATTGCCTAGTTATTATTTCGCATATGTCGCACATTACTTAGACGTGTTAACTCGTTTACTTGAAGCATATGATAGCTACTTGATCGGAAATGCCGAGGGTGACGTCACGACACGCCCTCTTCCGCTCTGGCTTCCCATTGGTCGGCGAGTTGAGGTCGTGCCCCCCCCGGGCCGAAGACTATGGTAGATTATACCTTTTACCTGGAAGAGTTGCTAGCTGGCTTGTAGGGAGGAACACCTTTTTCCCTTTGTTAAGTATTTTTGTTGTCTTTTTTACCTTGTGCATCCACATATTTATATATATTAGTACCATTATCATTTTATATCAAAGATTTTGTCTTTTTATTGTTCATGTTATCTGAGTTAAGCCAGAGTAATTCACGACTATCTGGTTGTTTATGTAAACCTAT
>NC_134794.1:6543504-6561004 GCF_046742065.1 Oratosquilla oratoria | reverse complement strand
TATAAGTATTATTATTATCATTATCATTATCACCATCATCATTATCATTATCATCATTATTGTTGTTATTATTGTTTTATAAGCACACATGTAACTGCATGAACACACGTGCACACACACACACACACACACACACATACATACACACACACACACACACACACACACACACACACACACACACACACACACACACACACACACACATCATACAAATAAGGGATTCTCATTATTTGGACATTTGCTTTGGGAAAAAATGTACCCAAATCCAAGTTTAAGGATTTTCCGGAATTTGTGAATTTGAGGGCGTTGTTAAAAGATCTATAATTCATCATAATTAACGAAAGCAACATTTATAGTAGTGAGATCTTTGAAATAAAGAAGAAAATAATCTGTGAACCAAAGATGACGGGTGGGGGGGGGCGTGAGTGAGTTGACCCAGTTCAACATAAGGTAACGTTTTGCTGCCTCTTAACGTAACGTTTCCATTCATCTGAAACGTTTTATTGCGTTGCCGTCTCGTCTTATGGAAAAAGAGATCAGTGATCCAGGGGGGCCCTATGTTCCCCCCAATTGGCACCATTCGATTCCATTGAACGAAATCGCTTTTATTTTTTCCGATAACATTTTAGGAGTTAGTCAAGGTAATAAAAGCGAAAGTAAAGAGGGGAAGGGAAAGTGAGGGCAAAGGGGAAGGCGGGGGCTGGTAATGTATTGGATTCGTACTCATTGGAGACGAGAAAGGGCTCAATGGAAGGGGAGCGAGGAGAGAAGAGAGAGAAAGAGTGCGACCTTATCAGGTGTGACCAGCAATGTATAGCCCATTTTTAACGCGATCATGTGCCGCTCCTCCCTCCCTATCTACCCCTCCCTCTCCATTATTTCTTCTCCCCTATAGATTACAGGGGAACACTCGGGAGACCCCTATTAACTACACAGGCCCTGTGAGATACAGGTGTTGGTGTGAATTGAAATTTGACGTTAGGTCGTTTTGTTATCAATGTGCCTGTGTGTGTTGTGATCATGTCAGTTTCGTCACATTCGTCCTGGTTAGATAAGTGTAGGTTCGGATGAATTTACACTGAAAATGACCCTCCGTTCTCTTACACTGTATTTAAGTTTGTATGTATTCAAGAATGCAGCTGATACTTCAGGGTCTATATGGGGCGCCCCTACGGACCACAGTCACACATCACTGTGTCTGTGATGGAAGGAATCTCTACTCATAGAGAAATTATGCTACTTTATTATACTGCGACTGTCCCTCCGTTATGGTGTCATCCCACTCTTTATACTGTCCTGTACCACATCTCTGAATATTCATTTCCTTTTTCGTCGATTCCTGTGGTAGGGGAGAAAGAATACTGCCACCGAGTGTTCCCATGGGAGTCGTAAAAGGCGACAAAAAACGGGACGGGGGTAGGGCTAGGCATTCTACTCTCTGTAGCCCCAAATGGGATATTCCCATTAAAAAAAAAAAAGAAAAAAAAAACATAAAGAGGGTCTGGGAGGAGTTTTCCAACCACAATCCTAAGGTTTGGGTCATATATATATATATTTAGCTCGGTATTCGTAAACGAAACACCTCAAAGTGAATTCCAAACTGAAACCTGTGAAAAGTCTGGGGTAAACTTACTCACTACGGTAAATATAACAAAAGAAACAATTAAAAGGTGTATAGACAAACTCAAAGTTAATAAAACACCAGGGCCTGACGGTTGGCATCCAAGAATCTTAAAGGAAATGAAAAATGAGATTGTTGTTCCATTAGAAATTATTTTCAAGAAATCCATCATATCCGGAGATGTCCCAAGAGAATGGAAGCTAGCTAACGTTACTCCCATATTCAAAAAAGGTGACAAAAAGAAACCAAATAACTATAGGCCTATTAGTTTGACTTCGATCGTAGGAAAAATAATGGAAACTATCATCAGAGATGCTATCGAATATCATTTAGAAAGTAACCGTTTGATAAATGATAGCCAACATGGTTTCAGACGGAAACGTTCTTGCGTGACTAACTTACTCGAATTCTACAACACAGTTGTCTCGAATTATGACAAAAGAAACAATATAGATTTAATATATCTAGACTTTGCAAAAGCTTTTGATACCGTCCCACACGAAAGACTACTTACTAAATTAGCTTTGCATGGAATAAGTGGTAGCCTATTAGGTTGGACTAGTAATTGGTTGAAAGGTCGAAAACAGAGAGTTGTTTTAAATGGAAAAACTTCTGGATGGAAAAGTGTTGCAAGTGGAGTTCCTCAGGGTTCCGTTCTTGGGCCACTTCTATTCATAGTATATATAAATGATATAGACCATGGACTAAAATCTACTGTTTCCAAATTTGCTGATGATACAAAACTGTGCGGAGTGGCAAATGATCACTCAAACCAATTAGATATTCAAGAAGATTTAGATAAATTACAGCAATGGTCTGAAAAGTGGCTAATGAAATTTAACACAAGTAAATGCAAGGTAATGCACATAGGTAAAAATAACAGCAAGTAC
Source organism: Oratosquilla oratoria (assembly GCF_046742065.1). Classification (NCBI taxonomy): domain Eukaryota; kingdom Metazoa; phylum Arthropoda; class Malacostraca; order Stomatopoda; family Squillidae; genus Oratosquilla; species Oratosquilla oratoria. The sequence goes on along the minus strand of NC_134794.1, from coordinate 6,558,490 downwards.
GATTACAAGTTATTTGGAAATTCGTTAACAAAAGTGGATAGTGAAAAAGATCTCGGCGTAATTATCAGTAACGACCTCAAATCATCCAAGCAGTGTATTTCAGCCTCTGAGAAAGCAAATAAGATTCTGGGATTGATTGCGCGATCTTTTGATTTCAAAAGTCCATCACTCATTAACAAGCTATATAAATCGTTAGTTCGTCCACATTTGGAATATGATGTTTCCGTATGGTCACCGAATCTCATTAAAGACATTGACAGACTGGAAAAAGTACAACGGCGAGCCACAAAACTGATTCCAAATATCAAAAATAAATCATACGAAAATCGACTTAAGCACATGAATCTGTTTTCCCTAAAAAAGCGTAGACTCAGAGGTGACTTGATACAGGTCTTTAAGATTTTAAAGGGAATTGACAACATCAAAAGTGACCAAATTTTCACATTGAATGAGAATCAGACAAGAAACAATGGTCTCAAACTGTCCGGAAATAGATTCAATTTGGAAGTAGGTAGAAACAACTTTGCCAACCGTGTAGTTAATGAATGGAATAAACTTCCTGCACAGGTAGTGCAATGTAGTTCAGTTCGAAGCTTTAAGAATCATTTAGATAAATACCTAAGTAAGATGCTGTAATTATTATAATTTATGTTATATTATTTGTTTTTGTTTTGTTATAATTTGTCTGTCTGATTTTCATTTATTATTAGTTATATGTCAATTTATTATCATTTACTATTTACATGTTTGTTTGTTATTCAACTATACCAATGCATTTATTTATGTATTTTAATTGTTATTTACATTGTTATAGTTTTAATTTATTATTAATATTTTTTATTTTTTTTTTTTTTTTTTTTTTTTGCATCCGACCTAGATATGGATCAAAAGGTCTCCTGTCGGCATGCTTTGCCTTTGTAATCCTTTGTAAAATACACACATATATATATATATATATATATATGCAAAGTAGACCACTTGGAAAAAGAAAGTAACGAAGCAGAGCGCTTTCGTATTATTGCACTGAAGATGTAATATACGAAAGCGCTCTGCTTCGTTAGTTTCTTTTTCCAAGTGGTCTACTTTGCATAAGTGAACACACGTACCCGTGTTCTTATTAGCATATATATATATATATATATATATCACAACTAACACTACAATCGAAATATATAGTTTCGCTTTCTCCACTCTTTCTTTCGTTCGAATGTAGTGTTACTTGTGATTTACAAATGTGTTACTACATTTCTCACCAGTGATATATATATATATATATATATATATATATATATATATATATATATATATATATATGAGCCAAACTCATCGTAGATTATTCAAGCCAAAGACCTAGAATGGATATTAATACGAAGATATCTTTCACCAAGACGCTCGGCTGTAATAATCCCGCAGTAGCTTAGGCGGTTCAAGGCCTTTAGCCATAGTCAGGACACTAAACGAAAAAGAAAATGAATAGTTTGCAATATCGAAACGAGTATCACTTTCAACAAAATTCTTCTTCTTCTTATTTTTATTTTTATTTTTATTTTTCTTCTCCTCCCCGTAATTATCTATGATATTATCATTCTGGGTTATATTATTGTTATTACTGCCGATCTTGCTCTCCTCATTTCCTCTTGATTAGTCAAGAACGATTTCCTTATGGGTGAAGCTAACCATTGTTGTACCTTGGAGGCAAAGGCTACATCACATCACATTATACATGTGTCAAGTCACCCGTACATATTCTTCATACCATAGATGTACAAAGTGGAGAGGCAAGACACAGCGAGATAGCGAGCAAACTGGACCGCAGTTTTCGCTTGAGGTGTATTGCGCGCACACACACACACACACACACACACACACACACCTGAAATAATTTCAGTATCCCTGCACTGCGGGTTGTTACTCCAACTCTCGTGGGCGGGGAGTTGGGTGTGTGTGTGTGTGTGTGTGTGCGTGTAAGGTCACAGTATTACCCATAGATCGGTCATACGAGCTCTGAGCTCTCATCCGGGAGGTTAATAACTGTCAATCACGAGTCGAACACGTGGTCCAAGACCATGGTGAATCACACATGCTCGAAGCTTCCTAACATAATCGTAACTGGAAGGACAATAGAGCGCGATCAGCTCAAGAAGGTGGGCTGGAATGGCCCAATAGGAGAGTTGTTGTCCTCCGAGTCCAGGAGTGCCAGCCAGGGCCACCGAGAATGGTGCTGGAAGGAGGCGGGGGGGGGGGAGGGGACGAAACTGTGCCAAGGAATTATCAAGTGGGAAGTGGACATCGCGAACAAGGAGGCCAGGGGACCAGGAATTGGGAGGAGCTCTGGGGAGAAGCGAGGGAGGAGGAGTAGGAGAGAGGAGGTGAAGTAGGAGGAGGGAGGAGGAGGAATAAGGAAGGAGGGAGGAGGGGGAATAAGGAGGGAGGGAGGATGGAGAATAAGGCGGGAGGGAGGAAGGGGTGGGAGAAAGGTGGAGAGGGGAGGTTGAGGGAGGGAGAAGAGAAAGTGGAGAATTGAGCGAGGAGGGAAGAGGGATCAGAGGAGGACGGAGGAAGGAGCTCGAAGGAGGAGGGAGAGGAGCACGGAGGAGGAGGAGGAGAGACGAAGGAAAAGGTGGAGGGAGAAAACGAAAGATTGAAGGAGAAGGAAGAGGAGAGTGAGAGAAGGATTGAGGAGGGAGAAGAGAGGGAGGAGGAAGCAGAAGAGAAGGAAGGGAGAGGGTCAGAGGAGGGAAAAGGAGGATGGAGGAGGCGAGAGATTGAGGGAAGAGAAGAAAGTGGAGGGCGAGAAAGGAGCAAGAAGTGGGAGAAGAGGAGGAGTTGGGAGTGGAGGAGTAGGAGGGGAGGAGTTCATTGGAGGAGGAGGGTGGTGTCAATTGAGGAGGAGGTGGAGGTGGAGGGGGTGGGGGTGGGGGCTCAGAGAGCAAATGGGAACGAAGGAAATGAAGAAGAGGCCGCAGGGAACTGGGGAAGAGAACCTTGTGGGGGCTGAAAGCGAACGAGAGTCGTGGAGCGAATGACGAAGAAAACGGGGTGCGGATTCGGGTGGAATTAAGTGGGAAGGAAATTAGAAACTAAATCAAATAGAGGGGGTGGGAGCGGAAGAGAGTGGGAGGTGGGGGGGGGAGAATGAAGAGATAGATGAGGACGATGTTCCTTAACCCAAGAAGCTATGAATGCTGATGATAGAAAATGTTTCTAGAAATTGTAGTATGATGTTTTCGGTATCGTACCGTCAGGAGAGTGGTACTATACTATAGTAAGGTATAAAAATACCTGTGTTTCTGATAATCATAAGAGCCCATAAGCAAATGAATGTTTAATTGAACGACTGAGTTGTCTGTCTTGGCGTTATTTTTCAATTTTATTTCGATCGTTTTAGAACGTTTAAGGGTGGTTACGAAATTCGACAAAATGATGACACAAAAGAATCAAGAAAAATCACACTCGGGAGTATGATGAATCAAAGAACGTTTATTCCTCGTTTGAGATTGAGTTTGAGTATGTTCGTATCCTTTTATCTCTCTCTCTCTCTCTCTCTCTCTCTCTCTCTCTCTCTCTCTCTCTCTCTCTCTCTTCCGGTGGTATTCTTAAAAAAATTCTTTCCTTCTATATATCATATATAAGTCCTTGGAATGGAAAGATTTATATAAGGAAAGAATTATTTTTTAAGAATACCTCCGTAAGATTCTTACGATGGTATTCTTAAGATAAATTCTTTCTATATATAAATCTTTCCCATCCAAGGATTTATATAAGATTTATAGAAGGAAAGAATTCTTTTAAAGATACCACCGTTCGTCTTTTCTATTTTAACTTACGACTAGAGACATTGAACTAGCAAATTTTACATAATTCATTGTGCATGTACCCTGAAGATGTCTAAATAGACGAAAGTGCTCGATCATCATTTTATTATTTTCCTTGGTGTTTTTTCTGCATAATTCATTGTATTTCTGTAGTAATGAGGCGCTGTAGAAGTTGTAATCACATGTAAAAGGGTGTCACACTCCCTAATCTTGATACAATGGGGTCTTGGACTACCAAAGCCTGTCTAACTGGAGTACCGGGGTCGAAAGAGAAAGGACACAAAGTGGAGGAGGAAGGATGTAGGAGGAAGAGAAGAGATGGAGGAGTGAGGATGGGTAGGAGAAGAACGAGGAAGAAGAGGGGAGGGAGGAGGAAGGATGCAAGAGGGAGAAGGGAGGAGGAAGAGAAGAGAAGGAGGAGTGAAGAGAGGGAGGAAAAGGAAGAAGGGGTTAGGGAGGAAGGAGCTAGGGAAAGGGAGAGTATAATAAAAAGGAGGAGGAAAAAAAGGGAGGAGGGAGCAGAAAGGAGGGAGAAAAGAAGCCGAGTGAAGGGAATTAGGAAGGAAAAAAAGATGAGGGAAGCGAGTTGGAGGAAGAAAGACGAGGGGCAAGAGAGGAGGGAGGAAAAGGGGAAGAAGAAAGAAAGGAACGAAGGAGGAGGAAGGAGGAGTGAGGAGGGAGAAGGTGTCTGCATCAGAGGCCAAACAACCCAAATATGACCACGACCTGGAAATGAAATTAGCTTTATTGTTTTTCCGTCTTCTTCCTTTTCTTTAATCTGTTATCAGGGTGTAAAGAAACAGTCTTAATTAGGAGTCCGAGATCTCAAGATACGAAGGAGAATTTTGAGAAAAATACGTAATGTAATCCAATGAGAGTGCTGTGCTTAAAGGAAGCGGTAGGGACTTTTCTAAAAGATTTTTTGAAAAAAGAAAAGGAAAATGGAGGATGATTTATTTTGATTTTTCGGGAATTCTCACGGAAGAACTATCATGGAGAACATAACACCGCCATGCAACAATAACAGTAATAGCAGCAACAACAGCAACAATGATAATAACCACAACAATAACAACAATGATAACAACGCCACAACCACCACCATCACCAACCTCACCAACAGCATCTACAACAGCAACTATGAAAACAACAACAACAACATTACAACAGCAGCACAACCACCACCAACAGCAGCAGCAACATCAAAACAACAACAAAATAGCAACAGCAAAACAACAACAAAACAGCAACAGCAAAACAACAACAATAAAATAGCAACAGCAAAAAACAACAAAACAGCAACAGCAAAACAACAACAAAACAGCAACAGCAAAACAACAACAACAAAGCAGCAACAACTAAACAGCAACAGCAAAACAGCAACAACTACAATGACAACAATAACAGCAACAACAAAACAGTAACAACAAAACAGCAACAATTACAACAACACCAACAACAAGACAGCAACAACTACAACAAAAACAACAAAAAAACAGCAACAAAAACAACAAAACAGCAAGAACTACAACAAAACAACAACAACTACAACAACAACAACAATGCTAAATGCGCTGCGACACGCGCTGCCCGTCCAGCGGACACCTTAGGGCGGAAGCCATCTCCTCTCCTGCAGTCGCAGGAAGAAAGAGCGGAAGGAAATGCAGATACGAAAATCGAATATTTCCGTTTCGAAAAAAAAAAGACGAAAGAAAATGGAGAAGAAGAATGTTTTCAAGCACTATTTCCGGCGACTCTCTGAACGAGCGGTTCCTGAAAGCGGACGGCGATTCGTCTCCGCCAGAGGAAGAGATCGGTCGAAGGGACAGTAGATCGGGGAGAATGTGTGGAGAAAAAAAAAACAAGAAAATAAAGAACAATGAGAAGAACAAGAATAAAGTAAAAAAGAATGAGAAGAACAAGAATATAAAGAAGAAGGACAACAACAAGAAAAAGGAGAAAAATGTATGGGAAAAAAAATGAAAGAAAAAGGAAGAGGAAGAGAAAGAGAAGAAAAAGAAAACGGACTGTGGTTCACCGGTACTTTTATCCTTGTGAAGGAATATCGCGCTAGAAGATGAAGATAACGGAGGGGAAAAGACGACGAAAAAGGAGAAGAAAGAGACAAAGAGACAAAGAAGACAAAGAAGGCAAAGAGACAAAGAAAACAAAGAGGACTGAGGGACAAAGAAAACAAAGAAGACTGAGAAGACGAAAAAGGCAAAGAAAACAAAGGAAACGAAGACGAAGAAGAGGAAGAAAGTGAAAGAAAATGACGAAGAAAATTTTGATGAGCTGCAGCACCGCTTCGACGAAAAAAAGAACCTAAGAAACTTCAACAACTCGGGAGACCAGTGCCGACAGAGTCCTCTCAGGAGTGTCTTCAACTTGACACGTGCTGAGTAGAGGAACGAAAGACTGAGGAACGAATATGAACGGACAAAAGTTGGAGAGAGAGAGAGAGAGAGAGAGAGAGAGAGAGAGAGAGAGAGAGAGAGAGAGAGAGAGAGAGAGAGAGGAGAGAGAGAGAGGAGGGGAGAGGAAAGTTAAGTATAAATTCAGCAATTGAACATAATGTAGGAATGTATCCTTATGTCAATAAAGGAAGAGGGAGAGGAGAAAGAGGTGGAGGAGAATGAAGAGGACGAGGAAGAAGAGGCAGAGGAAGTGGGTAGGAGAGAGAAGATGAGGAAAAGAAAAGTGAGGATACGGAGGAGGGGGAAGCATAGTAGAAGGAAGAAGAGGAAGAGGAAAATGAGGCGAACTAGGAAGAGGAGCAAGAGAAAGGGAAGGGAAAAGAGGAAAAGGGGAAGTGGGAGGCTGAGAAGGAAGAGGAGTACTAGGAGGAGGAGGAAGAGGAATAGGAGAAGAAAGAGGAGGAGTAGGAGGAGAAGAAAGAGGAGGAAGAGAAAAGGATGACTAGGAGGAGGAGGAGTAGGAGGATCATGGCCGGCTGCCATATTGGGGGCGAGGCTGTCAGGGCGTGAGGGACGAGGGCGTGAGTACAAGAAAGAGATGTGCATCAGGAACGATGTGGACGGGCCGCCTCCCGAAGCCACACAAGAACAACGAAGAGTGCCAAGGTACGCGAAGAAAAGGAAGTGAGGGTGGGGGGGGGGATATTCGAGGTGGAGTACGATGGTTGTGGTGGTGACTGGGGGGGGTGGAGGGGGAAGCAAGATTCAGGTAGGGTGGGTAATTGGGGAGTTGGCTGGGGAGGGAGAGAGGGAGTGGGGGGAGAGTTCGGGAGACAGGCTTCAAGATAACTGAGGCCAATCCCTTCCGTACCGGGTGATACCTTTCCTTTTATTTTGCCTGCCGTCAGGCGGTTTTATTTATCTCCGTGGGACCCTTGGTAATGGAGAAGTCGTCTGGGAGTCATGGTTATCGGTATGGTAATGTAGTCAATTCTCTGTGGCCGCTTCAGCAGGGACGAAGGAAAGGGAGGGCTAGGAAGGAATGATGTCGAGAAGTCTGTGGATTGATGACCAAATGGACAGCAGACGTGAAGAGACAAAGACAAGAAAGAAGGAATGAAAGATGGAAGGGAGGAAGGAAGAATGAAATGGAATAGGTAAGAAGAAAAAATGAATGAAATAGAGAAATACGGAAGGAAGGAAGGAAATAAGAAAGGAAGTTCTCGCATCATGAAAAGAAGACATGAAAGAAGAAAGACGAAAGGAAGGAAGGAAGGAAGGCCTCACCTTACGAGAGGAAGGAAGAAAGTAAGATGGAAAGAAAGGAGAGAAGAAAGGAAGGAAAGAAAGTCCATGGAGATGGAAGCAAGGGCTGGGGAGATCAAAGAAAGAGAAAAAGAGGAAAGAAAAGAGGAGGGGAAATGACTCAAAGACCCGGAAGCAAGCTGGTCTGTCTGTCTGCCTTTTGGTCTCTGTCTGTCTGTCTCTCTGCCTATCTCTCCATCTCTGTCTCTACCTCCTTTATCTTTCTTAATTGTTATTATTATTATTATCCGTATTCTTCATTTTATTTGAGTCATGAGACTCGTAACTACATCACCCAAACTTTCTCACACTCTGACAGGACATTCCAATGTCGGAAGACCCTCACTGTCCTAAGCATGACCTGATCAAGTGCTTGGTAAGCATAGGTTGACGCAGTACCAAGTGCCAAGGATCAATAGAGTTGGGCGCTGCTATGTACATAATGTAATCACTGAAACGCTAAGACCTCAATGATCTTGTAGTACAAATGTACACTGGATAAATTATTGTACATCAGACTTTTATTGGTTCCGTTAACACGGATACATATAGCCAATTGTTCACCAGCGCTTCTATCCTATCATGATCATGCATCGTTGATAAGTGAGCGAAATGATCGAAGGCTATAGAGATCATTAAATTCGTAATACTGCCCGTTACACGAGGCATAATGAACGAAAATAAAGACAAAGAAAGACGAAGATAAAAGAAATGGAGAACGAAATATTCGTGTACGAAAGAGGATCTGTGAAAGAATTAGACATGCAAAAGGAAACGGGTGAAAAGGTTCTGAAATTAAAGAAGAATATCAGGAAATACAAGAGATGAAAGATGGAAAAGAATCGGAGTCGGAAACTTTGCGAAATTAGACGAAAAAGTGATTTGAATGCCTTCAAGTTTGAAACAAAAGAGAATCAGAGGTTAAGATAAGATCTGAGATGAAAGAAAACGACAAAGGAAGAACGAAGAAATATGTAAAGCCAAGCATGCTGTAACATTGTATGCGACAAAGAGATACATACATACATACATATACCAAAGGCTTTTTCCCCCTTACACGGGGGGTAGCCAAAAAGAAAAAGGCATAGAAATCACTCCCACTCATTTCATTTCCCATATATTCCACTCCCCTCCACCCTCCTCCCTCCCTCCTATCTTGGCACCTCCTCGATGACGACTAAGAGATATAAAGGTTAAAACATATGCAGACAGATATGTATGCGATAATATATTATCTTTTGGAATACTCGTGAGATATACTTCCCTTATCATACGGATAAGAAAACAGAATACTGATGGGTGATAAAGAAGAGAGAAAGAATATAAGAAGACTCTTAAATATACGAAAAATTGTGAGACTTAACCAACTTTTTTTTTTTTTTTTTTTTTTTTTTTTTTTTTTTTTTTTTTTTTTTTTTTTTTTTTTTTTTTTTTTTTTTTTTTTAATGAAAGTTAGGGGCCGAGTTCAAGGTCCTTTGTCGAGTGATCTAAGGTCGCCCAAACCTTTGGTGCACAGAGAACTTTGCATGAGTATTCCCCGAAGAATTTTTCTTTCTGAAAAAATTACACCATCGCTCTTTCTCTCTTTATCTTTCTCTCTCTATCCATCTATCTTCCTCTCTCTATATTTCTCCCTCTATCTTTCTCTCTTTCTCTCTCTCTGTCTCTGTCTCTCTCTCTCTATCTCTTCCTCTCTCTCTCTCTCTTTCTCTCTCTCTCTCTCTCTCTCTCTCTCTCTTTCTCTCTCTCTATCTCTCTCTTTGTTTTGTAGTTATGAAATATGAATTGTATGTAATAATCCTTTTCAAAATACTGACATCAGTTTATCAGTTCACCATTCTAAGAAGATACAAGCAATTCTATCTGTCTATATGCCTATCCATCTCCAGCTATCTACGAGTCAATTTACCTATCTACCTAATTATCTATCTGTCTATCTCTATTTTATTATCAGTGCACTGAATGGCCTACCGCCTCCGGCGCTTGGCCTTCAAACCAAAAATTCCATAAATCAGTTATCAATCAATCTCTATTTTATTATCATTCTATCTAGCCATCTATCTCCCTTCGTGACATCGGAGAGGAACTTCGGGAGAACGGAGCCAATAACCCCCGAGCGCGCTTCAGGGTCGGAGGAGCCCCTTCTTCGGCGTTGTCGAAGGAGAGTCAGCAAACCCATCGAGGCTAAAGGACCATCAAACTCGCCCGTGGTCTCCGGTTGGGGAGATAGATGTGACGGTAGTGAGAGATAGGGAGAAAGAGAGAGAGAGAGAGAGAGAGAGAGAGAGAGAGAGAGAGAGAGAGAGAGAGAGAGAGAGAGAGAGAGAGCGCCAGGGACGGCACACGTGCATGCGCACACACAAATACACACACACAAATACACACACACACACACACACACACACACACACACACACACACACACACACACACACACACACACACACACACACACACACACACACACGTATTTGTTATATGAATGACAATGAAATAGGGCACAAAAATGATAGAAGGTGGACAAATGGGAGGAGAACAAGAGAAAGATGATAATGAAGAAGGAAAAGGACACGACAAACAAATGAAATAGTTAGACAGAGGAGAATGAAGTAAGGAAAGAGAATGAAAAAAAAATATATATATATATTGACATAAAGGACGATAGGATATAAGACGAACACAGCGAGGAAGAAAAAAATATAAAAGCATAAAAGAGTTGGGGAATAGGGTAATTGGCAGAGGGTCATTACTAAACGGTGGGCTTTGACTGCGTCGTTTCCGATGGCTGAAGCTCGTTTGAAGGACTACAAAAACCCCGTGTGGGGTAGGGGATTGGGGGAAGGGGGGTCGTCAGCATTTTGCAGTCAGAAATTGGGGCAGACCTCTCGAAGCGCAAACGGACTTTGGGAACCTTTCGAGTTCGTGGTCTTTCAAAGATAATCCTGTGGATGTCAAAAAACGAACAGGAGACCTCGTCTGACGCACATTTTACCAAATATGGGAAATATGAGAAAAACGTTTTCATGTACCCAAAGCATTTTCTTCCCCCATATAAGGGGGGGGGGTTCGGACCGAGTGAAAATACGCACCAGTATCATAAACAAAGGAGGCTATTTCAACTATCCCGCTAGTCTCACCCCCCCCCGCTACACTGAAAAAAATAATAGCAATAAAAATGATTAATTAATGAAAAATAATGAGGCAGAATGTTTTCACAGCAGTCCATTAGTCTAACGGTTCGTCGAACGCGGTTCGACGGATACGTGTTTAAATTGATGTGTGAACGGGGTATTTGGTTGTCGAACACGTTGGTCAAACCCCAAATACCCCGTTCACACGTTCACACATCACTTTAAACGCGTGTCTGTCGAACCGCGTTCGACGAACCGTTTGACCGTGTAAAGCGGCCCATACACGATCAATTATATTGCGCAATTTCGTTGTCAATGCTCTGAATTGACAATTGAATTGACCGTGTATGGGCGATATATCGCCCATACACGGTCAATTTAATTGTGTATGGGAGATATATCGCCCATACACGGTCAATTTAATTGTCAATTCAGAGTATTGACAATGAAATTGCGCAATATGATTGATCGTGTATGGGCCGCTTAAGACAACACCCCACCACCCAGTTCTGCGCTTATCACATTCCCTTGCCTCGATTTTTCTTTTCATTCTTTTCATATTCCCGTATCATCTCAGCAGTATCGTCTACTCCGGCGTTTCCTAACCTTTTCCGATCATAGCAGCACCCCCTGTTGTCATGTCTAAGCAGTCCAGCACCCCGATCTTGTTATCAGAAGGATAAAAGAAAGTGAAGTGTACTGCTTGATGGTTTATTTTCTTGATTCCTTAGAAATGAAACAAATTGACAATATTGTTTGTAGAAGAAATAAGAACAAGCTAGAAAAATAAAATAGCTTGGAAAAAGTCAAATATGAACAACTGGGTTATCAACAATACATACTGTATATCAATGTGATTTTTGTGTGCATCACTTCATAGCACCCCAGGTTGGGAAATGCTGGTCTACACCTATCCGGCACCTCTCTTCACCCATCCACACTTCGAGAGACCGACTATAAGGATAGAAGCGCTAGGAAACTACAGCGTATCTCCACATTGCTCACTGGAACCATCCCCGAAGTGGGAATTTCATGGAGCGAGTTCGTACGTATACGAAGTCGCCTGTCGGGTTCTGAGGACATAAACCTTATGAGGACCAGTGACGTCATTACCTCCAGGAGGGAAATGAGGTCATAGATGGAAAGGGTCTTCCAGCCTTCCATGCCTTTACGAGGAAAGGTGGGGTGGTCCATGGGCTATCGTACCCGGCTCACGATCTGAAGTTCGTGAGTTCGAGTAGGTTCAATTGTTCCTCCTCTCGTTCCTCCTCCCTCTTCCCTCTTCCACCCCTCCTACTACTCCTCCTCCTCCTCCTCCTCCTCCTCCCCTCCTCCTCCTCTTCCTCTCCCTCCTCCTCCTCTTCCTCCTACTCCTCCTCCTCTTCTTCCAATCTATCCTCCTCTTCTGCCTCTTATTTTTGTTCTTCCTCTTCCTCTTCCTTGTCCTCCTCCTGTTCCTCTTCCTTCTGTTCTTTCTCTTTCAATTGCTCCTCCTCGCATTCCTCCTTCCTCTTCCGCCTCTCCTTCTTCTCCTCTTTCAATTTCTCTCCCTTCTCTGCCTCTTGTTCTTGTTCTTCCTCTTTCTCTTCCCTTTCCTTATTCTGATACTCATCTTCCTCCTCCTGCTCCTCCTCCTCCTCCTCCAATTCCTCTTACTCTACCAGTTCCTCTTCCTCTTCCTACAAACCCCTTCCTTCCCTTCTCCACTCTCTCGGGCTCTTCTTCCTACTCTTTACCTTCCGCCTGCTCTTCTTTCTCTTGAGTAGATCCCTCATGTGTCTATGGCAAGGGAGCTTATCGTTCCTCCTTCTCCTCCTCCTCTTCCTCCTCCTCCTCTTCCTCCTCCTCCTCCTCCTCCTCCTCCTCCTCCTCCTCCTCCTCCTCCTCCTCCTCCTCCTCCTCCTCCTCCTCCTCCTCCTCCTCCTCTCCCTTGGTCTCCTACCTCTTGCTCTCCTCTCCTCAATTTTTCTCTCTCTCCCTCCGCTTTCTCTGTTTCCTCTTCACACCCTCCGTTTTCTTCTATTTCTCCTCTTTCTCCTTCGTTTCAATCTCTGCTCGTTTGTCTCACACTTCAAATTTTACCTTCGCTTCCTGCTCTTTCTCGCCTTCGTATTCCTGGTTCCCTCGTATACTTCCTTGAGTTACTTCCTTTCCTTATTCGCCTTTTTTCATCTTTTGTGATTTAGTTTGGTGCATTTTTTTCCCTTCTTTCTTCCCGCATTTCCATACCCATGTAATAAGTTTTTATTATTAATTTTTTTACTTATTTATTTATTTATCTTTATTGGTTTATTTTTTTATTTGTTTATTCATTATTAATTTGTTTATATTTTTATTGAATTATTTTTTTATCTATTTATTTATATGTTTACATATTTATTTGTTTATTCATTCATTTATTAATTAATATATCTATATATTGATTTGTTTATATATTTACTTATTCATTTGTTTATCTATTTATTCATTTGATAATCTATCAATCTATTTATTGATTCATCTATTTTTTTCTGCGTTGGTCCTTTTCTGCCTCTTTTTCTCTTTCCTTAAAACGTTTTCTCCTCTCTGGTTCTCCTTTGTTCTTTGGACTTAAAAAAAAAAAAAAAAAAAAAAAAAAAGACAAGTGGTAGCTTGATTGATCAAGTACTTTACATGTGGTACAACCTGTATCGAATGGAAGGCAGTTAGCGTTCATCGAATATTTGGTAGTTATCAGTTAAACCAAATATCAAAAACAAGTCACTAACTGGTTAAGAGGGAGTTTAAAGCTCCGGTCACACTATCACGATTGAAGAGAGTTCGATTGAGTTGAAACGACTTCGCTTATTTATTTATTCATTTTTTCTTAATCTCCAAATGTCAAATCACGTTTGCGTCATATATTGAGAAATTTAATGACGAAGAGAAGTTAAACCTAGAATATGAATATTAGACACATTGTTGAATTGTAAACTTAGGAAATTCTAGAATACCGTGGGCAAAGTCGTCCTGCATTTTTTCAAATTCAAAACATTTGACAAGAGTCGTGATAGAGTGACAGGGGCCACTCTCTTGGATTTTCGTAGTACCGCCTCTATCTCCTACCCTCTATTTTTTCTTTCTCTCTCCGTTCCCTTTTATCCCTTGTTTCTCGTTTTCTTTTTATCGTTAGTGAATTGGTTGTTCCCAATTCTGTATCCATTTACTTCGTATTCTCGATAACTTCTTTTTCTCCTCTTCACGTCTTCGCCCTTTCCTTTCGTCTTCACTTCCTTTGCCGGGTTTCGCCACCTGCCTCCCCTCTTTCCGTCCCCTCTTCCGGCACATTCTTCGGCCCTCTTTCCTTCCTTCCTTCCGGCATCTTTGTCCGGGGCTTTTTTCCCTTGTTTCTTTCCTTACGGTACTTCTCGACGCGGTCAAGGTCGAAAGTATAACTTCCCTAAAGTTTTCTTCAATGTTCAATGTGTGTGTGTGTGTGTGTGTGTGTGTGTGTGTGTGTGTGTGTGTGTGTGTGTGTGTGTGTATATATATATATATATATATATATATATATACATATACATATACATATATATATATTGGTAAATCTTGGCAGCAGGTTTTCTTTTAAACATGTTTTGTTAAAAACAAGTGCGCATTCGGCGCTACAAAGCTTCTTAAGTAGACTTTCGAGTCTTCTGAACGTAGATTTCTGGTTTTCACAGGACAGACGGAATAATAAACTTCCAGTAGACATTAGGAACTATTGTTGAGTAAGAGTATACAGACGTTTAGCGAAACGTCTGTATGCTCTCACTCAACAATAGTTCCTAATGTCTACTGGAAGTTTATTATTCCGTCTGTCCTGGGAAAACCAGAAATCCACGTTCAGAAGACTTGAAAGTCTACTTAAGAAGCTTTGTAGCGCCGAATGCGCAGTTGTTAACAAAACATATATATATATACATATATATATATATCTATACATTTATGTATATACATATACATGTATATATACATATATATATATATATATATATATATATTGATGTATGGTGAGGGAAACATAGTTTCAGTTGTATTCACTGACCTTTCGTCCATCGCAGGACTTCTTCAGTTCACATAGATCGAAATTATTACATTTTAAAAACTTTGTGTATGTATACACGTATGTATGTATTAAGATGACTATACCCCTTATAAATAGGAAAATGCTTTATATTCAATTGGTCATTACATTTACGGGAGCTGGGATGCAGCGGAGATGAAGAGAATAGTTTGGGGTGACAACGCTTTATTCCCAGTGACCTATTTATTTGTTTATTTATTTATTTATCTATTTTTATCTATTCTTTTCATT
>NC_134794.1:6528504-6531004 GCF_046742065.1 Oratosquilla oratoria | reverse complement strand
GCGTCTTCTCTAATGTTCCTCTCGGGTCACGTTCCCTCCATTCCCCTTATCTCCCCCCCCCTATCCCCCTCATCTCTCCCTCATCTCCCCCATCATCATATTTCCTATTTCCTATTTCCACATATATTGCAGTCATCTCCTATTGCTTCCATCTCTCGCTCACTTTCTTGTTATAGTCTTTCTCTCGTCTTCGTGTCTTTCTCTGCTCTCCTCCATGTGTTCTGTATTCATAACCTCTATTCTGAGTTCCCTAGCTTCTTCCAATTTTCATTTGCCAGTTAAGAAGAAGGTCAAGGAGAAAAGCTAGAGGAAGAATAAAATACGTAAAGAAATAGAAGTAGAATGAGGAGGGAGAGAAGGAAGAGGAAGAAAAAGAGGAAGAGGAGAGGGATGAAGAAGACGAGGAAAGAGGAGGGGAAGGAAGGAGAGGAGGGTAAATAGGAATAATAGTAGCATGAAAAGGAGGGAAATGTGGAGGAGGATGAAGAAGAGGAGTAGGAGGAGAAGAGTGAGAGATGGAGTATGGGAAGGAAATTAATTGTAAGCATTATTTTGTCGGCAGTATCCAGCGCTTCTGTCCTTGAAGACAGTATCATACCAAAGAGGTTTGTCACTGGTGATCAGGAGGGGAGATTTAATGAATGTAAAAAAAAAAAAAAAAAAAAAAAAAAAAAAAAAAAAAAAAAAAAAAAAAAAAAAAAAAAAAAAAAAAAAAAAGGAGAATAGAGTTTGAAATTGATCAGCGAAATTTACAGTGAGAAAAGAAGAAGTAACTCGAAATAAATACCGAAGGTGAGGACTGACCCTTTATTAGTACGATCTTTCGCTTTCATACAAAAGAAGTTTCCCTGCTCGGTTTGATGATAATGATAATAAATGAATAAATAAGATAAGATAAATAAGTGATTAGATGAATAAATACATAACTTGATATCAAATTCACAGCTAATATGAAAATAGAAAAAACAAGGAATTTTCAAAACGCCTTTGATTAAGGCTTTTCTCACGTAATAATATTTCATGAAGAAATAAAATATATTATCCACATGTATAAAATATAGCTAGCCTGATTTAGCGTATTATAAAGACTGACACTAAAATTTTGGGTATGATATATTGAACCCTCCCCTACAGCTGTAGAGGGAAGGAGATCTTGATCGATTGAGATATCTCTATTTCATATGTTTTCATTCGAACACATACGAAATAATCTATCTAAAACAGCGACCCACACTGTTGAACGATATTTTTTGCAGAAAACCCAAAGACCAAAAGAATGTCACCTCAATGATGCCCTTCGTTTTTTTTTTTTTTTTTTTTTTTTTTTTTTAGTCTAATATATTCTTTTGGATGAATTACCCAAATGATGGGAGCGATTGTTGAATATAGATATTAAATATATATATATATATTCCAGGAACTCGAAGATAAAATAGGAAATGTTACCTCAATGGTGCCCATCGGGATATGCGTTTTGTGTAGTCTAATTATATCCTTTTTTATAAATGGCTCAAATAGTGGGAGTAATTGTTGAATATAGATATTAAAAAAGAATTCTTGGAGGGACCCGAAGATAAAATATAAAATGTCACCTCAATGATGCCCTTCGGGATATACGTTTTGTGAAGCCTAATTATATCCTTTTTCATAAATGACCCAAATTTTGGGGAAAAAAATGGGAGGTTTAGTCCAGCGGCTCCTCTTTCTTTGGCAAAGGAAACTCGCTGTCTTCTAGGTCTTCCTGTTGTTCCAGACTTTTATCTTGATACACATGAGAATTTTTATGTTTAAGTGCCCACGCTGTATTCATGAAAATTTAATGCTGCCTCATTTCGCTTCAGAAGAAAGCCACTTTTCTTTCAAATGTGTTTTGCTTCTTCAGACGAGGCGTGTTTTGTAGTTGGGGAGAAAACAATATATCTTTTATGAAATTTGAGGCGCGACGGAGCCCGTCTTCTGAGACGAATTAAATCGTCTTTTTTTTTTTTAGCCAGAGGGAAGTTTGTAAAGTGCGTCGTGGTTTTGAGGTAAATTATTCTATCTAGGAAGAGGCAAAAATAGTGATATTGATATTCATTCAAAAATGGGAAAAAAGAAAAGAAAATACATCTGCGATAATTTTTACTCCCTGTCTTCTGAGATACATTAAATCGTCCTTTTCCTTAGCCAGAAGTAAGTTTGTAAAGTACGTCGCCGTTTTGAGGAAAATTATTCTATCTAGGAAGAGGCAAAAATATTCTATATTGATATTCACAAAAAAAATAAATAATAATAATAATAAACATATATATATATATATATATACATATATATATATATATATATATATATATATATATATATATATATATATAGATGATGTTTACTCTCCAGTTCCCCCACATAAAAAATATATATGATGATGTTCACAAAAATTCCCATTTATGATTATGTTTACTTAAAAAAAATAATGATGGTCGTTTCAGAAATTGATGATGATGATGGTGATAATAGTAATAAT
>NC_134794.1:6506004-6521004 GCF_046742065.1 Oratosquilla oratoria | reverse complement strand
TCCTTTCAAATGTCAATCTCGATTCCACCAAGTCTTTCACGTTCTTGCTTTCTTCGTCCCAAAAAGAGCAAATGAGGGAAAAAAAAAAAAAAAAAATCCCGGTCCTTGTCTCAGCCCTTTGTGATGGCGACGAAATGCTCCGCAAATTCTATACTGACTAATGCCAAATGACTTCATTCGACATTGGGGGGGGGGAGAAGGGGGGAATAATTCCAAGGATTTAACTCATTCCTCTCCTGTCGATCCTTGTTTTATTTCTCCTCTCCTTCCCTCCCCATCCTTCTATTTCTACCTTCTCATCTCTCTCTTTCTCTCACTTTCTCACTCCTTTTCTCTCTCCCTTTCTTTCTCCTTTTCTCTCTCTCTCTCTCTCTCTCTCTCTCTCTCTCTCTCTCTCTCTCTCTCTCTCTCTCTCTCTCTCTCTCTCTCTCTCTCTCTCTCTCTCTCTCTCTCTCTCTCTCTCTCTCTCTCTCTCTCTCTCTCTCTCTCTCTCTCTCTCTCTCTCTCTCTCTCTCTTCTGTTTGTTTATCTCCTCTCTCTCTCTCTCTCTCTCTCTCTCTCTCTCTCTCTCTCTCTCTCTCTCTCTCTCTCTCTCTCTCTTCTTCTCTACCTCGCTCCCTTTCTCTCACTCTTTTTATCTATCTCTCATCTCCTTTGTCCTTGTCTCTTCCTTGTCCGCTCCTCTTCCCCCTCATTCTATTCCTGTATTTGATTCCTCCCTGCCGCATTTCTCTCGCCCCCCCCCTCCCGCCCCTGAGAACCATCAGCCCTTTTAGATGGGTGGCACGCTTTAAGGATTTCTTTCTGTTTCGCTCAATACCAGACGTTTCGTTCAGTCCGGGAGCGAATTCCGGGAGGGGAATAATAGCCTCGAACAATCGTAACCACCGCTTTGTCCCGATGTCGTGCCTAAATTGGATGAAATCGTTTGGAATGAGACGAAACACAAATCCACAAGGTAATATCGTGGATGCCTGAACCTGACCTTCGAGATATCGGATCGCTGCAAATTTATCTTCCGTCGTCGTTGTTGTTCTTGCAATGATGATAAATTTGCCTAACAATGCAATTCGTTTTGGTATAAGGGAGATAGGTTGTATAGAGATGTATTATTCAACAGGAAAGCAAAAAGCTTACTAAAACACTTGAATATAAAAAAAAAAACTAAGTCTCTTAATGCCCAGTATTCTTCAGCATGTTTAAAAGTGAAGAATACATTTGCGCCGTTCTGATATATTAAGGTTTTTATGACCGCAATAGTTCATTAGCGCAATTTTTCCCCAGTGGTAGAACCGCTGGTTATCACTGAAACAAAACTAAAAACACTTTTACGTCATTTCTCTCTTCAGGAATAATATAATCTCATGACCCAACCTTCTTTTCTGGTCCCTCTCCTCGTCACCAGCTTCGCCTTCATCATCTCCGTCTCTTTATAAGGCGCTTCAGTCTCTTATTCCTCCTTTCCTACTCCCTTCCAATTTCATTCCCCGATGTCTTTTTATAACGAAATAAAATTCTTCATTTTATTTTTACTCTCTGCCCTGTGTCTCTTATTACCTTTGGTGTTCTTTATACTCGCATATCCTCTTACCTCCCTGGAGTCTTCTTCATATCCTCTTCGCCGCAGCGCCATTCCCAGCACCTCCTCATCGAGCCCGCGTCCTCACCCGGCCCCCTACCCACAAACCTCCCTCCCCGACTCCATCCCGCCTCCGCACCCGAACTTCATCTCCCGATTCGATGGTCATTACATTGTCGCGCCTCTCCCGCGGGCGTTCCGTTATTGCCCGGCCGTGTTCCCTAAATTTGGTATAGAACGTTGTCCACTTTCATTATCACGTCAGCCTGCCCATCGCCACGCCCATAAAGTAGGACAAGTGTCTCGTAACCAGAATAGCGGAGTGAGGTCGACGCGGCCTTTCGCCGGGTGAGCGGAGCGTCAGTCGCCGCATCCGGCGGTTTTGTGAGGCGTGAAGAGGGGAGGAAGTGTTATTCGTGGTTCCTGTGAGGGAGTGTCCGGTCCTGTGACTGACTAACTGCGGCTACACAAGGCATAAAGCGTTGGTAACATTTCCACTACCACCTTAGTGTTGAAATACAGAGAGTAATACTGTTTAATGGGTACCTTAATAGAAAAGAAATAAAACTAACAAAGGAATAAGCATTTAATTATATGAATGAATAAATAATTGAATAAATGAAAAAATAATTTAATAGATAAGTAAATAATGATAAAGTAGATGAGCCAAGACAAGCAAATCAGTCACTAATGAATTAAATATTTTAGTAGGTAGACAATTGAATCTTCAAACAAATGAACAAGTGAACAAAGAACAAATAAGTGGATCAGTTAATAAATCAGTAACAGTATGTACAATATGTACTGTGACTGTGAGAAAATATGGACCAAAGTTGAAAAAAGGCTGAAACTGGATTAAAGACTGGCTATTTAGAAGACAAAAAGAAAGACTATAATTCAAGAATAATCCCCAGTCCCATCCTGGGTGATATATGTAAGCAGTGTAAGGCATCAATTGTGTTTCATTATTCTTGCCTTAACTCACAACCTTTGTGAATTGTGGTTGTTCTTGTTATTTCTCCTGTTCTTTCTTGTTCTTGAGGTTCTTCGATTTAGTTTCAATGTGCATGGTGTTCCAACCGATCTGTCTCCTAAAGTCTTCCCTGATTGGCTGAAATTATTTTCATTACCTTAGAAAGCAATCACTCAAGCAGTGAAATGATCTGATATTGATGTTTGATATCATCGTAATCTTGTTAGCTGTTAATGAAGGGCGAGAAAGCATAAGAAAGGGGTAATGGAGCCTAGGGGATTTTTTTTTTTTTTTTTTTTTCAAAGTACAGTTGGGAAAAAAATCTCCCGAAATTGCAATACGTCAGTGAAAGTATTGAAGAACCTGCTTGCTCAACTGTACTTACACGCAGATAAATATCATTACACTCTATGGAGATTAAACAAGTAAAAATAAGCTCCGCCCCTCTGGGCGGAGAGACGCGTGCTATTGGATGGCATCTCCCTCACGCATTAGTCCTAAGCAAATGGGAAGAGCAGTGGGAGGAGCTTATATATCATTATTATCTATATAGTTTACGACAACGCGAACAACAATGCTACCATAACTGCATATTAAACCCGGCATGAACAGTATGTCGTTAACCCTTATCACTACCGATTCTATCCGAATTACTAGTTAGCATCATAATAACCCTACAATATAATCACCCTAAATGCCTTCAACACAGCGATGCACTTTATTGGTTTTATTCTGGCTAAGGACAGGCGATTTCATGTTGGTTGAAGGGAAGGACCCCGACCCTGAACAGGGCCTCACCCGATCGAGACCCCTTCAGGTGTGTCTGACTCCCTTTAGCTGCATAGAATTGCTTGTTCTTAGAAAGAATGGAGAGGATAAGGAGCGACACCGTATTGATGAGGTTCGTCTCCTCTTCGGCCATAAGGCCCGCGATTCGCTCAGCGACCTCCTGGCAATCAGGAGATTAAGCTACAACCCGTCCCCCCCCCAACATTGTCCTCTTCCTCCTCCTCCTCCTCCTCCTCCTCCTCCTCTACCTCCTCCTCCTCGTCCTCCTCCTCTTTATTATCATCATCATCATCATCATTGTTCCCCTTCTCCTCCTCCTCCTCCTCTTCTTCTTCCTCTTCCTCGTCGTCCTCCTCTTCCTTCTCTATCCCCTTCTCCTTTTTCTCTTTCTCTTCCTCTTCCTGTTCCTCTGTTTCCCTTCTTAATATCTTACGCCGCTTTCCTCATGTCTTCCTCATCCAACACTACCCACACCTTCTTCCCCTCCTCCTCCTCTTTTTCTACCTCCTCCTCCTCCTCCTTTTATTCCTGATATATTTTATCATCTTCCACCTCAGAAAGAAAAAGAGAGGAATTACAACGAGAAAACGAACACTTACAGGAAGAAGACGCAAGAAAAGATGGAGAAGAAAAAGAGGAAGAAGAAGAAGAGTAAAGAGAAGAAATAGATATATTGAAAAGAAGAAGAGTAAAGAAAAGAAATAAAAAGGAAAAGAAAAAGAGTAAGAAGAGAAATTATATAAAACGAAGAGGTAGATGTTCAGCAGCAAAGAAAGAAGAGAAGAGGTCTGGGAAAACAAGCTTAGAGGGAGGAATGTTTGGACTTCACTGCAGGAAAGAATCTTGGGGAGAGTCTGTGTACACCGGATGGAAATTGATACTTGACTTGAACAATAGGGTTGAAACCGCTGACAAACATGGAAAAGAAAGGACAATAGGAGGCCCAAAGACATCCACCTTCCTCAAAATAAATAAACAAATGAATAAAATAAATAAATAAAATAATAATGATAATAATAATGATAAATCGTCTTCTTCAAGTGATAATCCCCTTAATGCCAACCGACTTTATTCAGCTTCTAGGAACTTCCTCAGCCCTTTAGTAAGGAGGAGTAGAGAAGGAAGAGGTAACATAAGGAGGTGAAAGAGAATGGATATATATATATATATATATATATATATATATATAAAATATATATATATATATACATGTATGTATATATGTATATATATATGTATATATATATATATATGTATATATATATATATATATATATATGTATGTATATATATATATATATATATATGTATACATATATGTATATATATATATATATATATATATTATGGCTATATATATGTATATATGTATATATATATATATACATATATACATGTATGTATATAATTATATATATATACATATATACATGTATATATAATATATATATATATATATATATGTATATATATAATATATGTATACATATATACACATATATATATATACATACATATATATATATATATATATATATATGTGTGTGTGTGTGTGTGTGTGTGTGTGTGTGTGTGTGTGTGTGTGTGTGTGTATGTGTGTGTAGTCAAGGACAGCCGAATGAGAAGTGTGACTCTCCTTCCACTCTTCCTTCGCTTCTTCCTCCACCTTCAGCTTCTCCCTTTCCCCATCTCTTTCATCTTTACATTTCCTTCCCACACCTGTTCCTTATTTCTTTTAGTCTGAGTTTCCTGTTCCCTCGCTTGCCCTCGTCCTACCACCTTTCTCTTTCCTCTCTCGTTCTCTCTTCTCTCTCAGTCAGACCCCTTCCCCCTTTCCTCACCAAGCCGTTTTACTTTGTATGTCTTTGTTAATCTTCTTCCTTGTCCCTTTTCCATTCGTTTTGGGTCTGCGTTCTTCTCTCGGTTATTGGAAGCTTCATCAGTATCCCCTTCTGCCTTCGACATTCCGCCGCTGCTTCATTTCGAATTTTCTTCTTGTGCATATCACGTCTCCTCTCTCTTTTCTCTTATCTCTCGCCATGTTCTCCGGTGTCTTTTGTTCGTCTGCGGTGTCTTTATTGGTCACTTTCATTCCCTTTCATTCTCTTTTCTTTCTTCTTCGCTCTCGTTCTCTCCTGCCGTTTACTCTCTTCCCCTTCCTATTTACCTTCTGTTACCCTGTTCGTCTATTTTTTCACGTATGTTCTCTTTGCAACTTTGTCTTTCCCTCTTCCTTCTCCTCCTCCTCTTTCTTTTCCTCTTCCTCCAATTTCTTCTCCCCTTTTCCTCTTCCTATTCCTCCAATTCATTCGCCTTCTCTTCTGTACCTTCATGCTCCCCCTACGTGTCCTCTTCCTCCTCTTCCTCCTCTTTCTCCTATACCTTTACTTTCATCTTCTTTCCCTCCTCCTCCTCCTCCTTCTACCTCTATTTTTTCTTTCGCTTCTTCAGATTCCTTTTCCTTGTCCTCTATTATACCGTCATTCTTCTTCTCCACCTCTTCGTTTTCATCATCTTCTTCTTCTTCTTCTTCTTCCTTCCCTCCTCCCTCTCCTCCTCCCCCCTCTCCTCCTCCTCTTCCTCCTCCTCCTCCTCCTCCTCCTCCTTTGTGGCCATCATGCGTTTTGACTTTTCCGTCACTCTTTTGTCTGGCTCTTCACCGACTCCCTCCTCCGCTACCGTCATCACAGTGCTTGACCGCTCCGTGGCTTTCATCCAGCATTCATCTAGTTTCCCTTCAACCCAGCAATAACGCTCTAGGGTATTTGGTCATTCTTTAGGAACTAAGAGAACGAGAGAGAGAGAGAGAGAGAGAGAGAGAGGAAGAGAGAGAGAGAGAGAGAGAGGGGAGATAGAGGGAAGACTACGAGTATTATCTGGAGGATGCATGCAACGAAGTGATGGATTTCTACCTCAGAACCTCCTCCTTCTCCTCATCTTCCTCCTCCTCCTCCTCTTCATCTTTCTCGTCTTCATCTTCCTCCTCTTCCTACTCCACTTTTTCTCCTCCCCTTCCTTCTCCTACTCCTTTCTCTCCTTCTTCCTCCACTCCTCCTTTCTCCTCCACTACCTCCTTCTCCTCCTTTTCATTCACTTCCTTTTCCTTTTCTTTTTTCTTACTCTTTTTTCCACCTTTTCCTTCTCCTACTCCTGTTTCTTTTTCTCCTCCTTCCTTTCTCCTCCTTCTTTTTCTCTTCCTTCTCCCTCTCATTCATCTCCATCTCCTCCGCCACTTATTTCTCCTCGTTATTCTTCTCCTCCTCCTATTTTTCTTCTTCCTCCTCCTTGCTCTATCTCTCCTCTTCTTCATTCTCCTTTTTGTTCTTATTCTTCCTCCTCCTCCCCCTCCTCCCGCTATTTCCTTTCTTTTTGGCTGCCCATTGGGAAATCAGCGACAGGGCGTAAAGTCGTGTCGAAGGAAGTACAGAAGCGATTCTCCTTGCTGCAGGGAGGAGGAGGAGGAAGAGAGGAAGAGAAAGAGGAAGATCTCGCTTAACCAAGGCATGAGAGGTTTAATGGTCCGATGGACTAAGTCGCCAGTTTGAGTCCTGGAGTTCGAGGGATCTGAGTTCGAGAGTTCTGAGTTCGGGGAACTCATGAGTCCTTGGAGGTTGATGGACTCTGGTTGGAGAACAACTGTGGCACTGCAAAAAGGAGTTGATACAGGGAGCTGAGCCAAAAGGACATGCGTTGTCCTCTTCGATAAAGACCTTACGCTCCAGGACACATTACTGACAAGAAGTCACCAATGTTCGAAACGATTGGTCCTTTGAGGTCGTCCCACTTCGAAGATTGATGGCTCACCTTCGAACTCCCTAAAGACCGCCAACGTGTTTTCGACCTCAACTCCCACGTTCTCTTATCTAGGGGCCGGAGGTCTCGCTTTCGAAGTCCCCGAAGACCATCAAATCGTCTACGACCTTAGCTACTACGTTCTTTTACCTCGGGGACTATTGGCTCGCCTTCGAAGTCCCTTAAGACCGCCAAAGAGACGACCTCAGCTCCCATATTCTTTTTACCTCGAGAGCTGATGTCTCACTTTCGGGGTCCCTGAAGACCGCCAGCGCGTCTCCTCTGCTCCCACGTTTCTTTTACTTCGTGGACTGATATCTTGCCTTCGAAGTCCCTGAAGACCGGCAGAGACGATCTCAGTTCCCATATTCTTTTTACTTCGAGAGCTGATGTCTCACTTTCGAGGTCCCTGAAGAACGCCAGCGCATCTCCTCAGCTCCCACGTTTCTTTTACTTCGTGGACTGATATCTTGCCTTCGAAGTCCTTGAAGGACCGGCAAAGAGACGATCTCAGTTCTCATATTCTTTTTACTTCGAGAGCTGATGTCTCACTTTCGAGGTCCCTGAAAAACACCAGCGCGTCTCCTCAGCTCCCACGTTTCTTTTACTTCGTGGACTGATATATTGCCTTCGAAGTCCTTGAAGACCGGAGGCGAGTCCTTGACCTCGGCCCTCACTTTATTTCACTTCGGGGTCTGCCCGCCTTCGAAGTCCCTGAAGACCGTCAGCGAGTTTTGATTTAACTCCTTCTCCTCTTCTGTTACATTTGTACTTCTGCCAGGGACATATTTTACAGATATTGTAGATTTTTTTCTCATCTCGCTGGCGAAAGAAATAAAAGGATTTATGAATACGCACCAGTATTTGTGAATTTATTTAGTTATGTAATTATTTATTTGTCTATATTCTCATTTGCCTTAGTTTGTTTACTTTTTTAGCTCTTTTACCTCATTGTTTTTTATTTGTTATTTATTCATTTTTTTTCTATTTTACCTTATCATTTATCATATATATTTACATTCTTATTAATCAATCAATTGATTAATTTACTAATTTATCTATTTATTTGTTTGTTTATAGAATATTTTTACTTATCCATTCATTTTATTGTTTGTTTATATATTTCTTACTAATTTATTTTTGTCGATCTGCATTTATTTTCTGCTTTTGCATTCTTTCTTCGTTCACCTTCGTTCTCCATCTTTTTCATTAGCACTTTAGATATTTAATTTGTTTGGGAGAGGCGTCGCTGTGCATACCTGCTCCAGGTACTTCCAGTCAGTTTCCTTCGGCTCAATGACACTCAGTCAAAAAAAAAAAAAAAAAAAAAAATATATATATATATATATATATATACACACACACACACACACACACACACACATATATATATATATATATATATATATATATATATATATAAAACAAAACAAAAACTGAAGATCATCTTAATCAGTTTGTCTGATAATGAGCTCATTTGTCTTAAGCGGTTGTCGTATGCTTTTTGTTTTGTTATCTTGATGCACCCATCCTCTTTGGCTCTTTATTCTGACTGTCGCCAGGCGATTTTATTCAGGTTACAGAAGTTTCTTCCTTACCCAGATATTTAATTTATTGAATGCCAGATCGGATGTTTTATTTTATTTTATTATACCTGCCGGCAGGTGATTTTATTCGGCTCAGGGTGGCCTCTGGTAGTCGATAACTTATTGTCCCGCCTCCCTCATCCCTTTTTATCCTCGGTCGTCGGTGTCTCTTCTCTTCTCTTTTGTTTCTCTTCTCTTTTTCTCCTCTTCCTTTGCGACTCCCTCGCTCTTCCTATTTATCCTTCGTCCTGTGTCTTCCTGACTCGTCTTCTCTTCACTTTACTCTTTCTTCTTTCCTTGTCTTCTGTCTTCATCGCTCATTCATATCTTCCCCTCCTTCACGTGTCTTTCTCCTCCTCCCCTCCTCCTTTTCCTCCTCCTCTTCCTCCTCCTCCTCCTCCTCTTCCTCCTCCTCTTCCTCCTCCTCCTCTTCCCCCTCCTCCTCTTCCTCCTCCTCCTCTTCCTCCTCGTCACCATCTCTACCATTTCTTCACTCCCTCTTACCTATCTTCCTAGTCTTCTTCCCCTCACACTAACCTGTTTCTTGACCCCCCTCCTATTTTTCTAATGACACCCTTTCGGACCAGACTCACGTAGGTTTCTTTCATAATCTGAGACAAATCTCCAATCAAAGAAGAAATTTGATCACTTTTGTCTTCTCGTACTCTCCGTTGCAGCCTCAATGACTCTTCAATGCGTTATTGTCCCAAAGGATAGGAGCGCTGCGATTACCGACACAATACCAAAATATTTACTTTTCTTTTATCTTATTTGTCTTAGGACAAACGTTTTTATTCAGTTGAGAAGGAGACCTCAAGCCTTGAAATGGCTTTGGATTAGTAGTGTTGTGTTATGAACAATAACCAGCGCTTCTGCCCTTGAGGGTAATGTAGCGCCGAAGAGGCGAATTCATTGAAGTGGTGTCGTTACTTGCGGCGGAAGTCGAGGGGATGGCGGTTCGAACCCTGCCACCGGCGAAGTTGGGCCAAGGGCATGGTTCATTAAATTCCAAGCTGCAAAGGCCTCTGTAAGGGGCACCGTCCTAGCCTTCCGATAAGGGGGAGTTTGTGACGTTAAACCATATCATTACAGCCTGTTCGGAGAGATGGTAGTTTTAAAAGTGATCAGTATTTTATTTATTTATTTTTTTTTTACGATTGGGGATTAGTTTGAGAGCATGAAAGAATCCTGAGTGACTCTGGTCTGTAGGGGTTTGACTAAAGTTCTTCGAATATTGTCCTCATGAGATTTATGCGGAGGTTGGTTCTTCCATCGGCGTCTTGGTTCTAAGGTTCTCATCATCCGAAAGCCCATTAGAGGGACATTACGAAAAAATCTATTTATCTGTACACTAAAAGGTCTCTTTCCCCTTAAAAGGGAGCTAGTTTGCCAAGACATGCACCCATTTCACTCACCCCAATCCCATCTTAGCTCCTTGAGGATGAAGGTCTATACTTGCCTTCTACCCAATCTCCAGGTCAGAAGCTGGTGAATAAAGATAAATAGATGAATAAATGAAATTGAAAAAGATTACGTCGGCCGACCTACACAGCGGAAACTCTTTTCATCCTCCCCCATTACAAAGAAACAGTCTTAGTCCATTAGATTGTGAGAAACTTCACGAAAACTTAAGAAACACATAAGCGCCAGGAGCAGTGTGATGTGATGGACCGCAAGGCGATAGTTCGGGAGCATAAGAAGAAGTTTCTGCCGAAGAGTCTCCTCTTGATCCGAAGTGAACGATGAATTCAGGACCGTGAACGATAACGTGAGCGACGACATGATGTGCAACACATGGCAGGAATCAATCACTGAAAACGAAATGAAAAGGAAAAGATTTCTCCGTTTGAGAGAGGAGAGAAGACACCGATGCAGACATGGCAACAAGATGCAAGAAACGTGAGAGAGATAGATAGATAGATAGAGAGAGAGAGAGAGAGAGAGAGAGAGAGAGAGAGAGAGAGAGAGAGAGAGAGAGGGAAAAGAATTTGATCAGTTATCCTATTCCTACCAATGATGCAGTTTAAATGCATGATTTTAGCTGTCTCCAAGTGATTTTATTCACCTAAATCGTAACTCCGATCAAGGCTAAGTTAATATGTCTCCATGTTGCAATTTAGTTCTTTTCTATTCCGTCTGATTTGATGCAATTTTACTCCACAAAAAGGGGGCGAAGTAGTGAATAGTATATGAACGTGCAAAGATTTCTTTTTTTTTTTAATGGAAGATGTCAAAGACCTCGAAGAATGCTCGGTTGTTTAGATTATATATTAAGATCATTATCAGTAAAGTGGATTAACACGTCTGCTTTGTATAGGTCAGGATTTCAGTGAGGCGGGAGGTGATCATGGGACAGAAGAAGAGTTTGAAGGCGAGCCAAGACTCCTTTTGTGGGTCAACTTAAAAAAAAAAAAAAAAAATCTAGTTTTTGGGGAGCGCATACACACGCACACACACACACACACACACACACACACACACACACACACACACACACACACACACACACACACACACACACACACACACACACACACAGGATTACAAAGTAGGAGCATGCCGACAGGAGACCTTTTGGTCCATAACTAGGTCGGTTACGGGAAAAAAGTAGGTACATGAATAAGATAAATAAATAAAGACAGATAACAAGCAGAAAAATAACAATAATTGATAACGAACATTGAATAGATAAATAATATAAAAGAAACATAATATTAAATAAATAAATATATAAGATAAAATAAATGGCAGACATTAAAGCATATTGTTTGGGTACTTCTCTAAATGAATCTTAAAATATCGAACTGTACTACATTGCACTGCCTGTGAAGGAAGTTTATTCCATTCATTTACTACACGGTTGGCGAAGCTGTTTCTACCTACTTCCAAATTAAACCTACTTCCTGACATACACACACACACACACACACACACACACACACACACACACACACACACACACACACATATATATATATATATATATATATATGTTAATATTAATATTATATATATATAATATATATATGAAAGACACCACGTTTTTGATGATTTTATCGTCTTAGAACTAAAATATTTCACCATTCATTTACAAATACGGTTCCTTATTGCGTCTTCGTAACTCGAATGAATTCCCGTGGCCTTATTCTAAGCAAACTGTAGCCTAGTGTTGGTCATCCATCTCACGTAATGGGGACATTGGGTGTCCACGCGAGGTGAAATTACCCTCAGCCAAACAGCAGCTGTTCCGTTGGTAGAAGCTCGAAGGTCGTCCTAGCCCTCTGTTGCACTTTGGAGTCCCACTCGAAGCAAGGTCGACCTCTAGCTTGCCTCTATTGCCCTCCCGAAGGCAGTTCCTTGTTGTTGTGGTCTGGAGAATTTTGCGGATTTTTTTTTTTTTTTTTTTTCAGAAATTAAACAAGCGATATGACGTCATAAGGCGCCTTAAGTCACGTGATTGGGGGAGCGTGGGTCTCGAATTTTTCCTAAACGCGGGTTCGAGTCCCGCACTCCTCTTCCGTTCCTAGTAGTGACTGTTGTTAATTGACCCAAGAGTCTTCAGAGGGCTTGGGTAAAAGTGACAGTTTCTGTCGCAGCTACTCAGCGTCTCCTGGGGTATGTTCCTCATCCTTCTGAAGTCTCTACACTATACCAGAACAATTGGATAATTGGACAGTTACATGTAGAAAGTTGATGACTATCCGGAATGGATTTATTATTAATCAACCTCTGAAGAAGGGGGAAGGGAGGGAGGGGAGAGAGAAAAGGAGGGAGAGAGGATGGGAAGGGAAGGTGTGGGGGGATAGAGGAAGGGAGGGGAGGAGAAGGGGAGAGAATGAAGGGGATGGGATAAGGAAGAGAAGGGGAGGGGGAGGGGAGGGAGAGACGATGGGAGGGGAAGGTGTGTGGAGGGATAGAGGAGGGGAAGGAAGGGCAGGAGAAGGGAAGAGAAGGGAGGGAAAAGGGTAAGGAAGAGTGGGGAGGGGAGGGAGAGAGGATGGAAGGGGAAGGTGTGGGAAGGAATAGGGGAGGGAAGGGGAGGGCAGGAGAAGGGGGAGAGAAGGGAGGGAAAGGGATAAGGAAGAGAAGGGTGAGGGTGAGGGGAGAGGAGAGGAAGAGAAGGGTGAGGGGAGGGGGAGAGGAAGAGAAGGGTGAGGGTGAGGGTGAGGGGGGACGAGGAGAGCGATGAAGGTCGCGGGGGGTGAGGAGGTGACGGGGAGTGGGGGGGGGGGGTTCGTCGGTAGCAGGACACCTGCCGAAGACAGGTGTCGTCTTCTCGGCATATGCAGAGCAGCAAGGAGGGTCCTTGCACGTTCTGGAAACATCGTCCTACTTATTTTCATTTGATCTATTTATTTTATCTATTTATGTGTTTTTATTATTGATTCATTTGTTTTTCACTTATCTATTTATTTCATTTATTTTTATTTCTTTGTTTGTTTGTCCGTTCACTTATTTATTTGTTTGAATATCTAATTATTGATTTGTTTATATGTATATATTTCTTTCTATATTTATCTATCTTATCTTTTTTTGGTAATGTTTCTGGTTGTTTATGTGTCTATGGTTGGGGTGGAGATGGAAGAGGAAGAGGAGGAGGAGAAGGATGAGAAAGAAAAAACATTGGGAAACGTAAAACATGGCGAAGAAGAAGAGGAAGAGGGAGAAGAAGGGGTTATGGAAGAAGAGAAGGTAAAGGACGTGGAGCCAAGGAGGAAGATGGAAAGAGAGAAGAAGGACGAAGTGCAGGAGAAGAAGAAAGGGGAATAGGGAAAGAGATCAGGGAAGAAAAGGAAAGGTAGAGTGAGTAGGTGGGAGGAAGAGATGTGGAAGAGTATGGAAAGAGGAGGAGGAGTAGAAAGATGAAGAAATGAAAGGTAAGAGTAGGGGAGAAGTTGGAGGGTGTTAAGAGTAAAGAAGAAAAAGAAGGAAGAGAGGAAGAAGGAAATACATGAGTAAAGAAAGAGGAGGTGGAGTAGGAGGAAAAGAGGAGGAGGAGAAGGAGGAGGAGCGGGAGAAAGAGGGGAATCAGGAGGTTAAAAGTAAAAGAGGAAAAGTATGAGAAGGGGAGAGAAGGAGGAAGTGGAAGAGGAGAGAGAGGAAGCTAACATTAAAGGACAAAAAGTAGGAGGAGAAGGAGGAGGAGGAGGAGGAGAAAAAGGAGAAACAGAATGGAAACAAAAGGTTGCGGGGGAGGGGGGGAGAGCAGAAGAAGTACTAGGAAAAGAAGGATTAAGAACATGAGGAAGAGTAGGAAGAGGATGAGGGAGTGTAGGGAGAGGAGGAGGAATA
Organism: Oratosquilla oratoria; assembly: GCF_046742065.1. NCBI lineage: Eukaryota > Metazoa > Arthropoda > Malacostraca > Stomatopoda > Squillidae > Oratosquilla > Oratosquilla oratoria. The sequence continues at coordinate 6,506,993 of NC_134794.1, read as the reverse complement.
GGAAGATAAGGAGGAACAGTAGGGAAAGGAGGAGGAAGAGGAGGAGGTTGGGGGGGGAGAAAGAATAGTAGGACGAGAAGGAGTAGGGGTTGGTTGGGGGAGGAGGAAAAGAAAGACAAGGAGGAGAGGGAGGGGAGAAAATGAGAAACATAGAGGCAAAGGCACAAGGTTGAGATAAAGATAGATAGAGAGAGAGAGAGAGAGAGAGCGAAAGACAGAGGGAGAGAGACAGACGGAGGGAGAGAGAGAAAGAGGGAGGGAGAGAGAGACACACATGGGGAGAGAGCAAGTAAGAGAGAGAAAAAGAGTGAGACAGAAAAAGATAGAGATAGAAAGAGTGAGAGAGAGAGAGCGAAAAAAAAAAACATAAGAGTAGGTGGTACCTTCAATCTTTTTTCGCAAAATCCTGGGCGCGGATTCGCAGATATTTCCTCGTCATCTTTTGGGCCGCGTTGCTGGTCCCGGAACCGTTATGCAAACATTGTCCCCCGGGGAGAAAGTTCTGGAAGGGAAAATCCGATTTTTTTTCCCTCCCCTTCACTGCATTCATGAATGATAAGTCCAAAGTATTTTTCATCGGAGGGGTATTTGCATACAACTGGATACGCTCATCGTTGTCTATCTGAATGCACATACACTTTTGTTCCCTGACTGCATGCAAGCTCACGCACACGCGTGTGTGTATGTATGAACTCGCTTCTCTCTGCTCATCGACGCAAGTTTATCTGTGTGTGAGATTAATCAGTCTCAGTGGTTACGTGCTGGACCCGAGATCGACAATTGTTATCCTACCGAATGAGAGCCCAAATTTTTCTCTCTCTTTGTCTCTCTCTTTCTCTCTTTCTTTCTCTCTCCCTTTCTACCTTCTAGTAACACATGATCAAGATCACAGTCGCACAAAGGAAATCGATTCCAGTATATATATATATATATATATATATATATATATATATATATATTATATATATACATGTATATATGTTGTGTAT
>NC_134794.1:6481004-6486004 GCF_046742065.1 Oratosquilla oratoria | reverse complement strand
AAAAACGAAGAAGATTCGACCTTGGTCTACATCAGCCTGTCATACGGTGCTAAGGACATCTCTTCCCTACCTCACCAGGGATCCTTGGGGGGGGACCTAAGAGATGGTGTGTGTATGTGGGGGGAAGGGGGGAAGGGGGTGGGAAGCCTATTTCCTCTCTACCTGTTGCAGCTACGGCTCGGCAGTCCCAAGGGAATCACTCGACGTTGTCGGCGCGCTGTTGTTGCAGTCTGTACATCGTTGTTGGTCCCTGGACACCGGCGGGGAGCGTCTGCAAGGCGGTGTCTGATTGGCTTGGCGCTCCGGAGACGCTAATCGCAAGAACCATTTCGGACCTGATTTAGTCTTTGCCAATTCTGAAGAAATATATAATATTTTCCTGACAATTCTGAATAAAAATGTAATATTCTTTTACTAATTCTGGTCATACATAAATTGTTCTTTTACCAATTCTGAATTGAACTGTAATGTTCTTTTTATATGGTAATCTTCGGCTGTTGCCACTTCCGAAAAGAGTTGCAGTGTTGTCTTTGTATGGTAAATTTTATATATTCTTACTCGAGTGACTATGGACGTAGATTGTGCTCCATCTTACGATAATGTGCAATGAGGAAATTACATCGTAAAGAGCTTGATTGTGTGAGGGAGAGAGAGAGAAAGAAAGAGAGAGAGAGAGAGAGAGAGAGAGAAGAATCATCGTATTTAATGGATGGACAGGGAAACATAAGGCATGGGATGTACTCGTTCAGGGCAAACAAGTTAAGAGAAAAGAAAAGGGCGACTTCATCAAACTAAAAATCAAAATCAAATGTGAAAACGGATACAGGAATAGAAATTAAACGAGGAAGAATGTGTTTCGACTGGTGACAAGGATGTTTGAAAGGGTTAGAATACTGAGGTGTTTCACACACACACACACACACACACACACACACACACACACACACACACACACACACACACAAATCATGGCCCAGTTGGTAGAGTTCCCGGCTGCCACTATAGTTCGAATCCCGTCCAGGGCTGAAATTATTTCAGTATCACTGCGCTGCGGGTTGTTACTCCAACTCTCGTGGGTGGGGAGTTGGGTGTGTGTGTGTGTGTGTGTGTGTGTGTAAGGTCACAGCATTATCCATAGATCGGTCACTTACTATATGAGCTCTGAGCCCTCTTCCCGGAGGGAAAAGATGTCGATCACGAGTCAAGCACGTGATCCAAAGACCATGGTGAATCACACACATACACACAAATCGTGAAGTGATATCGAGAATAACTCTTCGGAATTAGGAGCTCTTCGAACGTGAATAAAATCTTTTCACGTAAAAAAAAAATTAAGTGCTGAATTCGTCCGCAGTGAGCTGTGAGGAGCAACTCCGGAGGGTGAAAGGGATTTCGCAATTCATGAAATTCTGCATGCACACACAGGCCGGATATGCAAAAAGGAGAGATAGAAAGGATGAGAATATTTTTTTTTTTTACCTTTCCCCGGAAACGGAAAATTGAGTGTGCAGATTAATCCAGGTATAGAATAAAGGTTGTGGTTGTCAGGGACATGAATACAAAAATAAGAGGAATGGAGTGGTGGAAGGAGTGACTTTAAGATCAGTATGACAATGGTCAAATATGATGTGAAGCAAATATATTTGAATATGCCCCTGATAGAGCATATTATTTGCTTCAACCCTCCTGTGCCGAGGTTAAGGAAGCCAGGCAGACGATTGAAATACTCTGGAGACAGCTGTAGTGGAGTGAAAAGTGCCATCAGGTACAGAAGGGAGGTTGGTATACCACGAAGACAGTGCCAGTTCAGTGACGGATTCGGGACAATATAGTTTCACTCAATCGAGACAGTTTATCCCAAGTTGGTGGAAAGGAGAATGTACAAGATTGTTTACATGTGTGTATATATATATATATATATATATGTATATGTATATATATATATATATAATATGTATATATATATACATAGTATATATTATTTATTCATCTATTTATATATTTTTATAGAAGGAAGCGTTTATGGGCGAGGTACTCGATTATGTGCGAAAATCGCTGAAGAGATGAATAGGGTCACTCTGTAAGTGGGAAAAATGTGAGAATTTATTTTCGACAAGTTATACATGTATGCAAATAGATAAATGAATATATAGAATAAATAACTATAATAAATCAAGAGATTGAATTCTTGGAGAATTTTACTACCTTTTACTACGTACGGAATAGAAGTTACATATGAAACGTGCAAAGTCGGGAAAGATTGAAAGCTTAGCAATCACATACACTTGTGTGGAAGCATAAGAATCGACTGGAAAAATATTATATATATATATATATATATATATATATATACAGATATGTATATATATATACATACATATATATATGTATCTATATATAAATATATGTGTGTGTGTGTGTGTGTGTGTGTGTGTGTGTGTGTACGATTTATTAATATATGTGTGTGAGTGTGTGTGTGCGTGTGTGTGTATGTGTGTATGTGTGTACAAATACCCTTTTCCTCTTGTCATATGATCATTGCAATCATGCAAAGTGTTGAACTGAAAATTATGCAAATGATAGTTACAGATTACCTGAGAGATAAAGTTAGTCTGGAAAGAGGAAATTAGAAACAAGGTAATTAGATGGCATGGGGAGATAATTAGAAACTCGGGTAATGAGGAGGTCGTATGGAATTAGAAAACGAAGGAATTATTGGAAGAAAGGGAGGGAATGAATCGGGAAGGGTCTGAGTGGAGAGCGTGAGAGGAGAGTGTCTGATGGAATGGATGAGTGAAAGTGGGGAATGTCACTTATGGAATGAACCAAAGGACGTCTGAATGGAAACTATGAAAGGACGCAGGGAAAGGTTCATGGTGTGTTCGGCTGAAGTGAAGTGATGAGTGGCGTTACCACTCGTACATGGAGTAACTGCAGGAACGACCCAGACCATCCGTGTCTTCAGGTAACCAATGACCTCGCTGGAAACCTCGTCACTTCGATGTCTGCAACGACCCTTGACCAGAGGGAGACTTCGACAAGCAGAGGACAATGACGCAACACGTCCACCGGACAACAACACTCCGGGATGACACATCCAGTCTGGAGCCTTCACCGCCGTCGCACCGCACCGTGACACGCAATATTCCGGACAGTGATATTTCGAAATACTTCGGGACAGGGGAGGGGGGGAGGGAGGTTGGCAGACTCACGAACCCATGTTATATTCATTTGCACGTCAGTTTGGTGTTCTCTCAATATCCATACTCTCAGTGCCGTGGGTGGTTACCGATATTCCCATCTTTAGTTAACAAATATGTATATATATATATATATATATATATATATATATATATATATATATTTTTATATATATATATATATATATATATATATATATGTGTGTGTGTGTGTGTGTGTGTGTGTGTGTGTAAATATATGTATATATATAATATATACATTATATATATATATATTGTATATATATATATATGTATATAATATATATATATATATATATATATATATATATATATATATAATATGTCTGTATAACATGTAAAGACTATAGAAGTAGTTTTGTAGGTAAATAGGTAGACATAAAGATGCAAAGACAGACAAATATGTGCACGGATGGTTATATTGTGACATGAATAGCGAACAGCGGATTTATGATAGCATTATACCCTAACGGCACATTGCCCATACACTCCTCCTTCCCCCTTTTCCTCTCTCCCACTAACCCTCTCTCTGCTCCCTAACTCTCTCCCACTCCCCTCCCCCGTGGGAGTGACACTTCACTCCCCCCCAAAATAAAAATTCCCTCCCACTCCCCTCCCATTCCCTCCTCTTCCCCCTATTCTCCCCTCTCGCTCCTAATCTTCCCCCTAAAATAAATCTGTCCCCCTAGTTATCCTCTCCCCATAACCATTTCCCCCCTAACCCTATCCCCCTTCCCATCTCCCCACTTCTCTTCCCCCCCCCCACACACACACATTCTCTCTGGCTTCCAACCCAGTAGACTCGAACACTCGAACTCGTTAACACATTATATTGTTCCTGATCCCTATTTCGATGAGTTTATTGTTGCTGTTGTAAATTATTGTTATGTTTCCAGCTATTGACTCTACCATATATTGTACTAACTATTCCCAGAAATCAGCAATAACGAGATATCGCTTAAAAGATCGTTTGCGTCCATTACGCTAATTGTTCCCAAAAATTGGTATTAACGAGATCTAATTAAAAAAATCACTCTTCCTTGCAATACGCTAAATATTTTCAGAAATTGATAATAATGATATGTCATATAAATCATTATTAATAATAAATAGAATCTTTCAAACCAAACATTTCTCACGAGGTAAATTTTTTGACACATAGGAAGGAAGACTTCATGAGACATTCTATCGTTGTAATTTATAGAAACAACCTCACGGTTTTCAGTGTAATAACAGTCTTGTGTGTGCGCAATACAGTGTATTATCACAAAAATCATTCCCAGTTTGTGCGCGCGCGCGTGTGTGTTTGTGTGCATTTGCGCGTGCATGTGTAGCTATGTTAGAAATACCGTATCAACATTAATCTAACAGTATTACTATTTAATTTTTCATTCATTATTATAGTTATTATTATTTTTACATCCATGATACTTGCCCAGAGAATGATCCCTGAGGTACTCCACTATCACAACATTTATATAATTAACTTGATGACACAAAATGACCGAATTCTCATCAAACAATCCTCAGGCTTTGCGTTCCTTTGCTTTCTCTTTATCCTGACTCTCGCGTTCTCTTTATTCTCTCTTTTGCTCAAGCCACCTCCTATCCCAACTTCCGTCCTCTCTCTTTATCTTATCTTCACACCCAATATTTTTTCCTTTCTTTATCTTTCCTTTCCCTCTTCTACAGCTTTCTTTCCTCAAGTTTCTTTTCTTTCTTCCTCTATTGTTTCCCCATTCAACCTCCCCTCCTGCACTTCTCTCTTTTTCTCCATTC
>NC_134794.1:6456004-6471004 GCF_046742065.1 Oratosquilla oratoria | reverse complement strand
CTTACCCTCCCTCCTGGCTCCCATACTCCCTCTCTCCCTCCCTCCCTCCCCCCTTTTCCTATGCTTCCCTCCCACCCTTCTCTCCCTCCCTCCCTCCCTTCCTCCCTCCCTCTCCTCCTTCTCCTCCTCCTAGTTTGATCCTCATAAAGTAGTACTGGGGAGCCATTGGGCGTCAGGGCGCGATCCTTGGCCTCGCAATTACTGGGTCTGCAATAACCCGTTTAGGGCCTCGACGAATTTCTCCCACCATGTCTGAGCCCACACTAAGTAGCTCACTCCCTCCCATCCCTAATCTCCCTTCCCTCCCTCCCCTCCCCTCCCCTCCCCTCCCCTCCCCTCCCCCCTCCCCTCCCCTCCCCTCCCCTCCCCTCCTTCACCACTACTCTCCCCTCCTTCGCCCCTACTCTCCCCTATCTCCCTTTTTTTCTTCCCCTCCTCTCCCCTCCTTCCCCCTTCTTCCCACTCCTAATCTCCCTTCCTTCCCTCCCTCCTCTCCCCTCCTTCTCCCTTCTTCCCACCCCTAATCTCCCTTCCCTCCCTCCCTCCCTCCCCTCCTTCCCCCTTACCCTCCCCTCCCTCACCACCCTCCCTTCCTGCCTACCCTCCCCCATCCCTCCCTTCCCCTCATTTCCCTCCTACACTCACTTCCCTCTCTCCCTCGCCTCCCTCCCTCCATCTGTCCATCCCTAGTTTCCGTCATCCCTCCCCCTCTGTTTGTGCTCCCTCCCTCCCTCCCTCCCTCATTCACTTGCTCCCTTTCTCCCTTCAAATATGGATCCTTTTTAATATTGCAAGGTAAGACAGTTTGAGCAAATTTTATTTTACATATCGACAAAAAAATACGGCTTTATGTATTACATGTAAAACACTTGATTGATCAATGTTCTCTGATGAAGACTTCCGTTTTTTTTTTGTTTTTTTTTAAACAAGCACCCGGCTTCGCCGGCCCTGGCTTTGCCAGGGGTGCTTGGCCTGCGGCGCCATTGGGGCTACGCCCCTTGAGATACCCTCTGTCCCTGAATTTTCTTGTAATAATGAAGGTTTTACAAATAAAAGATAGATTTTTACAAATAGTTTTATTTAACATCATATACAAATTTTGTACACCATTATTGCTTCATTTTCTTTCTTGGAGGGCCATCATCTTTAATATCTGAGTCCTCTTCCGAGTCGTAGCCGCTTCCATCACTGTCTTCGAATATTTTTCCGTCATCATCGCTGTCGTCACTCAAAGCCTTCAAAAACTCCTTCATCATCCTCTTCATGTTCTCCTTATTCCTTTTCTTTTAATTTTCAAATTCTTTTTCTGCTTTTTCATTTCCTCTCTGATACTCTGGATCATTTCAATGAATTCTCCAGAATCACAGTTTTCTTCCCCATAATTGGACTCAGGAGGCATGATCATGTTGATGGCGTCTATTTCGTTGATTTTGTAGGCGGACTTTGGTATTACAGTGATCGATTGATCAGGTTCTTCTTCTGCTATTTCGACTTCTGTTTCGTCGTCGTTAGACGTTTTCTTATATGTCTCTTCCACGATGTCTTCAAAATTACCTTTATAAAACCCTTCTCCGGAGAAAAGCTCTTTATACACGTGTGTGTTAAAACGAAAAAGGCTTACTGGCTCTGGCTTGAGAAGCGTTACAAAAGTCAGAGAACCCATCCAATTAATTTCCACTCCCAATCCCAATCCCACTCATTATCATTATCATGCAGGGAGTCCCATGGGACTTGAGCGAGTAGCAACGTTTATAGATATAAACTTTATGATATAGTATAAATCTCAGAAAATAAGCTTTTATATAAAATTGAATATATTTTAGAGCTCTTACCTCTATTCAGTAGACGAAGGCAGTGACTTGATTAGTTATAAGAAGTGAAATGCAGAAGATTGTGACGTCATGTCGTTGCTTGGAAAACTACGCATCATAGATGCCAATTCAGGAGTTGGCTATACTTTTAAATACTGAATATGAAATTTTTATAAGTATATATGTATATGTGTATATATATATATATATATATATATATATATATATATATACTGAATATGAAAATTTTATAAGTATATATATATATACATATATGTATTTATATATATATATACACACACACATATATATATATATATATATATATACATATATATATATATATATATATATATATATATATATATATATATATATTATATGTATGTATGTATCTTGGGTCAAATGAAATTTTAAATGCTGAAGATTGTGACGTCATGTCGTCGTTACTTGGAACACTACGTCATGTCTCTTCCTCTGATTAGCTGGGACCCGGAAAGGTTCTGGCTTGAGAAGCGTTACAAAATCACCACGTCAACACAGGGGCGCGAGGCGTTTTGCAAAACCACCCAAAAGTCAGAGAACCCATCCAATTATTTTTTTAGTAGTACTAAGAAATCGTGGCATGGAATCTATATATCTTTTCCAAACCCACTGGCCGCAGCTACACGCCTCCCGGCGTACGCTTTTTCTTTCACAATTTTTGAGTCTTTTTCCAATTTGGAAGCTGAAGCTCCTCGAGCTCCTGGTCTCGGTCTTCGGCAGAAGCCAACCAGAAGCGTTCTTCGCCACAAGACCGACTTTACGAGCCCACTCATCCCAATCCCCTGTCCATCTTGTCATCCTTAATTCCTTTTTAATTCCCACCCGACAGTCCCGGACAGGAAAAAACGAAGAAAAATAGGTCAGGTGTCTCCTTTTTTTATCCGCATCAGGTCGTTCCTTGCATCTTTGGTGGCTCGGCTTAAAGCTGAATTTTAAGGATTTGATTTATGTAAATAGGACTCAATTCATTTCAGTGTCTGTGGGACCTTACTTTGCCTCTCTCTCTCTTTCTCTCTCTCTCTCTCTCTCTCTCTCTCTCTCTCTCTCTCTCTCTCTCTCTTTCTATCTGTCTCTCTTTCTCTCTTTCGCTCTCCCTCTTTCTGTCTATCGCACGTACACACACACACACATATACACACACGCACACACACACACACACACACACACACACACACACACAGACAGCTCTCTTCCCGTAAAATACAACTAGGTAAATACACACACACAGACATTCAGTTACATACATACACAATTCGAATTTAATTTTTTCTAACATTTTCCGTGCCTTGAAATGCATGGTGACGCTTGTCTGCCAGCCCTTTACCATGGAACACTCGATGATACTCCGATCTGACGTAGGAAATTGTCATTTTCTTGTCAGGTCACAACAATGGGTCTTGGATACAAGTTTTGTGTCGCTTAAGAACATTTGCCCTCGAGTTTCCACTTGCCCAGGCCATGCACGTGATGGGATTGTGAATAAGAAATACAAGAGGAAATAGATTTACAAAGTAATTAGAAGGATAGCTAGTTAGAGGCTAGGAAATAACTATGACTATTCCAGATCGTTAGCAGCAAAGGTAAGGTATTCATCAAGCTGTCCAAAGAAATCTATGATAAATAGGAAAAGATATATCTACCCGGTAGATCAGTAAAGGATGAACATATATTTTATCTTCCTAAGAAGTGAGGATGGGTCAAATTATACTTTGAAAAAAAAAAGGGTTAGTAGATATAGAATGGAGTATATAAGTCCATTATTTAAATACATATTCAGAGAGGCCTATATACTGTATGTATATATATTTCTAAGACAGTTGAATTTCGGGAAGACCCACATAGAATCATGAAAGGCGTGGAACTCTTTAATAGAGAAGACTTACTAAATTGGGATAAGAGAATTACAAGGGTACATGAAGAAACTCAAAAAGGACAATTATAGAAGAGACCTAAAAAAACAGCATTCCAAACTGAACAAAACAATAGGCCTATACATATATATATATATATATATATATATATATACATATATATATATATTGCAGAAACCACAGGGAAATTAAAGTCGGAATATTGAACGTTTTCGTCCATTACGACATCCTCAGAGTACAAGAAAGAAAAAATAGAACACAATATTTATACAAAAGTAAGAAAACTGGGAGAGGTTATAGTCACATAAAACCTTCGGACATTATACATACATACACATTCAATTACACATGGAAATGTTAATGGTAATAATAATAAAAGTACATACACATTCATATACACATGGAAATAAGAAAGGTAATAGTAAGAAAAAAAAAATTCAAAAGAGCAAAATCATGTGGCCGAAAGGTCCATAGGACATTTGGTACAATTAGGAAACTTGGTACTGCTTAAATATCCTATGATTATAAGATTGTTTAACCAAAACACAAGATAATATTATCAAATTGTACAAAAAACAACACAATATTTAACAGAAATAAGAAAACTGAAAAGGTTATAGCCACATAAAACCTCCGGACGTAATACATACATACATACTCATATACATATAGAAATATTAATGGTAACAATAAATGAAATACATACACATTCTTATACACATAGAAATAATAAATAAAAATAATAAAATAAAAAAAGAACAAAACTATGTGGCCGAAAGGTCCACAGGACATTTGGTACAATTAGGAAATTTGGTACTGTTTTACTATCCTATTAATTATAAAATTGTCTAGTTTAAATAAACCTAAACTCAAGTTTCTGCGGTTTCTGCAATATTTTTTCGTCACGTGTTATTGATTATTTTTGCAATATGGATACCACACGCCACCTTGAAGACTTTGCTGCCTATTCTCCTGGACTTTCTCTATTTGTTTCTACATTTTGTCCTTCCCTCATCAAGTTACATAAGATGAAAATTCGCCTTAAGTTTTTAAGGGATTGTCTCCAAGAGCAAGTCTTACCGAAGTCCCTTGGAAACTATCGATTGTTGAAATTGTGTAATAGACCATTTGAGGAATTTCATCAAATCATCTTGCAGAAACATATAGAAATCACGAGGTTTGAAGTTCGAGAACTCTTCAAGATTTGCAAATCTGCGAGACAAAGTTTCCATCAAGCCATCCCTGAAACATGGAAACCTAGACTTCTTGATTTTTGTTACGGTAAGATGAGAAGTGTTTGCAAGAAACTTAGCCATAAACTTAAAAAGAAACTTACTAATCTCATTGCATATAGTGATTGGAGTAAACATGCCAACTCTAACTTCATGATCAATCTATCAGACAAACATTTAAGTAGTGATGTGAAGTGTGCTTTAGGTTATGGTCTCAGCTTTGCTAACCAACATATTGATTATGTGGATGTAGCAAAAGGTTTTTGTAATTTAGAAAAATATGGTGATGTTCCTGTACAAGATCTTAATATTTGCAAAGGACTCGTATACAGTTCACTAACAACACCTAGCATTCCAAATTGTCCCAGACGTTTCTTACTTGCTTTCAAAGAATTGAAAAATGATAAAGATTTACATATCACTAAAGCGGACAAAAGTAATTGTTTGGTTATTTTGAACAAAGCTGATTATGTTAACAAAGTGAAAGACTTGTTGAATGATGAAGTCACGTATTCTAAGCTCCACAAGGATCCACTTGAGTCAGTTAATGCAGAATTTAATAAGAATCTTAAAAAGTTTTTGAAAGGGAATGACTTACTCATTAAACAGTTTTCTACTTTGTCACCTTCCTTACCATATATGTACGGGTTGATTAAAACCCATAAACCTGATCATCCTATTAGGCCTATAATCAGCTCTACTGGCTCCATTTCTTATAAATTATCTAAATGGCTAGTGTCCATTCTGAGCCCCCTTGTTGGATCCATTTCTCATTCTCACATTAAGAACAACGAAGATTTAATCAGCAAACTTAATAGTCTAGACCTTACTTATGATTTCAAGTTAGTTAGTTTTGATGTTAATTCTTTATTTACACGTGTTCCTGTTTTTGATTTGCTTGAATTTCTAAGAAAAGAACTTCATTCACATAACTTACCCTTACCTGTAGACATTATTATCGATTTGATTAAACTTTGTGTGGTTAACTCTAAATTTGTTTTTAATGGTGAATTTTATGTTAAAAAATTTGGTATGGCTATGGGAAACCCCTTATCCCCAGTTTTAAGCAATTTGTATATGGAGTTCTTTGAAAGGGAATTGTTACCTTGTATTCTTCCCCGTAGAGTCATCTGGTATCGATATGTCGATGACATTTTATGTATTTGGCCTACTGATATTAATTTGGACAATTTTCTTATTAAATTAAATGACTTAGTGCCTTCTATTAAATTTAAAATTGAGGTAGAACAAGATAACAAATTGCCATTTTTAGATGTTTCTATTATTAGAAAAGATAGAAGTTTTAGGTTTGACATTTTTAGGAAACCAACCAATGTTTTGTCATATGTTCATTTCTATTCTACACATCATATCAATACTAAGGTTTCTGTTTTTTCATCCATGTTTTTAAGAGCTTATAGAATTTGTAGTCCAGAATTTTTAGACCAAGAAATAGGAAAAATATATGACATTGCATCGGGTTTGAAATATCCAAAATATGTTATAGATATAGCACAACATAGGGCAAGGAAGTCTTATTTCAATACAACCCAAAAAGATACTTTTTGTAAGAAAAATATTTTAGTAATTCCCTTTCATGATAATCTTGTGAGACTTCCTCGCATCCTTAAGGAGTTTAATATTAATGTTATTTTCAAAAACAGTACCATCAAAGAACTCCTTATTAAAAATTCCCCTTGTCATAATGTAGGATGTGTTTATAGTATTCCCTGTAAAAACTGTAGCTCCTGTTATATTGGCCAAACAGGTAAAGAATTAAATATTAGGATGAAACAACACAGGTACAGTATAAGGACGGGCCAAATGTTCAGTGGAGTTTTTGTCCATGTTAGGGACACAAACAACAACATTGACTGGGACAACGTTAAGAAAATTGTTGATTGTAATTCAGCTTTAGATAGGAACATCATTGATTTTGCTTTTTTTTTTTTTGTACTATTACCTTTCTTATTTCCATGTGTATATGAATGTGTATGTACTTTTATTATTATTACCATTAACATTTCCATGTGTAATTGAATGTGTATGTATGTACATGTATAATGTCCGAAGGTTTTATGTGACTATAACCTCTCCCAGTTTTCTTACTTTTGTATAAATATTGTGTTCTATTTTTTTCTTTCTTGTACATCGAGGATGTCGTAATGGACGAAAACGTTCAGTATTCCGACTTTAATTTCCCTGTGGTTTCTGCAATATTTTTTCGTCACGCGTTATTGTGATTATTTTTGCAATATATATATATATATATATCTATATATATATATATATATATATATATATACTGTATATGTATATATACTGTATATATATATATATATGTATATATATATATATATATATATATATATTGAAGTATGGAAGACAAATGAGTGGAAGGGTGGTGAGTTAAACACAGAAAACAGTTGGAGTTTTATTCACTAATGTTTCGTCCTTCCCAGGACATTCTCAAAATACTTTGAGAATGTCCTGATAAGGACGAAACGTCAGTGAATAAAACTCCAACTGTTCTCTTTGTTTAGCTCACCACCCTTCCACTCATATATATATATATATATATATATATATATATATAGTATGTATATATATATATATGTATATATGTATATATATATATATATATATATATATATATATATATATATATTTAAGACAGTTGAATTTTGGGAAACCCATGGTTGGGACCCTGCTTCAGACAGCCAAATATGGAAAGGAATTTAGTTTAGAGAAAACAGGAGGAGGATCTGGTTCCCTTATGCACAGATGGCTGAGCTTCTGTGCAGGAAATAAGATGGAGGTGGACGGGTAATGACCCGTTCTTTCTCTATTCTCGCGCTCTAACGCCTACATAAACTACATGTACATTGTTTCCTCTCTTCCCGCCTCCTCCCTTGTTCCTAGTCACCCTACTTGAGGACTAAACTCCGTTGGGGGTGGGGTGGAGGGGTCCAATTCAGCCCCTATATGTGAAAGTGTTCGCATCTCTTCAGGAATACCCATAGATTTAAGAAGGAAATAGGCAAGAATTGGTTTACTAATAGGGTGGTCGATAAATGGAATAAACTTAATAACCATGTAGTAAGCGCTGAAACTATCAGTTGTTTTAAAAAAAAGATTAGACAACTTTATGGATGGGGATGGCAGGTGGTGATGGATACGGAGCTGCCTAGTGTAGGCGTTATGGTCTCTTGCAGTCTCCTTTATTCTTATGTTCTTATGTAGGTTCTGTTCTTCTGGACACTATCGCGCCGAAGAGGTAAAAGAGAGGTTTGAGGAAAATAACAAAGGATACAGCTGTAATACCGGGACCATTTGCGCCAACAGGTATATGTCCGGTTCCCGGTATTCTGACTGGAATGGAAAAAATGCTACAGAAAGAACAAAGCCCAGACTCTACTGGATGAGCATCCGGCAGTTCTGGGTGCCAGGCAAAATGTTTATGGCTCCGTTTATAGACTCGGAAGCTATTGCGCCCGCCAAATAATATCTTTAGCGCTCGGCAAGGGTAACGTCGTTCTCCCTACCTCGATGAATAAAAAAAAAAAAAAAAAAAAAAAAAAAAAAACTGCCCGAAGTTAATGAATTCCTTATCTTCGGAACTCTTGGCAATAAATAAATAGCTAAATAAATAAATGAAAAATAGAATCGATGAAGAAAAAAAAAAAAAAAAGAGGAAAAAATACCCGAAGTAAATGAATTCCTTGTCTTCGGAAATCTTGACAAAAATAAATAAATATAAAATAAATAAAGAAAAGAAGAAAGACAAAAAAGACAAAAATAAGTCTAGAAAATAAATTTTACCTATGTAAGGCTAATATGACCGAAACAACCGTTGGGAACATTAAGTGTGTATTAAGATTACGCCTGTGTTCTTACGCAAACGATCGAGGAAGGTGAGCGAATGAATGTGGGTGCACTCGCGTGGACTATGGAGAACGAATCATTGTGGGAAAGTACGCATGCGTATGAACACACCCCATCGTACATGCACGGAATTGAACGTAGTCTTTATATCTCACTGAAATATCCTCCTCCTTCTAGAGCAGCGTTTCTCGACCAAAGTTCCCCGGAACCCAAAGGTTCCGCAAAAGGTTCCTAAGGGTTCCGCGAGAACAAGTGAGATAAGCTAATGCACTTTTGATTTTTGATTTAATTTTATATACGTAAAATAATTAAACACGCACGACATATTCTTGGTTACTGTAATAAAGTAATATAGACATAATCCTATCTAACCTATTATTACGATGAAAATGAAATGAGAAAGACATGGTATATATATATATATATATATATATATATATATATATATATATATATATATATATATATATATATATATATATATATTTATTTATTTATTTATTTTTTTTTTTTTGCGCAGGGGTTCCTTGAGACATACAATTTATTCTAAAGGTTACGCAAGGGTAAAAAGGTTGAGAAACGTTGTTCTAAAGACTATTATCAGCAACGAACTGCTCGGTACCCAGCCTGGAGAAGAACTCACTCCCTATGGACGGGACTGGGAATTCGGACCACTGGGGCGAAGATTCGACCGGATGGGGAGTTCCTCTCGAAGTTTTGGAGTTCCTCCACGAAGTCCTCTGGCGCGGGAGGAAGATAAGTGACCACTTGGGAGCGAAGTTGCGAACCTAAGTGCGCTTTTGCTTAGGAACTTTGTCGAAAGGAAGGGGAAAAGTGGACACGCGCGCGCGCACGCACATAGATTCATGAAAGGCGTGGAATTCCTTGATTGAGAAGACGTACTAAATTGGGATAAGATAATTACAACTCAAAAAGAACAGTTATAGAAGAGACCTAAAAAAAAAAAAATTCATACAGAGTGGTGGATGTCTGGAACAAATTGAACAAAACAATAGTGTGTGCAAAACTATACACGAATTTAAGAGCAAATCAGACACTGCGAGATACAAAGACGGGGCACTACGAGCGTAGCTCCCCTTCCCGTAAGATACAACTAGGTAAATACAGAGAAGGTTGAGAACGAGAGAAAAGAGCCAAGACATATAGAAAATAAAAAAGAGGAGGAAGAGAGAAGCGATGAAAGCACAGAGATACTAAACAGAAAGAGCAGGTGAGAACGATAAAAAGAGAAGACAATTAAAAGAAAGAAAAGAGCGGAATAGAAAAACGACATACATACATATACCAAAGGCTTTTTCCCCCTACATGGGGGGATAGCCAAAAAGAAAAAGGCATAGAAACCATTCCCACCCATTCCATTTCCTATATATTCCACTCCCCTCCACCCTCCTCCCTCCCTCTTATAGCTAAAAGAAAGGATAGAGAAAAGGGAGAGAAGGGAGATGTAATGGAAGCGTAGAGAAAATATATTAACAAAGAAAGGCGAGAAAGATAACAAAAGTTAAGATGGGACAGAAAGAAAAACGAGTAATGAAGGAAAACGACGAAATGTAAACAAAAAGGAATTACTCAGAAAAAAATAAACCTACGTTAGACAAGTTAATCAAGGGGATAAAATATATTGGTATAGAAATGAGAAGACAAAAGTGAACCTGTACACTTCATAAGATAAAGAGAGAGGGAGAGAGAGAGAGAGATAGAGAGAGAAAGAGAGAGAGAGGCAGACAAACGGATGGAAGAAAAAATGGGAAGTACTCAAAGGGAGGACGGAGAGGGAAAGAGAGGAGGAAAGAGAGAGATAGAGAAAAAGAGAGTAAGAGTACGAGAAAGAGAAAAAGAGGTACGGAGAGAGAGTCTTAGACTCCCGCCAGCGGAGGACTCAGCTGCAGAAGTTATTCATCATAATTTATGGGTTTCTATTGGATATCAAGGCCGTCACTCTCCCTCCTCCTCCTCCTCCTCCTCCTTCCCCCTCTCTTTTTCTTCTCTCTCCCGTTCTCTCTCTCCTTCTGTCTCTATTCTCTCTCCCTCTCTCCTCCTCCATCTCTCCTTCTCCCTCTCTCTCTCCCTCTCTCTCTCTCTCTCTCTCTCTCTCTCTCTCTCTCTCTCTCTCTCTCTCTCTCTCTCTCTCTCTCTCTCTCTCTCTCTCTCTCTCTCTCTCTCTCTCTCTCTCTCTCTCTCTCTCTCTCTCTCCTTAATGTCATCCCTACGGACCAGAGCTGCGCAGATTTCTTGTATGACCGGAGACTCATTTCCGCTTAGAATGAATGATGGTCACATTTTTGGATTCTGTTTTTTTTTTTTTTTTTTTTCATTTCGACTTCCTTCAACCTCTCGTTTACAACATCTTAGGTGAGATATTGTCCCCGACGTGTTTTAAGTGGATCAAAGGCTTTAACAAGGGTGACGCAAGCAAGGTCATCATATTAAGACAACAGGGCAGGACTCGCAGTAATGGATTTAAACTGGACAAATTTAGATTTAAGAAGGAAATAGGCAAGAATTGGTTTACTAATAGGGTGGTCAACGAATGGAATAGACTTAGTAACCATGTAGTGAGCGCTGAAACTATCGGTTGTTTTAAGAAACGGTTAGATAACTTTAAGGATGGGGATGACAGGTGGCAATGGGCATGGAACTGTCTAGTGTAGGCCTTATGGTCTCTTGAAGTCTCCTTCATTCTTATGACAGAGGCGCCGGTTATCGCCAGCGAAGTACTGAAAAAGACAAACAAGATGACAGGTAGTAATGGGCATGGAACTGCCTAGTGTAGGCCTTATGGTCTCTTGCAGTCTCCTTCATTCTTATGACAGAGGCGCCGGTTATCGCTAGCGAAGTACCGAAAAAGACAAACAAGATCTGCAGAAGTCTTGGTGATTCGTATGAATAATGTATTGGTCACGGTTCTCTCTTCTGGACATTCTTCGTCTGAAAAGTTTCTCTTCCGAAGTTCGGTGTGTCACTTCTCTGTAGATTTCCTTTTCCAGTTTATCAATTTGCTTGTTTGTTCATTCGCTTATCTATCTATTTTTGCATCCATTCCTTTATTTATCTATTTATCATGCGACACTGCTTCTGACCCAGGGCAGTGGACAAGATGCAGGGATGACCCGTCATCCAGGAGGTGCCAAGATAAGAGGGAGGGAAGAGGGTGGAGGGGAGTGGAGTGTGATAGGGATGGAATGGATGGGAGTGGTATTTATGCCTTTGTTTTTTGGCTACCTCCTTTATAAGGGGAAAAAAGCCTTTGGTATTTGCATGGTATATGTACCTATCAATTTATTCGTTTACTTAATTATTTGTTTATTTATTTGCTAATGTATTTCCTCTATCCTACACATGATGATTCAGTTCATCTCTCTGACGCCTCAACGTAACAAAAAACTCCCAAAATGTGATGTGATATCATATGTCATGTCATATAATGTTGAATCATGTATATGTCATGTCACATTATGAAGTTTAATGTGATGTGATATCACACATGAATGAAAGAACATTAGCATGTAACATTAGTGTCATTCAAAAGAAATTGGACTGAAGCTGGCAGCAGCACTTGCAACAAACAAAACACCGGGTGTCCTTTGAAGCGGCAAAGTGTTCTTTTAAAAGCCCAAACAAAGGCCTGGAGCGTCTTAAGCTTCGGGGGGGGGGGAGATGTTAGAACGTGTGTGTTTGTATGTGTGTGTGTGTGTCTGTGTGTGCGTACGTATATGTGTGTGCGTGTGCACGTTTGTGTGTGTGTGTGTGTGTGTGTACGTTTGTGCGTGTCTGTGCGTGTGTACGTAATTTTGTGTGTGCGTGTGCGTACGTGTGTGTGTGCGAACGTTTGTGTGTGTAAGTGATTTTGTGTGTGCGTGTGTGTACGTGTATGTGTGTGTATGTGTGTGTGTGTACGTGTGTATGTGTGCGTGCGCGCGCGCGCGCGTGTGTGTATGTGTGTGTGTATGTATGTATGTGTGTGTTGCCTGGTTACTTTATTCATCTCTATGAGGCCCCTGCAATTGTAAACAGCTCGAAAATATGCCATGATGATGATGTGGGAACAGGTGAGATTATTATTTTTTTTTTCTTTCTTTCTATTATTCTTTCTATTTTTCTTCAGCCCTCGTTATGGACCGAAACGTTTTCCTTGTCGGCCTTTGTGACCTGTTTTTGTAACTCTTGGTAAATAATCAGAAAAGAAGAAAAATTATATCAACAAAGGATAGAGATGTGTGGTCTGGCGGGAATGTACCTGAGTGGAAACCTATATGAAAAAGTGCAAATAGATCCAGCGTTAGTTAGCAACAACTGCTTACAAATGGAGGAAAGATGAAGTGGAAAAGTAGGAGGAGGGAGGAGGAGAAGGAGGAGGAGGAATGCGGAGTAGGAAAAGACGATGAGGATTGGTGGTAGTAGTAGTGTTAGTAGTAGTAATAGTGTCAGTAGAAGCAGTGATAGTGGTGGTAGTAGTAGTGGTAATAGTGTAGTAGTAAGAGTAGTAGTGGTAGTGGTAATGTAGTAGTAGTAGTAGTAGTAGTAGTAGAAGTAGTAGTAGTAGTAGTGGCAGTGGTAATACTGTAGTAGTAGTAGTAGTAGTAGTAGTAGTAGTAGTAGTAGTGGTACTAGTAGTACTAGTAATAGTAGTGGTAGTAGTAGTAGTAGAAGTGGTGGTGGTGGTCGTTCTAGTAGTAGTTACGGTAAAGTAATAGTAGTAGTAGTAGTAGCAGCAGTAGTAGTAGTAGTAGTAGGAGGAGGAGGAGGAGGAGGAGGAGGAGGAAGCGGGAGAGACAGAAGTAGAAGAAAGAAATAAGCATTTCCGAGAGAGTATGACAGGAGGCCAAGTGATAGAGGGATGATGAAGAATTTGTATAAAATAGTAGTGGAGGGAAATGAGAAAAAGGAGGAAGAGAAGAAGAAAAAGAAGAGGATGAAGAAGAATGGGAAGGAAAAAAAAAAGAAGAGGGAGAAGAAGGGGACGAAGAAGAAGAAGAAGAAACAAAAGAAGAAGAAGAAGAAACAAAAGAAGAAGAAGAAGAAACAAAAGAAGAAGAAGAAGAAGAAACAAAAGAAGAAGAAACAAAAGAAGAAAAAGAAGAAGATGAAGAAGAAGCACGAAGAGAAGGAAGAGGAGGAGGAAGAGAAGAAGAAGAAGACCTGTCAGCGCTTGAGATCCCAAGGGACACCATTCTCTCTCTTTTTGTGAGTTCGTGTCAGGGACTCGTGTCCGACCCTCACGACTAATTCTTTGAAAAGAGAGAGAGAGAGCGAGAGAGAGAGAGAGAGAGAGGTAGAGGAAGAGGAAGGGGAGGAAAAAGAAGAGCGCCCGGGGGGGAGGGAGGGGGGAAAGAGCTACCAGAACTTGTCCCATCGCCTCGGCCTCTGGCAGAGTCGAGAAGGTCATTTGCTTCCCCATGATAGGGTCGTCTGTTTCAGCTTCATTCGAGATTAAATGCAATAAAACATTTTACGGTCTCCGGGCACATCGCTCCCCACCCCTCCTTCCCCTCTTCCTTTTTTTTTCTTTTTTTTTCTTCTTCTTCTTCTTCTTCTTCTTCTTCTTCTTCTTCTTCTTCTTCTTCTTCTTCTTCTTCTTCTTCTTCTTCTTCTTCTTCTTCTTCTTCTTCACATTCTTCTTCTTCTTCCTCTTCTTCTTCTTCTTCACATTCTTCTTCTTCACATTCTTCACATTCTTCTTCTTCATATTCTTCTTCACATTCTTCACATTCTTCTTCTTCACATTCTTCACATTCTTCTTCTTCACATTCTTCTTCTTCACATTCTTCACATTCTTCTTCTTCACATTCTTAACATTCTTCTTCTTCACATTCTTAACATTCTTCTTCTTCACATTCTTCACATTCTTCTTCTTCTTCACATTCTTCTTTTTCTTCACATTCTTCTTTTTCTTCACATTCTTCTTTTTCTTCACATTCTTCTTTTTCTTCACATTCTTCTTTTTCTTCACATTCTTCTTCTTCTTCACATTCTTCTTCTACTTCTTTACATTCTTCTTCTTCTTCTTCTTCTTCTTCTTCTTCACATTCTTCTTCTTCACATTCTTCTTTTTCTTCACATTCTCCTTTTTCTTCACATTCTTCTTTTTCTTCACATTCTTCTTCTTCTTCACATTCTTCTTCTACTTCTTTACAT
>NC_134794.1:6438504-6441004 GCF_046742065.1 Oratosquilla oratoria | reverse complement strand
AACATTGCTTCCCGCAACTGACAGGGCTTTGCTCTACCAAGGGGTTTCTCACTTCCCACTTCGTGGGAATGGGATGGTGAGTTTGAGAGTTTGCTTTCACCCGACCACCCCCTTGTAAAGGGGACAGAACCTTTGGTGTACATAATTCCATAAATGAAATTTCATTAATGTAGAGGATATAGAATTTTAAATAGCATTGTTGGATATAAAATCGGTAACAGGGTTTTCGGGAATGATTGTACTTGTGCGTAATATTGAGGACTTATTATCTGGTCCATAAAGTAACAAAATTATGCAAATACATTTTCCGTTGTTCAGCATTTATTATATTTTTACACAAACCAGTTCTATCATAATGATAACGATTATTTTATCAACCGTTTTATATTAATTACATTACTGTATTGCAATCATGCAACATTTTATATTAAAAACAAAATTATATTACAGCAAAAACAACAGGAAACATTATATTAATTGTATTTTTGTATCGCGTTAATACCACATTATATTAATGACATAAAATCGCATTACAATAACAAAAAAATACATACAATAGCTCTCATACATTATAAAAGAACAGGTTTGAATAACCCTAGTGATACATAACATCCGCGCGGACATGTGATCACAGGTGGACAATTGACCTCCCGCGAAATGGAAACTCACCGAAATTGAATTAGATTACTACACGGACACCCGTCCATCGGGAGGTTGGACACGTTGTCGATGGAAAAAGGTGATGGAGGCCGAACGGGGTTTGGGGGGAGGGTCGAGAGTTGGGGGGAGGGTCGGGGGTTGGGAGAAAATCCACGGGGGGGTTTTGTGCTCCCAAGTGGCCATTTGGCAAATACGCTTAAAGCATCAACAGCTAAACCCCCTAAAGCCCACACGAAGGATTTATTCTCACGTTAAATGCTTTCGTTCAATTTGGAGAAATCCTCTTGGGATTTCCCGTGTTACGAATTATTGGGAGGTTTATTTCAACTAACATATAGAGTGTTGGTTGCATAAGGTAGGCTGGACACTGCGTCCGAATGGAGGCTGACAGATTACCACGGAAGGTGATGGAAGGAGGAGTACAGGGCAGACGACCATTAGGGAGACCCAGGTACAGATGGATGGATGGATGGATGGATGGAGTGGAGGACGTGGAGAGGGTGGCGCCAAGAGAGGACTGGAAAGAATTGACAGAGGATAGAACCCTCTGGAGAGGCATAGTGAAAGCGGTGAAGGGCCGTCCGGCCTGACAACCAACAGAGTAAGAGTAAGATTGCACAAGTTTTGATGCAGTTGGCACTTTAGGGGTGTATGGTAGCACCCCTGCGGACCAGAGCCACGCATTATTCCCTTGTAACTGAAGACTAATTTTCCTCACCATTTTTTTTTTTTTTTTTTTTTTTTTTTTTTTTAACCAAAATGAAGAGTTAAGTTTTTGGGTGACAACAGATGATTTTGATTAACCTCAAGGACATCTTTGCATTTATCGTATTTTCTCATGCTCGATTGACACGGTTCGAAGCATATTCGCGCACGTCAGCATAATGCTGTCACGATCTGATGTAAGTATAAGGAATGTTGTCACTGCTGAGGGAATTCCCTCCCTGCTGAATCAGCAAGCTCCATTTAATACTTGGTGAAGCACTCAGCTTCATTTGCCCACTTCCATCTTCCTCTTCTTATCTGATTGCATTGTGACTGATGGCGGGAAAACTTTTTTGAGTCTTCAGGCTTCTTACGGGTCCTCTTCTGGTAAGTCAAAAAATTATTCGCTCCTTCTCAAAAAAGAAAATAAATAAATAAATGAATGAATAAATAGATAAATATAGAATAATAATAGTAATGATAATAGTAATGATGATAATAATGATAGTAATAATAATTATAATCATTAATAATAATAATAATAATAATAATAATAATAATAATTAATAATAATAATAACAATAATAATAACAATAATAATAATAACAATAATAATAATAACTAACAATAATAACTAATAATAATAACTAATAATAATAACAATAATAATAATAACAATAATAATAACTAATAATAATAATTACTAATAATAACAATAATAATAATAATTAATAATTAATAATAACAATTATAATGGTGATGATGATGACGATGACGACAACAATGATAAATTGGAAACTCGGATGTGGGGTTGTTTCAATAAATCCTTCAAGGTTTCCAAAAAATTCGATAATCTCGGAACTGGAAAAAGAAACCACACGAAATTCTGCCATTATATACTAACATAATGTTAACTATCGGCATCACATTCGCTGTCAAAAAAGAAATAGAAAATATTAAACAACAGCGATAGTGGAATACGAAGGTTTTCTGTGTTGAATTTTTTTTTTTTTTTCTTTTTCAGAGACATTCTGCATCCATCCTCATGAAATTCAAGCAGCTTTCACTTTCACTGTTTTGCTTATTTATGATGATGATGAATGAATATGACGGTCTGAACGTATTTCGAGAGCGT
>NC_134794.1:6426004-6436004 GCF_046742065.1 Oratosquilla oratoria | reverse complement strand
TGTATATCATAATAGTATTCGTTAAAAAAAAAAAGCAAAGAAAAAATATTGTTCAAATATGGTCCTGTGTTAACATATATAAACACATACATGCAAATACACATATACACACACACACACACACACGCGTCCAGGGCTGAATTTTTTTTAGTATCGCTACGAGTCGTTACTCAAACTCTCGTGGCCGGGAAGTTGGGTGTGTGTATGTGTGTGTGTGTGCGTATAAGAACACAGCATTACCTATAGATCAGTTATATATGAGCTCTAAGCTCTCTTACGGGAGGGAAATAGCTGTCCATCACGTGTCCAACACGTGATCCAAGACCACGGTGAATCACACCCTTCTCTTCTGTCCTCATCCTTCCTCTATGAAAAGTTATTTTGATTCAAAAGAACAGGTAGAACACACAGTGCAAGGAAGGTACCTGGCTGTGAGGGGAAGACCCGCCCACACCACGCCCATGGCCATGGGCTGTGACGTCATTCGTGTGGGTGGAGGTCAGGGCAGCGACGACGGGCGGAGGGAGCGCCAGAGTGCAGGTAGTTGCCGTTATTGGGAATCCCTCCATAATTCGGAACTTACCGAGATTTTGAACCCGAATTTTCGAAATTTAGATGATTCCAGAGATCAGAAGGACTTTATGATATTTTGGTATGTTTTCGTATATTGGAGATATTTTCCGAATTGTGGGGAAAAAAGGTGGAAGTTTTTGGTCACTTGAATTATTTCGTTAACAACATACAAGTGGAGGCGACCCTTTCTCGGTAAATAGACGAACAAATAAATAAATCAATAAATTAATTAATAAATAAATAGAAAAGGATAATATTGACTATTGTTCGACACATCGCAATCCTTCTCACTTTTTCAGATTCATTTTAATTTTCCCAATTTACAAAAAAAAAAAAAAAAAAAAAAACTTTAGCACATTTTACCGTTCATTAACTCTGTGTAAATCAAATATATGAGGCTCACGTTTTGCTAATAGGGACGAATTTAGGCAACAAATTCGAATTTGTACATTTGAGAAATTATTTCGTTATCAGTTGTCCAATCAGAAATCATCATGTCCATTGCAAGCGAGAGAGGCATAGGCGCTGTTCACACTAGCGGTCTCAACCGCCGCGGTTCAGTTACAATGTAAGCCAATGGAGGCGTTCACACATAACCGCACATTATTTCCTTGACTATGCGGTACCGCCGCTGTATCGTCGCGGTTCAAACCGCTAGTATGAACAGAGCCTTACCCTCAATTCTTCATCTCTTTCGCAAGACCTTAATGATCCTGAGGACAGCGCGAAGGATCGTGTCCGGTTTCACTGAGGTTTCGGACCCCATGAGGAACTAGAGCAGATCGATTGGTGAGAAACTAATCATAACATCGAGATATTTCAGTGATGAGTTAATGTGATTAGGAGGAAGGATGGAGGGGGAGGAGGAGGAGAGAGGAGGAGGAGGAGAGATGAGGAGGAAGAGGAGGAGGAGAGAGAGGAAGTGAGGAGAGGAAAACAATGTCAGAGAGAACATAAGAATGAAGGAGATTGCAAGAGACCATGAGGCCTACACTAGGCAGTTCCAAGTCCATTACCATCTGTCATCCCCATGCATAATGTTGTCTAACCGTTGCTTAGAGAGGAGACGAAGACAGTTGACCGGTAGAGTAAGATGGAATAAAAGAAATTGTTGTTATCACCACACTCTCCATTTCTCTTGTTAACAAATTATCGTGGGCCCTTCGGTCCCTTCACGATCACTTGCTCCTCCGGAGAGTCTGTAATGTCCTCTGGATGCAACTCCAGTTATAAGAAACTCCACAAGAAAATTTTATTTCATTAACTTGTTTCTATTTAAAAACTTTGACGATGTCACTGAAAGCTAAATTGCATCAAAAATAGGTGAGATATTGAAATGTCAATAAATAATATTCTTGAATATTTGTATATACGAATGAAAATTATATCCTATTTTTGTAGACAATAATCGTTAAAGGTCAACAATGAAAATAGTTACAAAATATAAATATTACACTGGATCAAAATAAAATTGAAACTAATTAAAATAATTGCATCTGGAGAAGACTACAGGCGCTTGCGATTATTCTTATATTCTGTTTTATTCTATTTCATTTAATTTTAATTTTTTCTTCTGTATATATATTTTCAAAATGAAACTAATCGATACATGACTAGATTAATTGAGAGCTTGCTTGCCATCTAGGCTACCCATAACACACACACACACACACACACACACACACACACACACACACACACACACACACACACACACACACACACACACACACACACACACACACATACACGCCCAGGATGATAGTATACTAAAGTCTAATTGCCGCCAGGCAATTTTATTCAGCTAAGGTAATCCCTCTCCGTAGCGAGATAGTTTAACCTACGTACCTCTTAAACTCTTTCGCTGGGTCTTTACGACTTTAATGATATGTAAATATATATATATATATGCAAGCAATCACATCACTGTGATACGAAAATGCAAGATTACCACATGTATACATACATGCACACACACACACACACACACACACACACACACACACACACATATATATATATATATATATATATATATATATATATGTATATGTATGTATGTTTGTATGTATATACAGCGGTGATGGAATACTTACCTATTTTGTTCCCTGCCGTGGGTCTTCAGCACCCGTCAACACCCTCACCTCCATCTGGAGGTGCAACCTCGAGGGGCAGACACTCGGTCTCAGACAAGAACCCTAGATATCCCCTTTGTCTGAATTTCCTCCACCTCTCCACATGAAGAGAGATAACAAGCGGCGACTGCTCTCCTCCTCCTCCTCCTCTTCCTCTTCCTCCTCCTCCTCCTCCCCCTCTTACCAGTGGCATTAATGCAGACCCACATTAACATAACACAGCCAACAGTCAACGGTTGCCGGTTGCTATGAGGCTGCGGTTTCCAGTTAGCGAAAATTAAGGTGAAACTTGTATTGTCTTGTATTCGTGTATTCATGTATTTATTTACTCACGTATTAATTTAATCATTTAACTCTGAATCATATAACAGCTTATCCATTTGTCTACTTATGCTTTTAACTTATTCACTTATTTATTTATATATTTGTTTATTTATGAATTAATTTATTCATCCTCCATCCAGTTTGCGAAACCCAGGCCAACAGTTGTTGTTATATATATTCATGTCTTTATTTATTCATTTATGTAATTTTCATTCATATATGAATTCATTTCTTTATTCATTTACTAGTAGATTGGCTTATTCATTTATTTTATTTATGAATTTATTTATTTTGCTTCAGAATGTTTCTTGATTTTTTTGTGTAAACTTCTGTTCACTGCTGTGAACAGGCTCGTTTAGTCTCTCTATAATATTCTCTTAACCCCCCAACCCCCCCGCCAACCCCCCACCAACTCCCCCTCAACTCTCCCACTAATCCCCCAACTCCCCCACCAACCCACCACCAATCCCTCTAACTCCCCCACCAATCCCCCAACTCCCCCACCAATCCCCCTAACTCCCCTACCAACCCCCTTAACTCCCCCACTAACTCCCCCAATTCCCCCACCAATCCCTCCAACTCCCCGACTAATCCCCCTAACTCCCCCGCCAATTCCCCACCTCCCCCACCAATCCCCCAACTCCCCCACCAATCCCCCTAACTCCCCCACTAACCCCCCTAACTCCCCTGCCAACTCCCCCACCAATCCCCCTAACTCCCCCACCAATCCCCCTAGCTCCCCCACCGACTCCCCAACTCCCCCACCAACCCCCAACTCCTCCACCAATCCCCCAACTCCCCCACCAATCCCCCAACTCCCCCAACCCCCAACTCCCCCACTAATCCCCCAAATCCTCTACCAACCCCCCAACTCCCCCACCAACCCACCCAACCTACCAACCAACCAACCACCTGCTCAACAATTCGAGGAAATGCAAATGTAGGGCCAGCAGGAAGCCATGTGCATATGTGTTTCCACAAGAATGGGTTTACATGTGTATGTGTGTGTGTGTGTGTGTGTGTGTATGTTTATGTGCACATGTGTGTGTGTGCGTATATATGTTTGTATGTGCACGTGTGTATGTGTGTGCGTGTGTGTGTGTGTGTGTATGTGTGTGTGTGTGTGTGTGCGTGTGTGTGTGTGTATGTGTGTGTGTGTAAGTATAACATACAATATAAGAGCTCTCTTGAAGTCCCGTCTTTTCGTTTTCTTTGGTCAATTCTGACCTATTGTCCCATGTTATTTGGGCCTGCCCTACTATTTTTTATCCAAAATTTTGCATGATTCTGTAACTTTATTCTTTATTGAAAATTAACTAAATCGTGAATAAATAATTATATCTATATATTGTATAATGATATAATTGTCACTTCGAGTATGTGTGTGTGTGTGTGTGTGTGTGTGTGTGTGTGTGTGTGTGTGTGTGTGTGTGTGTGTGTGTGTGTGTGTGTGTGTGTGTGTGTGTGTGTGTGCATACGCGCGTGTGTGTATACGCATATGCCGCGTTCCACTGCCCTTGATGTCTGATTCTCAGATAATCACCAACAAAGCAAACAAAGCAATGACTCAACCTCGTCAGTGGAATATTGTCCTCCAAGAACGGAGGCACTGGTTGATCCCAAGGTAATACTGGAATTGCGTCCTTAACAAAATGTATCTCAATGTATAACAACCTTTGTTATGGTAAAGCTTCCACCCACACAGTCCAGAACACTTGTTCTCTGTCATGTGTTTAAGGTGTTGGACGAATAAATCCACAGCAACACAATAACAAACAGGGAAGGATAACACTCTTGTTAGCACAACGTTCACATGTATTTGGTGGTAATCTTCTGTGAATTAGATGTAACAAAGTTTTCATAAACTTTGTCCGAAATGATTAAATACGAAGAGATGTGAGTTCATAATCCATTTAGGTTTGGACCGCTTGCATTACAGGAAAGATTATGGAATGTCCTAACTATGTTCAGTTTTACTTAATTTCGCTCTGTTCTGTTCTATTTAGTTATTTATTTACTTGTTTATTCATTAAATTGTTTTGTCTTATTCGTTTATTTGTTTTTTCACGTGAAAGAGTTAGTTTGTTAGTGGTTGGTCTGTGTTTTTAGTTTTTATTGTTTTATGTTCCACGTGGAAATCTATAGAGAGAAATTATATTTACGTTACTTATGTCAAACATAAGTAACGCTGTTGAGCGGGTTAGGACGTCGTTACTTGTGGCGAAGATCGAGAGGATGGCGGTTCAAATCCTGCTACCGGCGAAGTTGAACCACGGGCATGGTTAATTAAATTTCACGCTACAAAATCCTCTGTAAGGGGCACCGTCCTAGCCTTCCGAATGGGGGGGTGGCGGAGTTTGTGACGTTAAACTATATCATGTCCAACATATACTCGTAGCTGACTAGAATCACCAGTGACAGTGATGTCGATTAATCCCGACTGTCAGAATTATTTGATCGACATCATCGTCACTGGTGATTCTATTCAGGTATGACAACGAGCTACAAGTTGGCCTTGGTTCTCTGTAAAATTAAGTACGGACTGCAGTTTGCAGTCGACTTAGTTTCTCGAGAGTAGATTAACTCTCCCAGGTTGGAGAATTTTATTGGCTCGATAGCTTAGCTGGTAGAGCGATGGCTTTGTGATTTCACGAGTCTCGGTTCGTATCCGGGGGCGACAGTCGGAATTATTTGATATACTCGTATATGTAGATTACATCTATGTTTTTGATGGGACTCAGACAGACGAAAATAGAGACGAAAACTATTTTTCCGTTTCATAAGTGAAACATAAAGGTGAATATAATGTCTCTGTTTCAGATGTGAAACATAAAGATGAAAATAATTTCTCTGTTTCAGATGTGAAACAGAGTTGAAAATAACTTCCCTTCCTAGAAAAAGAGAAAGAGCGGATCGTGAAGGGGAATTGTCAAGAACAACTTTTGTGTCATTCAATGAACAGGCTACAGATGGACAGTCCAAAAACGCCCCTGTCCTTCATCTAAAAGACCCAAGGGCAGGTGATTCCATGCAAGCGAGCGGCATAAAATTCCCTACGGAATCAAAATTTTAGAGCACGTCTCCGTGCTCATTTGATTAAGTTGAAGGAAATTGGGGTCGAAATGAATACAAATCACTGACTGACCATTGCCGAACGTCAGAATATGTGCCTCGTTTGCATTCCTCTTTCTGATTCTCTTCGTCTCTCTTCATCTCTTCCTCGTGCGTTTCTCTCTTTTCTCCCTTCTCTCTCCGCCTTCATTCTATTATCTCATTCTTTGTTTCTCCTCTTTCTTTCTTACGTTACTTCTCTTTCTTATTCTCTTCATTCGTTTACTCTCTGACTCTTTTCCTTATACGTTTCTCTCTTTTCTCCCCGTCTTCATTCCATTATCTCATTCTTTGTTTCTTCTCTTTTTTCTTACGTTTCTCTTCTTTCTCTCTCCTTCCTTATTCTCTTCATTCGTTTACTCTCCGCCTCTCTCCTTCATACGAGTCTCTCTTTTCTCCCTGTCTTCATTCCATTATCTCATTCTTTGTCTCTTCTCTTTCTTTCTCACGTTTCTTTTCTCTCTCTCTCCTTCCTTATTCTCTTCATTCGTTTACTCTTCGCCTCTCTCCTTCATACGTTTCTCTCCCATCTCTCCCCGTCTTCATTCCATTATCTCATTCTTTGTTTCTTCTCTTTTTTTCTCACGTTTCTCTTCTTTCTCTCCTTCCTTATTCTCTTCATTTGTTTATTCTTCGCCTCTTTCATACGTCTCTTTAGTTTTCATACCCTCTCCACATTTTATCCAGTTATTTTCTTTACCTCTATTCTTTTCCAGTCTCGAATTGATTAACGTATTTGCCTCTCTGTCTGCGCATTATCTTTAACATGATTCTGAAATCAGACAGTCTCTTTAAACGTAAGCTTGTGATTCTATCCTTCTTCATACATTTTCTATTGCTTTCCTCTCCGTCCTCAATTCATTCATTTATTCTTTGCCTTTGTTCTTGCTTTGTCTTGAGTCAATAAACGTACTTGCCTTCCCGTCTCTGATTTTATTTATTTTTTTATCTTTGATACATCCTTGACATATGACAAATAACTTAAGATGCAGAATCATCTTGTGTATCAATTCAACAAAGCCGTGTCTTGCCTCCACAACGGGAGTGAAATCGTGACCGCAACTGGAATTAAATCAGGTTAAATAGATTAGGTTGGTTTTACAGTATACCAATTCACACACAGAAACACAATTCTAATCTCTCTTATGCCACCAGTACAGGAAGATCCACTCACACACACAACATTTCAGCACAGATGTTTCAGACCCCGAGAGGATTTCTGTTTCTGAAACAAAGAAACGATTCACACTAAAATACGAAAACATTCATTCCATCTTTTTGAGGTCCTAAGCGACATGCTCATCCTTGTCATCACGTGTAAGTCTGAATTCAAAAGAGAGAAAAAGAGTGAAAACGTCGTTTTCATTTCACTATTGCATTCTCTGTGTTCCCCCCCCCCAAAGCGTCGCAGGGCATACGCTAGGGCTGCTCTCGGACTTTCTTCGTCCTGGAACGTCCTGGAACGGAGGAGATGGGAACGAGGCAAGAATGACTATAACATTTTCAGACTCTTCCGGTCTGACAAGAGTAAATGTAGGTTCTTGCAGACGATGTCACTCGTACTCCCGAAGGGGAAGACTCCATCCTGTTCCCGGAAGCTCGACCTTCATCTTTCTTTTACCTTCGATTTCCGGGTTAGCACTGTGGGCAGACATAAAGGGATCAGGTCTCCTGCTGATTTCATTCACCCGAAGATTAAACCCAGGGCCAGATGCGGTTTTGCAGGGTTTGTTCTGTGGGGTTAACCTATGAGAGGAAGGGATTAATTTCGTCAAAATTGTCTGGCGACAGTCAGAAATATATATAAAGCCACGATAACTATTTTCCAGGGATTAATTGAAATAAGTTTTGAGGCTTAAGCAATGGGAGAGGGTAGACTGGGTGTTTTTTTTATGATTGAACGAAGTGTATTACTGATTGGGGTGAAGACAATGTTAAACTGAGCACTGTCGTCGACGAGTTGAATGCATGGGCGAATCAACCGCTGAAACTTCGTGAAGTTGAAGCCACAAGTTGACAAATTTCAGGTTGCGTTATCATGACAACACGCCTACACACACACACACACACACACACACACACACACACACACACACACACACACACACACTCGGTGGCGCAGTTGGTAGAACGATGAACTACTAGCATGGTGGTGCGCGTAGTGCTTGGTTCGAATCCTGCCCAGGGCCGAAATTAATTTCGGTACAGCTGCGCTTCGGGTCGTTACTCTGACTCTCGTGGGCGGGGAGTTGGGGGTGTGTGTGTGTGAAAGGTCATAGCATTACCCATAGATCGGACCTACGAGCTCTGAGCTCTCTTCCAGGAGGGAAATAGCTGTCGATCACGAGTCGAACACGTGATCCAAAAGACCAAAGACCAAGTGAATACACACACACACACACACACACACACACGCACACGACTCGTGTCGCAGTGGTTAGAGTTCCCGGCTGCCAATACGGCGGTCCGAGTTCGAATGCCGCCCAGTGCTGAAGTAATTTCAGTATCACTGCGCTGTGAGTCGTTAATCCAGCTCTCGTGGGCTAGGAGCTCGGTGTGTGTGTGCTTGTAAGGTCACAGCACTACCCATAGATCGGTATATGAACTCTGAGAGCTCTTACGGGAGGGAAATAGCTGTCAATCACGAGTCCATCACGTGATCCAAGACCATGGTGAATCGCACACACACACACACACACACACACACACACACACACACACACACACACACACACACACACACACACACACATATATATATATATATATATATATATATGTATATATATATATATATGATTGTGTGTATTCCGTTTGCTACAGCTTTAGTGCCACTTAGTCGACTGCATACATTATGAGCGAATTACATAGAAAATTTATATTTTCATCCGAAACGTTTTTCATTCACGTACAGTAAGTGTGCCAAGCAAATGCAAGTAATGTTATTATAACTTTTTTCTAATACTTGATAATTGTTCAGTGCAAAAGTTTCCAGAAAATTCTCAACCAATGATCTTATATTTATCAGAGAAAAGAAAACGTGTTAAGAGAAATTATAATATATATATATATATATATATATATATATATATATATATATATATATATATATATATGTATATATATATATATATATATAGAGTCTTGTGCATTTGTTATCCGTCTTTGGATTTTTTTTTTTTTTTTTTTTTATTCTTCTTCTATTTCGAAAATGTTATTCTCTTCTCTGGATAATCTTGATCCTAATTATGCAAAAATACTTCTCATTATCATTTACATGATGGATTAGCGTTCGTTACGCTGACTGGGTTTAATTGTGTTATCTTAGCTGAAGTATCGAGAGCTTACTAATTAACGTTCGAGTTTGTTTAGGATCTGTTCGTCTATTTCATGTTTCAATGGGTAGCGTTAGCATAAAAAAGAAAAATGTGATTTATGGAAACAGAATATATATTTCTCTCTCTCTCTCTCTCTCTCTCTCTCTCTCTCTCTCTCTCTCTCTCTCTCTCTCTCTCTCTCTCTCTCTCTCTCTCTCTCTCTCTCTTTATTTTTCATTTTTTCTTATTTATTTATTTATTTATTTTTTAGAAACATGATACAAGTTCCTGTGTCTTGGGGTACGGCTGGGCTGCTTGGGGGAACGTATGGGTACACACACCCACGCGCGCACACACACATACACACGTACACACACATACACACACACACACACACACACACACACACACACACACACACACACACACACACACACACACACACACATACACACACCACGCATACACAATATATATATATATACATATATATATATATATATATATATATATATATATATATATATATATATATATATA
>NC_134794.1:6413504-6421004 GCF_046742065.1 Oratosquilla oratoria | reverse complement strand
CTCCTCCTCCTCCTCCTCCTCCTCTTCTTCCTCCTCCTTCGTCCCCGCTTAACACATCAAAGGCCCCGCCCCTACCCGCCCCCCGGCCTCAAAACATTTTCTATACATTACTTCTTTTTCCCGTTTTTTAAACAACTTGCTCAACCACATTACACCTTCTTTGTCATGGAAAGCCTTTAGAGCGTTTTCTTTCGGCTCTAAATGGTTAAGAAGTTTGCAAGAATGTGATTCTTAGAAAACGGTGCCATGTAGTTGTTGTTATTGTTATCTTTATTTATCTTTTTATTTTTTAATTAGCTGGCTATAGCTCCAGCCTCCGTGGTATGGCGTCACACTCACTGCGCTCGGCGTGAGGATTAAGCATTTTTTATTATTTTTTATTATATATGTGTATTTTTTTCAAAGCTCTTTCGCCCCACATAGACAGATTTTCTTTAGTGTATTTTACTTTTATTTATATAATGTTCCTTTTTTCGGTGTGGATACACCTTTTCTCGCTAATTCGTCTTGCAAATTTGCTTTTTTTTTTTTTTTATACATGAAGTAGGATTTCTTGGGCAAAATAGGAATACCTGATTTACTAAATAAATGGATAAATCAATAAATAAAATGATAATAACGAAATTATCAGGTGGTAGGCAGAAGAAATAAGGAATGGAATGTAATGGAATTATTGAAACGGAATATACTCGTATTCTAAAAAGTTTAGGATAAATCTAACTACAAAGCTACATACATAGACATACATATATAAATACAAACACTCTGCACATACAAAAGCCGATATACATAAATGTAGACGCTTTCTTTGTAGATCATGAAATATCTATACACTAGCGTCTTTTGCGATTGCAGGATGAAAAAATCATTATTAGAAATGCAAACGCTACGACTCTTTATTCAATATGTCGTCTACCTTGCTACATCTTCGCTTCCTAATTCTCATCAAGAATTCTGGTCCATCAGACTTCGCGAGCGCTCGGCGTCATTAAATTTAGAAATTAACTTTTTCTTAAAGAAAAAATACCCAGACTGATTAGCTTTGAAACCTCTCCACCTAAAATATGTGGTATATATTTATAAGTGCCTTAGGGGTTTGTAGATGTTGTTATATGCCCTACGTGATATGTTCTTTGTTATAAAGCGGTACTGAATTACTACGGCAGCTTCTGAATATTGGTAATTGTTGTCTTAGGTTTTAATGACTGAAACTTCGCAAACTTCCCTGGAATGATGGTAGCGTCAAATCATTGTGTGTGTGTTTCTGTGCTGCTGCCAGGTAGCAGGAGGGCGACAAGAAGTACCCGAAGATGAAGAAGAACTGGGAGGAGAAGTAGGAAGCACCAGTTGTCTGAATAATTTCTGTAAAAAAATAAAAAAAAAAATGTCTGATTTATTTCTGAAAAAAAAAAAAAAAAACGCTTTTTTTTGGAAATGTCCTCCTGCTGAGCTGCCGTGCTGCCGGACCTCCGCTCATGAAGCCTCTCGACACAAGGACGATCTTGATAGTTTGCGGTTTCAGATCTGAAGGGGGGTGACGGTCGGCGAAGACTCTTTTCTCGATAGAGTCCGTCCCCTTCTCCTGCACAAAATTGTCTTTTCATAGCCAGGACACATCCAACTCCTCCTCCTCCCCCTCCTCCTCCACCTCCTCCTCCACTTCCACCTCTTCCTCCACTCTCCCCAGAGGCTTCTCCTTCCCCTACTCTTCCTCCTCCACCTATCATCCTCTACATCCACCTTCCCTCCACCTTCCCCTTCCTCCTTTGCTTCCATCCTCCCTCTCCACTCTGTCTCCTCCTCCATCTCTCCCACCTCCTCCTCCCCTCTCCCCTCCTTCCTTTATTCCCCTACCACCTCCCTCTCCCTCTCTTCCCTCCCCCTTCTATCTCCTCCTACGCCAACCCTCACCCCTCACCCTCCACCTCCTCCTTTCCCATATTCGTCTTCCCTTCCACTTCCCCTCCTCTCCCCTTCTCTCTCTCCTCCTCCCCTCCTCCCCCTCTCCCTCTCCCCCTCTCCCTCTCCCCTCCCTCCTCTATCTCCCTCTACACCTCCCCCTCCCCACCACCTCCCTCTCCCTCTCTTCCCTCCCCCTCTATCTCCTCCTACGCCAACCCTCCCCTCTCCACCTCCACCTCCCCCTCTCCCACATTCGTCTTCCCTTTCACTTCCCCTCCTCCTCCTCCCCCTCCCCCTCTCCCCTTCCTCCTCTACTTCCCCCCTACACCTCCCCCTCCCCCTCCCTCTGTCTCTCTTCCCTCTCCCTCTCCCTCCCCCTCCCCTTCTCCCACCTTCGTCTTCCCCTCCCCCTCCCCGTCCCCCTCCCCCTCCTGCCACCACCCCCGTCCCCACTGCAAGCGAATTGCATGTACACAGTGGCGGGCCACCCGACCTGTCCAAAACCGCCATTTATTTTCCAGTCTGGTTTATACGCTCAGCCAACACCGGGTTCCCATTCCCATTCCCACTCCTGTTCCTCTCCATTCCAGGGACGATTCCCAATCGGCTTTCGTTCTTTCTCTTACCTTAATGCCACCTCTTTCACCTCTCTCTCTCTCTCTCTCTCTCTCTCTCTCTCTCTCTCTCTCTCTCTCTCTCTCTCTCTCTCTCTCTCTCTCTCTCTTTTCTTTCTTTTCTTCCAGTTGTGCCAAAATTTCTTTGGGTCTTGGATTGGGCTCTTGTTTTGCTTCAAGAATTTTTTTTTTTTCTCTTCCTCTCCTTCTCCTCCCTCTTCTTCCTCTTTTTTCTCTTCGCCCTCTTCATCCTCTACCACCTCTCCTCTCTCGCCTCCTTCTCCTCCCATTTCTCCCTCTTCCCCCTCCTCCCCCACTCCTTATCCGGCCTCTCCTCCTCCGTTTTCTTCTTTTTTTCATTTTCTCTCTCGTTTTCCACTCTTCTTTTTCTTTTCTTCTCCTCCTCCTCCTCCTCCAGATCCATCTTAGACTCTGCCTCAACCTCCTCCTCTTCTTCCTCCTCCTCTTCCTCCTCCTCCTCTTCCTCCTCCTCTTCCTCCTCCTCCTCTTCCTCTTCCTCCTCCCCCTCTCCCTCCTCCTCCTCCGCCTCCTCCTCCATTCTCTCCTCTTCCTCCTCCTCCTCCTCCTCCCTTCCGGCCTCACCTCGCAGTTCTTTTTCCTATTCTGTGTTTTCGCCCCTCTCTCTTCGTCCTCCGCATCGCCCGGGCTTTTGTGAGATCGACACATTCGTCCAATCTCGCCGTTTTCCTTTAAGCAATATCCCCCTTTTGCGGGGAGGAAGGGCTTTGCCTCAGCTGAGTTTAAAATCGCCTGGCGACAGCCAGAATAAACATAAGTTTTTTATTGACTTATTCTACATATTCATCTGTTTACTTATTTCGTCATTATCATTATTGTTATTACTTTCCCTGTTATTGTATTATATTAGGATAATTTTACAGGATATAGGATACCTAGGCTCATCACTGCGTCCCACTTAGCCACCTCCTACGACCTGCATGGGAGAGAGAGAGATGAGACAAAGAGAGAGAGAGAGAGAGAGAGAGAGAGAGAGAGAGAAGGATGGAGAGAGAAGGAGCTCAAAGAGGTTGTACAGGACAGTTTTAAGAGTGAACAGCATAACGGATAGTTGCAGGACTAAAGTAGCATCAGTCCTCTAGGAGTAGAATTTTTACTTTAACGTAGATAAAATGATGTGTGGCTCTAGTCTGTACACACACACACATATATATATATATATATATATATATATATATATATATATGTAAACTCATTCTTGCCCTCCTCCTTCTCCTCCTCCTCCTCCTTCTTCTTCTTCTTCTTCTTCTTCTTCTTCTTCTTCTTCTTCTTCTTCTTCTTCTTCTTCTTCTTCTTCTTCTTCTTCTTCTTCTTCTTCTTCTTCTTCTTCTTCTTCTTCTTCCCCTTCTTTTCCTCCTCATTCTTCCCCTTCTTCTCGTACTAGTTCTCTTGTTTGTCCTTCTCTCCCTCCTTCTCCTCCTTATATATATATATATATATATATATATATATATATATATATATATATATATATATATATATGCAAACTCATCCTTGCCCTCATTCTTGCCTTCATTCTCCTCCTCCTCCTCCTCCTTCTTCTTCTTCTTCCCCTTCTTCTTCTCCTCCTCATTCTTCCCCTTCTTCTCGTACTAGTTCTCTTGTTTGTCCTTCTCTCCCTCCTTCTCCTCCTCCTCATACATCCTTTTCCCCTCTTCACCATCTTCCTCCTGCTCTTCCTCCTTTTCCTCCTTCTTTTCCTCCTTCTCTTCTTTATTCCCCTCCACCTGTTCCTTCTTCCTCCTCTTCCTCCTCCTCCTCCTCCTCCTTGTCGACTCCCCCTCCAGCATCCTCTCTTCAGCCTATTGGGGACCGAATCCTCCGGCCTTTGGTCCTCCATCGACGTAGCTTTTGGTCTCTATCATGTCTGATCTCTGCTCCATTGAACCTTTCAAATAAACTCGTCGAAGCCTCCTCTCCTCCTCCTCCTCCTCCTCCTCCTCCTCCTCCTCCTCTTCTTCCTCCTCCTCCTCTTCTTCCTCCTCCTCCTCTTCCTCCTCTTCTTCCTCCTCCTCCTCTTCTTCCTCCTCCTCCTCTTCTTCCTCCCTCCTCCTCCTCCTCCTCCTCCTCTTTCTCCTCTTTCTCCTCCTCTTCCTCTTCTTCCTTCTCCTCCTCTTTCTCCTCTTTCTCCTCCTCTTCCTCTTCTTCCTTCTCCTCCTCTTTCTCCTCTTCCTCCTCGTTCTCCTCCCCTTTCTCCTCCTCCTCCTCATGCTTCTCCTTCTCTTTCTCTTCCCTATTCTCCTATTTCTCCTCCTCCTCTTTCTCCTCCCCTTTCTCCTACTTCTACCCTTCCTTTTCCTCCTCCTCCTTCTCATACTCTTCTATATCCTATATTACACTTTTTATCTTTCTTTTTTATTTCTCTTCTTTTTCCTCTTCTCTTCCTTCTCTATTTACGTTTCCTTCTTTAATATCTCTTTCTTTACTCCATTTCCTTTTTGTTCCCTTTCTCTTCCTTCTCCTTTTCTCTTCCTTCTCTCTGTTCTCTTCTTTCTCCCCCTTCCCTATTTCCCCCCTTTTTTTCCTTGTCCTCTTATCTTCGTTCTCTCTTTCTTTTCTCTCCCCTCTCCTCCCATTCTTCCCCTTTTCCCCCTTCCCCCTTATCTTCCTTCTTCTCTTCCTCCCCTTTTCCCCCTTCCCCTTATCTTCCTTCTCTTCCTCCCCCTTTTCCCCTCCCTTTTCTCCTTTTCCTCCTATTCAGTCTCCCCTCGTTCCCCTTTTCTCCTCCCCTCTTCCTCCCCTCTTCCTCCCCTCTCTCTTCACTCGTCTTCACTCGATTCTCCTTTTCTTCTCCAAAATTCCGTTCTTCCTGTGTTTCTTGACCTTTTTTGACCCAACGACGGTGTCTGCTGATTCTGTTTTCGTGCATCGTCCAACAGAACTGGTTAATCTCCTTTTCGTTATTTTCCTTCTTCTTCTTCTTCTCTTCTCACTCCCTCCCTCCTTATTTCCCTCTCTGACCTCCCCCTCTCCCTCCCTCCCTACCTACCTACCTCCTTCTCTCCTTCTCCCCCGTTCCTCCCTTCCTCTCTCTCACCTTCCCTTTCTTTCTCATTCTCATCCTCTCTCTCTCTCTCCCTCCCTTCTTCTCTCCCTACCTCCCCATTCCTTCCTTCCTCCTTCTCTTTCTCCCTCCCATCCTCTCTCTCTCCCTCTCTTCTTCTCTCCCTATCTCCCTCTCTCCTCCCCGTTCCTCCTCTCTCTCCCTCTCTTTCTATCTCTCATCCTCTCTCTCTCTCTTCTTCTCTCTTCCTACCTCCATTCCCCCATTTTTCTCTTCCTCCCTTTTTCCCTCTTTCCCATCCTCTCTCTCTCCCTCCCTTCTTTCCCTACCTCCATTCTTCCCTTCCTTCCTCTCTCCCTCCCTCCCTCCCTCCCACCACCTCCACACGGGCGTTTTCCCTCCATTTCCCTCCATCAAATCGCCTATAAGCTCATCCACTGCTCCTCCCGTGAGACGAGGGGAGGGACGTTGGAGAGGGACGGGGAGAGGGGAGAAGAATCAGGGAGGGAAGGGAAAGGAAGGGAAGGGAAGGGAAGGGAAGGAGGGGACATGGGTGCTGGTCGAGGTAGCAGGGTCCAGGGATCCATGAAATATGAAACTTGCTCTTAGTATGACAAAGAGAACACATAGAGAAGGTCAGAGACATCCAGCGCTTCTGTCCTTAAAGATAATATCGCGAGGAAGAGATGGATTTATGGAGGGTA
Organism: Oratosquilla oratoria; assembly: GCF_046742065.1. Taxonomy (NCBI): domain Eukaryota; kingdom Metazoa; phylum Arthropoda; class Malacostraca; order Stomatopoda; family Squillidae; genus Oratosquilla; species Oratosquilla oratoria. The sequence goes on along the minus strand of NC_134794.1, from coordinate 6,414,741 downwards.
GCTGATTGGAGAGATCGTAGAACTTAAGTGAGTGGGGATTAGTTTCCAATCATTTAAAACAGCATTTCTCAACCTTTTTACCCTTCAGTAACCTTTAAAATAAATTGCATGTCTCAAGGAACCCCTGCGCAAAAAAAAAAAAAAAAAAAATATATAACATATATTTTTCATTTTACTTTCATTGTAATAATAGGTTAGATAGGATGATGTCTACATTACATTATTACAGTAACCAAGAATATGTCGTGCGTGTTTAATTATATTACGTATATGATATTAAATAAAAAATCAAAAGTGATTTAGCTTCTCTTACTTGTTCTCGCGAAACCCTTAGGGACCTTTTGCGGAACCTTGGTTGAGAAACGCTGATTTAAAGAAATCTTGCGTGACGCTGGTCTGTAGGGGTGTTGCTGAAGATCCCCTGAATTTTTTATTGCATAAGATTTGTCTGGTCAATACGCTATGTGAAGGAGAAAAGATGGAGATGATGGAGAAATAGACGTGGATGATGGCGGTAAGGGAAAGAAAGAAAATTAATGAAAGAGGTTGGATTGGAAACATCAATAAACAAGAGAGAAAAACTGTTTTCGAATTAAAAGAAGGAGAAACTGAATATAGGAGTGTAGGGGGAGGAAAGGGAAGGGAATGGGAGGGATGGGAAAGTGGTAATGGTAAGGGAAAGGAGGTAGAGGAAAAGAAGGGAAGAGAAAGGAAGAGAAAGGACGGAAGAAAATTATAAGAAGAAAGCGGAAGGAAAGTAAAGAGAAGGGAAATGGAAGAATATAAAAAGAAAGGAAAGAGAAGATAAGGGAAGGGAAGGGAAAAGGAAAGTGTAGAGAAAGAGAGGAGCGAATAGAGGAGGAGGAGGTGAGGAGAGAATGAGGGAAAGTGGGAAGAGAAACTTGGAGGAAAGAAGATTTATCTGAAAGAACGAGAGAGTAGAGGAGACAAGAGAGACTACGATGGTGAGTTCGTCCGTCACTTATTCAGGAGAACGTAGGAAGAAGGGGAGAACAGGAGAGACCTTCTGTCGAGGACATCGTTCCTCGAGGACGCTTCGAGACCAGGTGCCGTCCAGAGGCTGCACAGAGTTCTTGTATCTTCGGAAGTTACGGCCGAAGAGTATTATGGGAGGTCATGTCACTGACGAGAAAATTTCTGTTGTTTTATGGAGCGACAAGACGTCATAAAAACGCCATATGTCATTAAGTTCTGTACTTATTTAGACGCATATTCC
>NC_134794.1:6403504-6411004 GCF_046742065.1 Oratosquilla oratoria | reverse complement strand
CTCTTAGTCACGGGTTCGAGTCCCGCATTTATCTCCAATTCCCAGCAAAGGATTACAAAGGATTACAAAGGCGGAGCATACCGACAGGAGACCTTTTGGTCCATAACTGGGTCGGATGCGGAAAAAAATATAATAATGATAAATAAATAAAAAAATAAAAGTAAAAATTATGATAATATAAATAATAATAGATAAAATGAATAAATGTATAGGTATAGTTAAATAATAAACAAACAGGTAAATAGTAAATAATAATAAATTGACAGTGGCTGTTCATAATAAGTCAAAGGTGACGGCTTAGTCCGCAGGTACTCAGCGTCTCGTGGCGTATGCTCCTCACTTTCTTCAGTCCTTTTACACTAATAGATCTGTGCGTAGTGCAACAAGATCCTGTGCGATGGAGTAACGGGTTTACAGCACATGAACGTGGAATCTGGCCGTGTAATAACGCTAGTGATAGCCCTAGCCCAGGCTATCACAGGGACTAATAAAAATAACAGAAGTAAACGAACACAGATTTTTATGTGATTCGATCGTATCAAAGGGAATGAAGGAGAGAGAGGGAGAAAGAGAGAGAGAGAAAGAGGAAAAGAGAGAGAGAGAGAGAGAGGGCCAGTAACCAGCGTTTCTATCCTTGAGGACAAAATCCCACTGAAGAGGTGGATTTATAGATGTGGTAAAGGGTAACGCAACAGAGGGATTGTAGATATTACAAGTGGTGAGTATTTTTTCTTGAGTGGAGAATGGTCTGTGACCTTAAAAAAGAATGCTGGGTGACTCTGGTCCGTAGAGATGCCACGAAAATTCCTAAAATATCGACTGCATAAAACATACATACATATATACATACATACATACATACATACATACATACATGCGAATAAATCACAAAAACACGTGATTCACAAAATGTGTAATAAAACCACTTGGAAAATAAAATGAAAGGTGACCGAACGTTTTCGTCTATTTAAGACGAAATAGACGAAAACGTTCGGTCACGTTTCATTTCATTTTCCAAGTGGTTTTATTACACATACATACATGTACCAACAAGGAAGGTAACCAAAAAACAAAGGCATAAAATCCACTCCCACCCATTCCATCCCCATATACTCCATTCCCATTCGCCCATAAAACGTGAAGTCAATAATTCATACGGGGAGTGCCTGAAGAGGAAGAAGAAGAAGAAGAAGAAATGACAAAGGAAATTCAACCAGTTTCTATCGATGAGAGAGATGACGAGAGGGGAAGTGATTAAGGAAAGGAAACTAATAAAGGATTTACAAAAGAATATTGAATAAAGTTTGTGAAAAATGTGAAAAAATACGAGAACGCCAAAGTGATAGCGAAAAATGCGTCGAGCGACAAAACTCCAGAAATTATATTAAAAAAATGAAATAAAAGAAAAAGAAAAATGTAATTTATTTTCGAATCATATGCGATGATTACAAAACAGTGGGTGAGCATATTTTCGGTTGTGACGATTTGTGGAAGTATGAAAGGATAACCAAAGAAAAGCTAGTTAAGAATACTAACCTTGTTAGATGAATTCGTTAGATGAAGAAGAAAGTTATTAGAATATTTCTCTGCGTGAAAGTGACTGTGACTTTCAGACCCTCTTCCCTGAAAGAAATCCCCTTAGACAAACCAGAACAGAATGTATAATGCACAACTTTAATTCAAAAGGAATAAGGACGATATGACGTCATGTCGTCTATTTATAACAAATCATTTCTCTTATGAAGGAAAGTAACGCAATTTTGTCATTAACAAAATGGCCTCCATGGCAGCAACAACCTGAGCCAGTCTTAGCATCTAGCTTCATTTTCGGGAACCAAAGGCGCCCCAGCGACCATAGGACAGTCAGGAAACGACCTCGACTACCTGCCAACGCGTAAAACAAATGCTTCGACAGGCGAAAAGACAAAATTGGCAACACGTTCAGAAAATTGGCGGGAAATGAAGAGGACCGGGGCGAACGCAGGCAGACTGGAGAGAAAAGTCCAGCCGCGGAGAGGATCAGGTTGAGTGGGAAAACAGAAAAGTCGAAAATGGGCCCGGGGTGACCTCACGTGAGAGGAATTAAAGGGGAAATCAAACCCCAAACCTCCCAATTCCCACCCCCAACCCCCCAACCCCCCTCGGGATGGTGAGCCTACGACGGAACAAAGAGTTGAGGCTGAAGTTGAAGTTGAAGGTGAGGCTGCTCTTGGTGTCCTCAAACGCTGAACTCCATTTGGAGTATTTACTCCATTTATCTATGCTTTCAGTGTTTCAAGGACCTTATTGATATCCCTACGGACCACAGTCACGCAGTTTGTTTTATTGGAGGCTAATCTCCATCTAGGAAAATAATGGTGATCGTCTTTGAGTTCTTCTATCTTTCTACTGTCTGCCTTAGACCTCTCATTTAGCACCTATAAAATATGAGTCCATCTCCTCGGTTCTGTATTGTCTCCAAAGATGGAAGCGTTTTTTTATATCAACAACGGTAGAATAAGAAAAAAGAAATATCTGAGAATTAATTGTGACGGGTGAAATTGTCGACGTCGGAGAGGTGCAAGGCACTTGTAGAAAGAGGAGGAGGAGGAGGAGGAGGAGGAGGAGGAGAAAGAGGGCGAGAAGGTCGAAGTTGTGGTTGTTAATTAAGACACTCAAACCAAATTGCAGGGACACACTTTTTTTTTAAGGGTTGGGACGCCTTTGATGACTGTGGCGTTATTTCCGTGTGTTGCACAATCTTCTTGTTTGTGTTTGTACTGGCTGTTTGCTCCCACGCGCCTCAGCGTCCAAGATTCGACTTTGTAGGCTTTTCTATTCTTGTACAGAAGTCAGGAGGATTTTGGTGGGTCCAAGGGTTTGTGCGACACAAGAACGACAAAGAAAGACAGAATATGAAAAATGAAAAATAGAATTATCAAGTGGAGATGGAAGAGTGATGGAAGGGATAGGAGAGGAGGAAGGATGACAATGGAGAGCAATGGGGAGAGGGTTGTAGTTATAGATCAGATTGAGTTGTGAAGTGGGTGATGGAGGCAATTTTTTTGGTGGTTGTGATCGTGGTGGTGGTTGTACGGTGGAAGGTTTTGAAGAAAGAGCGGAATTTTTGAGGAACGAAAACGAACCAAGCTATGACGTCATACCAGGGTAACGTTCTGGTTTCATGCCTTACACATCATCAGGCACAGGTTGCACAACGAACCTGGAGGATGTGATTAGGATTGGTGGGTGTGCTCTGGTGACCCGGAGGGCGTGCGTGAAGACCCTTGGGCGTGGCGTGGGCGTCCGGGCCGGCGTCTCCTGCCGCAGTTATGAGCACATAAAGGAGGATCCTGTACGACGCAGGTTATGGCCTCGGCGGTAAAGATGACATCGTAGAGATATAAAAGCGAAGATTGAGGATGAGGTCGAGGTGCGATGGGCCGTAGGCAAAGAATAGGCTTCTGGGTGTGGCGATTGACAACGAGGATGGAGAGAGAGAGAGAGAGAGAGAGAGAGAGAGAGAGAGAGAGAGAGAGAGAGAGAGAGAGAGAGAGAGAGAGAGAGAGAGAGAGAGAGAGCGAAAAAGAGAGAGAGAGAGAGACAGAGAGGAAGTGAGGGAGGGAGGGAAAAAGGGAGCAAAATAGAGAAAGAGGGAAATAAAGAGAGACGCGGAGAGAGGGAAAAAGAGAGAGAGGAGGGAAAGAGGGAGTAAGAGAGAGAGAGAGGGGGGAGGAGATAGAGAGAGACGCGGAAAGAGAGGGAGGGAAAAAGAGAGAGAGAGAGAGAGGGAGATAGAGACGCAGGGAGAGATAGAAAGAGATATGGAGTAGAACAGGTAATGAACATGAAGGAAGGGAAAGAGAAGAAAAAGAGAGGAAAATGAAGGGAAGGGAAAGGAAAGGGGATGTAGGTAGTCAAGTTGAGGGAAGGGAAGAGAAGGGAAATGGAGGGAAGGTAAATGCGAAAGGTAAGCAGAGAGAGAAGTGGGTGGATGAATGAATTAATTCGAGATAAACGATAAAGTATAGGGGAAAGTTAATGAAAGATAAGAGAGAGGGGGGATGGATATGAACATCGACGAAATATGACAATATAAAGTTAATAAAAGATAGAGGAGGATGTAAGGAAAGTATTAGATCCCACGTATAGGTAAGAGGCTGAAATAAAGAGTATTGGATCGCGTAAAAAAAGACAAATGTGATAGATAAGAGAAACATAGCACATACCGAGACAAAGATAAATTAAAACAAAACAAAATAAGATAAAGTAAAGATTGGATAAGACAACTAGATGAAATAGAATTAGATAGAATAAAATAAAATAACTGGATAAAATAAAATGATACGATAGTCGCATTTGATTGTGAAGTACTTGAAACTAAAGTAAGGTTACATCTGCTAAAAACATCAAAATGATAGAAATGTAAAACAAAATTTATTCGATTAAATTGGAGAGAAAAACGAAATTAAATATTTTTGCCAGCGTAAGTATGAACATTGAGGTTAATCAAATCTAAATTGAGGTTATATCTACTAAAGATATACGATCATAAAAATTTCATGAGGCCGTGCTTTTATGAAAAAGAATAAAAAAAAAAAATTTGCAATGGAAACAATAAAATGAACAGGAAAATCTAGAACGAGAAAAGGGAAAAGATTATCTTCAACAAAGAAACAAAATTGAGGACGACAGAATACGGCGGGAAGAGGAAAGTGAATACCCACAAAAATAAATAAATAAAAGTAAAGTAATAAATTTTGTCAAAGAGAGACAGAGAGAGAGATGAAAAGAGAGAAAGAGAGAGATAGAAAGAGAGAGAGAGGAAACGTGGAAAGAAGACAAAGAGAAAGATAAATTCTTCCAGCTGGATTTCAGGAATGAGAACAAATGGCAACAGTATATAACGAAAAAAAAAAAAGAGAAAAGAAGAAATACAAAGAACTGAGCCATGTTGCAAGGCTCAGGATCACAAACGAAAACCCAAACAAAGAGAGAGAGAGAGAGAGAGAGAGAGAGAGAGAGAGAGAGAGAGAGACGCTCATAAAACTGAGAATACCAGACATTTAAGTGGCGGAAGACCAAGTCTTGGGGGTCCCTCCCCCCTTCCCCCCTCTCCCCCTAACCCCTTTTTTTTTTTAACCTAACGTTAGGCGGTACTTTACGAATCCATGCACGCATACACACACACACACACACACACACACACACACACACACACACACACACACACACACACACACACACACACACACACACACACACACACACACACACACACACACATATATATATATATATATATATGCATATGTTTATGTGTGTATATATATATATATATATATATATCTACATATACATGCATATATACGTATATATATATATATATATATATATATATATACATATATATATATACATATATATATATATATATATATATATATATATATATATGGGTGTTGTTGACTGTCATACAAGACCTGAAGAGACAGCATAGGTCACAGTTAAGCGGCTCTATGTGCAATCCTTCAAATAACTCAGCAGACTTTTCGTCCATTTCCTGTGACATGACCCGAGTGCGTTCTGGAGCGTTTGAAAAAAAAGAAAAAATCCCAAAGAGAGGGAGTGGCACTGGGCCCTTGGCACCCCTTCTTTGACGCAGTTCCGGTGTGTCACAAATGGAGTCGAGCTGGCACCCTGCGTAGAGGACACTCAAAAAAAAAAAAAAAAAAAAAAAAAAAAAAAAAAATCCATACGTGAAAAGATTATGTATATGTATATACATACAGTACATATATGTATGTATATTATTACATAAATATATTTATATATATATACATATATATATATATATATATATATATATATATATATATATATCCAGGATGTGCCAAGATAGGAGGGAGGGAGGAGGGTGGAGGGGAGTGGAATATATGGGGAATGAAATGGGTGGGAGTGATCTCTGTGCCTTTTTCTTTTTGGCTACCCCCCGTGTAAGGGGGAAAAAGTCTTTGGTTGTATGTATGTATATATGTATGTATGTATGTATACTTACATATATACCCCTGCCTTGACGGGAGGTGTTGACCGTCTTATATATACTGACCGCTTTTCATATTCTTCATTACATGAAATGTTTTGTGACATCTTGTCACACTTTATCTTGCCTTGGCTTCCTTGCCTTGTCCCGTTTTATCTTATCTTGTTTTCACTTATCTTGTCTTGTCTTCCTATAATCACTTGTCCCACGCTTCACCCTAACCATACGTTGAAAACCGCATTTGATATTTCTTCGAAGAATACCATCGTTGAATGTTATGTGTCATACAAGTTTATAGATTTCAGAAGAAGGAAAAAAAAATACAAATGAAAATGCTCAGGCTAAAACTTTCGCGGTTCCGAATTTGCGCATTTCTTATTCGCGTCGCGTTTGTCTTGTCTTAGCTTGTCCTCGCGAAGAAGGAGCGATTCATTGTCTTCGTCTCGCGCTGACGAGCGCCCCCCCCCTCCCCCCCCCTTCCACGCTCCATCGGGAAAGCACAAAGGAAGTAATATTGGTGTTTTCTCTCAAGATGATGATGTAAACAAGGGAAGATTGTGGACATTTCTGATGTTTTGTTACATGGAAGGAGATTTCTGTTTTTGAATTTACAATGACGCGGAGAGCGAAGGGGGACGAGAAGGTGGCAGGAAAGGAGGAGGAAGAGGAAGAGGAGAAGGAGGAGGGAGAGAAGGAGGAGGGGGAGGAGGAGGGAGGAGAGACGAGAGGGTGCCAGGATATGGGAGTAAGGAGTAGGAGGAGGAGGGAAAAAAGATATGGAGTAGAAAGGAAGAGGGAGGAGGAAGAAAAGGAAGAGCAGAGGGATGAGGAGGAGGAGGGAGGAGAGACGAGAAGGTGGCAGGATAGGAAGTGAGGAGTAGGAGGAGGAGGAGGGAAGAAGAGGTGGAGTAGGAAGGAAGAGGGAGGAGGAGGAAAATGAAGATCAGAAGGGGAGGAGGAGGAGGAGAAGGAAGAGCAGAGGGAGGAGGAGGAGGATGAGGATGAGGAGGAAGTTGTCAAGAGAAAGTGTATGGAAATATTGGGACAGACATATTTCCCTTCAATATTCTCAGAGCAACGATTTGTAAAGACAATGCCGTATATTGGGAATAAATGAGAAAACAAGTTCGGAAGATAAACAGAGGGGAACGAAGGGAGAGAAGAATAACGATATATATATATATATATATATATATATATATATATACTGTATATATATATGCAGAAACCACAGGGTAATTAAAGTTCGGAAAACTAAACGTTTTCGTCTATTACGACATCTTCAGAGTACAAGAAAGAAAAATAGAACACAATATTTATACAGAAATAAGAAAAATGTGTAAATGTTGTGTTCTATTCATGGTTTCTGCATGATCATTTAGTCACGTGTTTTTTGTGATTATTTTTTATTATATATATATATATATATATATATATATATATATACACACATATATATATATATATATATATATATA
>NC_134794.1:6381004-6393504 GCF_046742065.1 Oratosquilla oratoria | reverse complement strand
CACTGACAAAAGAAAGGGAGAGGAGACTGGAATTTTTTTAAAACAATATCCTGTGAAGAATATCCTGTGAAGAATCCTCGGCTCAAGGTGAATGTGCGGAGTGGCAAATGATCACTCAAACCAATTATATTCAAGAAGATTTAGATAAATTACAGCAATGGTCTGAAAAGTGGCTAATGAAATTCAACACAAGTAAAGGCAAGGTAATGCACATGGGTAAAAATAACAGTAAGTACGATTACAAGTTATTTGGAAATTCGTTAACAAAAGTGGATAGTGAAAAAGATCTCGGCGTAATTATCAGTAACGACCTCAAATCATCCAAGCAGTGACCAAATTTTTACATTGAATGAGAATCAGACAAGAAACAATGGTCTCAAACTGTCCGGAAATAGATTCAATTTGGAAGTAGGTAGAAACAACTTTGCCAACCGTGTAGTTAATGAATGGAATAAACTTCCTGCACAGGTAGTGCAATGTAGTTCAGTTCAAAGCTTTAAGAATCATTTAGATAAATACCTAAGTAAGATGCTGTAATGATTATAATTTAGATTATATCATTTGTTTTTGTTTTGTTATCATTTGTCTGTCTGATTTTTATTTATTATTAGTTATATGTCAATTTATTATTATTTACTATTTACCTATTTGTTTATTATTTAACTATACCTATGCATTTATTTATGTATTTTATATCATAGTTTTTATCTGTCGGCATGCTCCGCCTTTGTAATCCTTTGTAAGAAGAAGGGAAATGGAGACGAAGACATAACAGGGAAATTAGAGATCAGACTCGGCAACCGTACATTCAGGATGAAATACGGGGAAGAAGAGCAAGGTGGGCTGGACACTGCGTACGAATGGAGGCAAACAGACTACCAAAGAAGGTGATGGAAGGAAGAGTGGAGGGCAGACGACCAGTAGGGAGACCCAGGTACAGATGGATGGATGGAGTAGAGAAGGACGTGGAGAGGGTGGCACCAAGAGAGGACTGGAAGGAATTGGCAGAGGATAGAACCATCTGGAGAGGCATAGTGAAAGCGGTGAAGGGCCGTCCGGCCTGACAACCAACAGAGTAGTAGTAGTAGTAGTAGTAGTATATAATATTATTTTGGTTTGGTTTAAAAGTACTAATTTGTTTGCTTGTCACTTTGTTCTATGGTGTTACAAATAACGAGTACCGATATAGACTGGAGTGTTTATATAGTGAGGTTGAGTGGCGAGAGATGGCACTAAGTATCTGAGGGTTAACTTCTTCCATACGATGATGCCTACTCAGGCGCCATGGATGCCGGCGTCATGGTGTCTTGATTATATTTGTTTTGTAGCTGTGGTTGAGTGACCCCCATATTCTGTGAACTGGTTTGATCATATTTCCTGTGGTTATTAATATTCACGGTAAAAGAGGACAAGTAATACAGATGTTACTTTATATTTCATAACGAGAGTATTGTGATGTATCATCGAATCATCGTACATCAGGCAGCTGATGTTGCCCTCGAGAATTTAAATCGTATTGAAAAGGTTAATAATAATAAAAGAGAGAGAGAGAGAGAGAGAGAGAGAGAGGGAGGGAGAGGAAAGAAACAAATGTGGGATAGTTTATTCCAGGAGCTTGTCAGAGATGACAGAATATTTCTCCCGTGAACAAAGCGGGTACTTATTTTCTTATGGGGTCTTAGCACGTATGTTGGTACGACCATTTTCCTTTTTTATATAAGCAAAGAAACGCATAAGTAGACGTACACACACACGCACGCACACACACAAAAATATACACACATATTCAACAAGAACCTACTGTGTTGGATAAGAAGAAATGAAATAGATGATATCCATATATTTCGATCACGGACTGTGATCCTCTTCAGTGGAATACGTACACACACATACACACACACACGTACACAGTCGTTTTTCTTCTTTTTATTCTGGCTACCTCCAGGCCATTTCATTCATCCTTATGGTACCCTCTTGGTAAGTGAGATGTGAATCATACCAGACTCAGTTTCCAAGTGTCTTTCTTTGCTACACTGCCATTCTGATAAGAAATTAATGTCCTCATATTTCTCTGTGCCAGTGAAGATTACAACTGGAAACTGTCACACAATTTCTATTTCTTAGGGGTAACTATGGTTACTATATCATAGCATGTTTTCAATTCTTAATCACATAAGAGTATGAGAGATCATGAAGCAGAGGGAGAGAAAGAGGGAGAGAGAGAGAGAGAGAGAGGGAGAGGGAGAGAGAGCAAGAAAGGAGAAAAGAGAGAATGAGTGAAAGGAGAGACAGACAGGCAGATAGAGAGAAAGTGAAAAAGCCAGAACGTGGGAGAGAGAGAGAGAGAGCGTGAGAGAAATAGAGAGCGTTAGAGAGAAAGAGAACATTTTGGCTCTGCAACCACGTTTTTGTAAATCGTTTTGGTTGTGTTTGCTGTCCTGTGACCGCATGCTGGATAAATGGGCTAATGGAATCAACAACAAAAAAGAAAAAACAAGAAAACAAGTAGAAATCATGCAATAAAATGAAAAACCGATGAGTTGTGTGTCAGTATCAGACTACTTGATACAGAGCGTTGAATTACGCTTTGTGGCCTTGGGATGTGCTTTTGGCCACACGGTACTTCAAACGGTCTTTATTTTCGCGATCCTTTAAGCGAGTCGCTATTTCGCGAGGTCTTTATTTCTGCGATTCGTGCGCGGAGCAGTCAGTAATCGGAGCTGATTCATGTCCTGACAGAAGTTTTTTCAACTTAGTCACAAAAATATTCATTCGTGCGAAAACTTTGTATATATTTTTCATTTGTCTTTTTTTTCACTTTTTTTTCAAGGGGTGGCGATCGCCTTACAAAAAATTTTGACGCATAAATTACCGCCAACTTTAAAACTCTTCTGATGAAATATGAAATATTTGTCGAGGCAGGATTTGCATTTTACATTACACTAAGTTGGAGCACAGTCTCGTACGTCTTTTTAAATTGTTTACCTTCTCTCTCTCTCTCTCTCTCTCTCTCTCTCTCTCTCTCTCTCTCTCTCTCTCTCTCTCTCTCCCTCCCCTCTCTCCTTCTCTCTCTCTCTATCTCTCTCTCTCTCTCTCTCTCTCTCTCTCCCTCTCTCTTTTTGCTCTTTTTCTTTCCATTGCTCTTTTTCTAATAATTTTTCTCTCTTCATTCCTTTTTATCTTTTATCATCACTTTTCATTACTCTTCCTCTCTTAATCACTCTTTCTCTAATTATTTTTCTTTCTTCACCGCTTTTTGTCTTTCATTACCACTTTTATTTGTTCTTTTCTCTATATTGCTTTTTATGTAATAATGTTTCTTTTTCATTGCTTTTAGCCTTTGCGCGCGCTCTCTCTCTCTCTCCCTCCCCTCCTCCCTCCCTCCCTCCCTCTCTCCCTTCCTCTTCCTCTTTCTCTCTCTCTCTCTTTCTCTCTCTCTCTCTCTCTCTCTCTCTCTCTCTCTCTCTCTCTCTCTCTCCCTCCCTTTCTCCCTCCTTCTTTGTCTATCTCTCTCTCTATCTCTCTCCCTCTCTCTCTTTCTCTCTCTCTCCTCTCCCTCCTCTCTCCTCTCTCTCCCTCTCTCCTCTCTCTCCCTCTCTCTCCCTCTCTCCTCTCTATCCATCTCTCCTCCCCCCTCTCTCTCTCTCTCTCTCTCTCTCTCTCTCTCACACACACACACACACACACACACACACACACACACACACACACACACACACACACACACACACACACACACACACGTTCACGCTGTCAATCTACTCCCATCAATCTTCGTACCATCAGCATAGTTCTTTGTTTCCCTTTTTGGCGGGAGAGTGAAGAGGTCTGACTGAGACATTTTTTCCACTTCGCTCGTAGATCCTGACCGCCTGTGATAAACGGACAACAATCTCTATTTTCGATGGACTTTAATCGTTCCTTCGACGGAAACTCCGCGCTGATTCCTTCCTTGCTCGCTTTCATCTCACCGAAACTGGCGCGTGCGGTCAATTCCAATAATTTCATTTACGTTGTATCGCTTGGCAGTTATGGTAGGAGAACAACACAGAGTAAGTCCTTCCTCGGGGCTTAATGCCTGGATAACCGCGGCCCCGCGATAACCGGCTACAATCCATGGGTCTTCACATCAGTTTCTCTGGTAGGACTCTTCGGAATGTGTCCTGTGGCGTGTTATTTTCATTTATTTGTTTATTCGTCTATTACATAAAAAAATTGTAGAAGTATTCGGAGAGTAGTCGCCGTTTTTCAGCTTTCCTGAAGTCAAAAGATCAGAATAAGAAAGAAAGAGAGAGAGAGAGAGAGAGAGAGAGAGAGAGAGAGAGAGAGAGAGAGAGATTGAAAGGAATATGGAGACGGAACAAGAAAACGAAAGAAAAAATGATGGATGGAAGTTACAGAAAATTTTTCATTTATAACTGAAATAAAGAGGAGAGGGAAAGCAATTAGTGGAGAGATAGAGGGAGGAAAAACGGGAAGGAGGAAGGAGAGGGAAGGCGGGAAGGCGGGAAGGAAGGAGGAAGGAGAGGGATGGAGGCTGGAATGAAGAGGATGGGTCACAGAGTTTGGCATTGGGTTCTTGACCAACGCTCTTTGACGAACAACGATGCGAGATCGAGGGGGAGGGGACCAACGCACATCTGTGTGTGGAACCGAGAGGAGACAGGGCCCTCCTCCTCCTCCTCCTCCTCCTCCTCCTCCTCCTCCTCCTCCTCCTCCTCCTCCTTCTCCTCCTCCTCCTCCTCCTCCTCCTCCTCTTCCTCCTCCTCTCTCCTCCTCCTCTTCCTCCTCCTCTCCTCCTCCTCTCCTCCTCCTCCTCCTCCTTTCTTCCTCCTCCTCTCCTCCTCCTCTCCTCCTCCTCTCCTCCTCTCCTCCTCCTCCTCCTCCTCTCTCCTCCTCCTCCTCCGCTTCCTCCTCCTCTTCCTCCCCCTCCTCCTTTTCCATTCTCTCGCCTCCACCTCCTCCTTTTCCTCTCTCTCGCCTCTTCCTTCTCTTCTCTCTCCTCATCCTTTTCTCTCCTCATTTTCCTCCTCTTTTTCTCTTTCTTCCTCCTCCTTTTCTTTCTCCTCCTTTTTTTTCTCCTCCTCCTCCTGTCTCTGCTCCTGATCTTCGTCTTTCTCTTTTCCTTTTCTCTCTCCTCCTGTCTCTCCTCCTCCTCTCTCTACGCCTCATCTTCTCTCTCCTCCTCCTCCTCCTCTCTCTTTCCTCTTCCTCCTCCTCCTCCTCTCCCTCTCCAACATAAACATTGTCCGGCGTGGGTGCCTGAGTGGCCGTCTGGGCGTTTTGTTGTGCTGTGCTAGCGAGAGAAGGAGAAGAACGAGGATGGGAAAGAGAAGGAGGAGGGAGGAGGACGAATAGTATGAGGAGGAGGAGGAGGAGGAGAAAGAGGAAAAGGAATAGAATGAGGGGAGGAGGAGGGGAAGAAGAAGGAAGAATAGAAGATGGAAAAGAAAAAGTAAATGAGGAAAAGGAGGGGAAAGAGGGGGGAAATAGACAAGAAGGCGGAAGAGGGGGAGAAGGAGAGAGAGAGGAAGATGAGAAGAGAAAGGAGGAGGAATGAGAAGAAGAAGAAGAAGAAGAGGAGGAGGAGAAGGAAGGAAAAGAGGAAGAAGGAGAGAGGGAGGAAGAGGAAGAAGAGGAGGAGGAGGAAGAGGAAGAATGAGGAGGAGGAATGAAAAGAAGAAGGGGAGGAGGAGGAAGAAGAAGAGGAGGAGGAGGAAGGAAAAGAAGAAGAATAGGAGGGAAGGAAAAGAAGAAGAGGAGGAGGAAGAAAAAGAAGAAGAGGAGGAGGAAGGAAGGAAAATAAGAGGAGGAGGAAGAGGAAGAAGAAAAAGAAGAAGAGGAGGAGGAGGAAGGAAAAGAAGAAGAGGAGGATGAGGAAGGAAAAGAAGAAGAAGAGGAGGAGGAGGAGGAGGAGGAAAGAGGAAGAACGGTCGGGATGCGCGTCGTGTGTAAACACGAGGTCACTTTGTCGCTCTTCTCCGAGGGCCGCGAGTGGCCACGCGGTTGCCGGACTTCGACTGAGATCGAGTGGGCCATCGAAGTGATGTGCTGGACCCAATAATTTCGTTCGTCACATGTCTGTCCCGTAAATGTGCCAAACATCTCACTCCGCATGGCCAAAACTTTTGGCCATGTTTTTGGCATGTTCTCAAATGGCCAGTTTTTTTTTTTTTTTTTTTTTTTTTTTTTTTTTTTTTAGTTCTCGTCATTCATAAACAATTCAATTTCACATACTTGTTATTAGTGTCCTTTAAGACTCCTTCGTCCCAAGTTGTGAGGGAAAATTTTTGGTTTATCATATGAAAGACGGTTCTCCAACGATGGGTTTTACCTTCAGAAGAGCACCTCTAAACTGCTTACATAAAAAAAAAAAAAAAAAAAAAAAAAAAAAAAAAAAAAAAAAAAAAAAAAAAAAAAAAAAAAAAAAAAAAAAATCCACTTTCAGAGCAAACTTCGTTTTGCAGAACAATGCGTAGTAAGTGAAAGATACCATTCTAATAGATCTAGTGAACTCAGCTGGGAGAGGCTTCTAGTTGACACCCCTTACTTCTGTTATTTGGGAACAATATTGCACTGAGAAGGCTGGGTCAAAGATCCGTTGAAAGTGAGATTTAAGGAGTTTAAGGATTTAAGGATTTAAGGAGTGTAGGAGCAGAACAGAGATTTTTTTAAGTATAGAATTAATCAGCATTTTATTTTCTTATTTATCTATTTATTTATTTTTATTTATTTATTTATTTATTTATTTATTATTTCTTAGATGAGTCTACAGACATTAAAGAATAACAAGTGGCACTGGTCCGTAGGGGTGTCACTAAAGTTCCTATAATATCGACTATATAAAACACGTCACTACCACATACAGGAGAAATGCATAATACAACTCACAACAAAAGAGAATAGTCGAAAATTATGCATTTCGGGAAAACACTAAATACAATGCACACTAAAAAAAAATCAGAAAAATTTTAGAGAAACGTTACAGCCGCTTCTCTAGCTCACTGAACCATCCATATGGGGAAAACACTGTATACAATGCATACTAAAAGATAAATACATACATACATGCATACATACATATATACATGCATACATACATACATACATACATATACCAAAGGATTTTCCCCCCTTATAAGGGAGATAGCCAAAAAGAAAAAGACATAGAAACCACTCCCACCCATTCCATTTTCTATATATTCTACTCCTCTCCACCCTCTTCCCTCCCTCTTATCTTGGCACCTCCTGGATGACGGGTCATCTCATCTGTGGTGGGGGAAAAGAATACTGCCACCAAGTCTTCCCACTTGAATCGTAAGAGGCGACTAAAACTGGACGGGGATTAGGACTTGGCATCCTTCTCCCTGTAGCCCCACAGCGGACATTCCGAAAAGAAAAGTAAAGGCAAAATAAACAAATAAATAAAAAAAATCGAGAGAAAAGCTCTCAACCCACTACTGTTTGTACACTAACTAAAGGTCCGGTAAAACCATTCGGATTTGTGTGTGTGTGTGTGTGTGTGTGTGTGTGTGTGTGTGTGTGTGTGTGTGTGTGTGTGTGTGTGTGTGTGTGTGTGTGTGTGTGTGTGTGTGTGTGTGTGTGTGTGTGAGAGTATGCTCGAACCCAACAGACCCGCTTGCTGTTAGACCACTTTTTTTTTTTTTTTTTTTAATAATAAATCTCGTTCCTTCGAATTATTGCCTTTGCATGATTTAAAACGAACCTCCCATTGTGGTGTCAACAACTTCGTGTCCTATTCATGGAACAATAAAACATGCGGCCAAGTCGTGGTGCTTCCCAATCCCTTTGTCACAGAGATATTTGTTGTCCTTTACTCTCTCTTCGTGTACCTTTCGTCCTTTTTTTGTCATATTTCTTATTTTGTCTTTTTATTTATCCTCTTTTGTTTTTTCTGTAATTTTGTATTTTTATGATAATAATAATAATAATGATGATGATGATGATGATGATGATATCTGTTACCCTTTCCTGTCTTTTCGTGTCCCTTTTGTCCTTTTTTGTCATTTATTTTGTCTTTTCGTTTGTCCTATTTTGTTTTTTCTGTAATTTTGTATTTTTATAATAATATTTATAACAATGAAAATAATAATGATAATAATAAGAATGATAATTATGATAATACTAATAAGAATGATAATAATTGTAGTAATATTAATAATAATGATGAAAATAATACTAATAATAATTATGCTAATAATGCTAAAGCAAATAAATACAGTAATATTGATGTTAATGATGATATAATAATAATAGTAGTAATAATGATAATAGTAATGATGCTGGTGATAATAGTGTAAACAACAATAATAATAATAATAATGATAATAATAATAATAATAATAATGATATAATAGCAAAAATAATGACAACGATAATCATCCTATTTGAAGAACGCGCCATGAAGGTGTGAACAGTGCCTACCGTACAACGACGTACATTTGTTTTCCAAAGTTCACCAACATTCATTGCAATATATATATATATATATATATATATATATATGTATATATATATATATACAAATATACATATATACAGTATATATATAATATATATATATATATATATATATATATATATATATATATATATATATATATATATATACAAGGAAATAAATAGTGCCAGAGGACATCGTTTTTCTCTTCCTCCCCTCCATCTTCCCCACCCCCCTCTTCCCTTTACCCCCCATGTTCCCCTCTATTCCCCTCTACCTGCCCTCTATTCCCCTCTTCTTCCCCTCTATACCCTATAATCCCTCCTCCTCTTCTTCCTCTTCTTCCCCTTTTCTCGCTCTTCCCAACTCTTTACACTCTCTTTTCCTCTATTATCTCTTCCACGTCTTCCCTCTTCTTTCCTCCTCTTCCCTCTCTCCTCCTTCTCCCCCTTCTTTCTAACTCTTTTCTCCCCTCTCAGCCATCTTTCCCTCCTCTTTGTCCCCCATCCTTACTCTTCATCCTCTTTTCAACTCTTTTTCCCCTCTTTCCCTCCTTCCTTCCCCCCTCTCGTCCTTATTCTTCGTCCTCTTTTCAACCCTTTTCACTCTCTTCCCTAAATTCTTTATTATCCTTGTATTTCTTCCTCTTCCCCCTCTTCTCCTCCTCTTCCTCTTCCAATTTTTCCCACTATTTCCCCTTCATTTCCCTTTCTCCACCTCTTCTCCCTCTTCCCTCCTCTTCCTCCTCTTGTCCCCTCGCCCCCCTCTTGTCCCCTCATCCCCCTCCCCTCTTTAACTCTTTTCCTTCGTTCCCCTTTCTCCACCTCTTCTCCCTCTTCCCTCCTCTTCCCCCTCTTGTCCCCTCGTCCCCCTCCCCCTGCCCCTCCCCTCTTTAACTCTTTCCCCTTCATTCCCCTTTCTCCACTTATTCTCCCTCTTCCCTCCTCTTCCTCCTCTTGTCCCCTCGCCCCTCCTCTTGTCCCCTCGTCCCCTCTCCCTGCCCCTCCCCTCTTTAACTCTTCCCCTCCCTGTGATTTAGTTGACCCCTCCACTTTATCAGGTTATTTATATTCTCCTCAATTTCGTTTCTTTTCTTTCCCTTTCTCACTCCGATATTTCTCGTTTTACAGCTTTCGTTTTTACTCATTTCTTGATTTTTTTACAATCCTTTTACGTTTACTTTGTTTTTCCAGCTATGAATGTCTTCGATTCTGTATCGTAAGTCATATTCCTTTTATCGTTCTCTCTCTCTCTCTCTCTCTCTCTCTCTCTCTCTCTCTCTCTCTCTCTTCATCTCTCTCTCCATCTCTCTTTTTTCTCTCTCCCTTTCTCTTTCTTTCTCTCTCCCTCTTTCTTTCTCCCCCCATATCTCTCTCTCTCTCTCTCTCTCTCTCTCTCGTGTAATTTTTCTCTATAGATGAAGTCATATCTCGTACGCATTTTCTTACTTTTTGATTATAACTTGTAATTATTTTTATATTTTCTTTTCTTTGTTATCCTATTATTTTCATCTCTTATGTATTATTTTGTATTCACTAGTCTCCCCACTCCTTCCTCTTCCTCCATCTTTTCTTTTCACCTTTTTCCATTTCACTTCATTCTTTTCTTTCCATTTTGTTCAAAATCTATTTGCACGTGATGCCTTGTATTTCCTTATTTGTCTCCATTGTTGCTTTTTCTAATTCTCTTTCTTATTGTTTCTCTTTAACAAATCTTGTTCAGTTCATTTCCTTCTCCTTTTCATGTTTCCTTTCTCTTCCTCTCCGCTCGTCGTTTAGCAAAACTTCAATTTCTTTTTCGACTCTTTGTTTCCTATATTCGTCACGTTTCTTTATTTCTTTTTCGTTCTGAATATTTTCCCTCCTTTCTCTCATTGTTAAGCTTGCCTGTATTGTGTCACCAATATTTTCCTACCATCCAATTTCCCGCGTAGTACCTCTTCTGTGTTTATGACCCGAAAGTCATAAAATAAATCCATTTTTTTTATCCTCTTGTTTTCTCTCAGGTCCCTACGTTGTTGCTTCATGCAGTTCTCTGCAGCATTAACTTGTTTTTCGTTATAATCCTCTTCTGTTTTCTTACTGTTATCATTTTTAACTGTTACCGTCTTTGTATTTCGGGACTTGTTGAACCTAATGAATTCCTTTGATATCTCATTATCGTCAATATCTCTTATCATCTTCATCTGTACCTCCCATGTATTCACATGCTTTCAGTTATCCAATAACGTCATCCCGGCTTTCAGCGCATGATATTTCAGTTCAAGTCTCTCAGGATGGATTCAGAGTGGATGCTATCCGTGGGAAGTTATTCATAATCGTTACAAGTGTCAAAGTTGCCTGATACCCTATTC
The DNA here is from genome assembly GCF_046742065.1 of Oratosquilla oratoria. Lineage (NCBI taxonomy): Eukaryota > Metazoa > Arthropoda > Malacostraca > Stomatopoda > Squillidae > Oratosquilla > Oratosquilla oratoria. The sequence goes on along the minus strand of NC_134794.1, from coordinate 6,382,690 downwards.
AGTCAACATTCTATACTTATTCTATATAGCCTACCAAGAGCTTTTTCCCCCTTATAAGGGAGGTAGCCGAATCAAAGGCACGTACCTACTCCCACCCATTCCACTCCTATCCACCACCCTTTCCCCCTTCTCATCTTAGCTCCTCATGGATGACGGGTCATCCCTGTATCCCAGCCACTGCCCTGGGTCAGAAGCAATGTAGCAAGACACAGTACATCCACATTAAGGCCGCTTCACTTAATCGGCGACCCCCCTCTCCGTCCCCTCATGTAGAAAAAGAGAAGACGGGGAGAAATCCCTTCGGTCTGCGTCAAATATCATTCACACATAAGCACCTCTTAGCTCCGCCCCATCCCTCGCCCATCCCTTCCTTGCATAACAGTATCATCTTTACACAATCACTCCCCACTCATCCCCATCTCCTGCCTTCTCCCTTCCTTCCTCAACAGGCGTTCCCCTCTTTCTCAATGCTCCCTTTACCCCCATCCACCATCTCATCCTCGGTCGTCCCTTCAAGTTCACTCCCTCCACCTTTGCCTTTCACACCTCTTTTATTCATCTTTTATCACTCATTCTTTCCAAGTGTCCAAACCATCCCAGTAATCTTTCGTCAGCCCTATCTACCATCTCCTCATAGCATCCATTCTCGGATGCCTATTTCTCATAACACTTTTAACCCCCCAAGTCATTTACTTGCTTCTCTCAATCTACAGTTTACCTCCATCTCCACTCTTCTCTTTCTCCCACATGCACCCCAAAATACCTAAAGCCATCCACTTCCTCCAGCATTTAGACTTTCTTCCAACTCACTGCCACCCTCTACCCTTGTACATCTCATCACATTTACTCACAATTACCTTCAACATCCTATTGCATACTTTCCCAAACCCAGTCACTACCTTTCTTAATCCCTCCTCTGACTCTGCCACAACCGTAGTGTCGTCAGCAAACAACAACTGGCTCACCTCCCACTTTTCGCAATTTTCTTTAACCATATCCAGTCTCCTGCCCATGACACTCGCCTTTACCTCCCGCACCACCTCATCCATGTACACATCGAACATCCATGGCGACATGACACATCCCTGACGCAGTTCTAACTTTACCTCAAATCACTCACTCTCTCCGTTTACTATACTAATATAGGCTCTACTACTATCGTAAAAACTCTCGATCGCACTTAACAGCTTTTCCTCAATCCCATATATCTGCAAAACCTCCCACAGTGCCTTCCTGTCTACCCTGTCATAAGCCTTTTCCAAATCCATAAAGGCCCAAAAAACATCCTTACATTTTCCTAAAGCTTTCTCACATATCTGTCTTACCACAAAAATCTGATCCATGCAACCCCTGCCTTTCCTAAACCCACACTGTTCCTCACCAATTACTCCCTTTGTTCCTTTTCTAATCCTCTCAATTAAAATCCTCCCACAAACCTTCCCAACTACACTCAACAAACTGATCTCTCAGAAACTACTACACTCACATTTGGGTCGTTGAATTGAGGACACCCTTGGTGCTAGGGGCTCCTCTTTAAGGTTCTCCCAACTCAGTGGAGGAGAAAGAGGAAGAAACTGTTCATAGTACAGGGTGACATGGCTGCAACTCTCCAGTTTTAAGTCTACTGAGATCTCCAATATTTTGTTCAATTCTGTTCAATGTAATTAAATGTTTTTCACTCCCGGA
>NC_134794.1:6366004-6376004 GCF_046742065.1 Oratosquilla oratoria | reverse complement strand
GTTTTATTATTATTATTATTATTATTATTATTATTATTATTATTATTAATATTATTATTATCATCATTATTATTATTATTATCATTATTATTATTTATCTTTATTTTATTTATTTATTTATTATTATTATTTTAATTTATCTATTTATTCATTTATTATGTGCGGGTATGTGAGGGGAGGGTTAGTTCCGGGGAAAGGAATAATTATTATTATCATTTACTTTTATTTTATTTATTTATTCACTCATTTATTTTCTGCTAATGTATGTGAAGGGAGAGTTAGTTCCGATGGACGGAATAATAAGAAAGTAGGGAAATAGGCAAGTTGGGATGGGGAGAGACAAAGAACGGTACAAGAGTGAAAGGAAAAGACGTTGAAGAAAACGGAGAATAGAACAAAGTAGAACACAGAACGTACTAGAACATAGGATAATTAATCGGAAAATCAGAAAATGAATAAAGGAGAGACAAGAGAATTAGATTCGGGACAAAGACAAAGAAAAGATAATTAATGGAAAACGGGGAAGAGAGTATAAGGGAGGTAGACAAAAGAAAGAAAGGAAAGGAAGAAAACGGAAGAGGGAAGAGAAAATGAGCTGAGGGCGTACGGAAGAAGAGAAATAGAAAAGAAGAAAAAGATTGTATCTCCCTTGAGGAAGAAAATAAAAAGAAAAAGAAAAGAAAATGGAGGAAGAAAAATCGAAAAGGGAAATTACGTCTTTGACAAGAATATATATATATATATATATATATACAGTAATATATATATATATATATATATATATATATATATATATATATATATATATATATATAAGCTAAGACGACAAAGAGAACGAGAAAAATATCAGAAAATATGGACCTCGAGACAAATGAGCAAAGAATGAGGAGGCGGAAGTGGAGTCAGAGATCATGGAGGAGAGGAGGAAGGAGGGGAGGACCTGGTGATGACGTCAGAGGGAAAGAGGAGAAGAGAGGAGAGACACGCGGTGCGGTCGTGGAGTGAGAATCACGAAAAGAGAGTAAAAGAGAGCAATTGGAAAAGAAAGAAAAAAGAGGAGAAAGTGAGAAGAAGGAAGAGGAAGAGAAGGCGATACAGGGGAAGACAAAAGAAGAAGGGAAGGATGGGGCGAAGGAGGAGGAGGAAGAGAACGAGGAGGAAGTGGTGACGGTAATGTAATGGAGGAGGAAGAGGAGGAGGTGATATAAGAGAAGACAAAAGAGAGGAGGGGAAGATAATGAGTAAGAGAGTAACGAGAATTGGGAGGAGGAGGAAGAAGAGGGGGGAAAGGATGTGATCAAGTAAGAGTGAAGGACAAAAAAAAAGACAAGCAGTCGGATGAGGAGTAGGAGAAAGATGACTACAAGATGGAGGAGGAGGAGGAGAGGAGGAAGAAGGGAAGGAGAGAGAGAAAAGCCAAAAGATAGGAGGATAAGGAAGAAAAAGAGGAGAAGTAGGAGGAGAAGGAGGGGGAGAAGGAAGTGGAAGAGGGTAATGAGATGAGGAAGAAGTAGGAGGAGGAGGAGGAGAAGGGAGAAGGACCAGAAATAGGGTAATGAGATGAGGAAGAAGTAGGAGGAGGAGGAGGAGAAGGAGGGGGAGAAGGACCAGAAAGAGGGTAATGAGATGAGGAAGAAGTAGGAGGAGGAGGAGGAGAAGGAGGGGGAGAAGGACCAGAAAGAGGGTAATGAGATGAGGAAGAAGTAGGAGGAGGAGGAGGAGAAGGAGGGGGAGAAGGACCAGAAAGAGGGTAATGAGATGAGGAAGAAGTAGGAGGAGGAGGAGGAGGGGGAGAAGGACCAGAAAGAGGGTAATGAGATGAGGAAGAAGTAGGAGGAGGAGGAGGAGGAGGAGGGGAGAAGGACCAGAAAGAGGGTAATGGGATGAGGAAGAAGTAGGAGGAGGAGGAGGAGAAGGACCAGAAAGAGGGTAATGAGATGAGGAAGAAGTAGGAGGAGGGGGAGGAGGAGGAGGAGGAGGGGGAGAAGGAAATGGAAGAGGGTAATGAGATGAGAAAGAAGTAGGAGGAGGAGGAGGAGAAGGAGGGGGAGAAGGACCAGAAAGAGGGTAATGAGATGAGGAAGAAGTAGGGGGAGGAGAAGGAGGGGGAGAAGGAAGTGGAAGAAGGTAATGAGATGAGGAAGAAGTAAAAGGAAGAGGAGGAGAAGGAGGGGGATAAGGATCAGAAAGAGGGCAATGAGATGAGGAAGAAGTAGGAGGAGGAGGAGAAGAAGGGGGAAAAGGAAGTGGAAGAGGGTAATGAGATGAGGAAGAAATAGGAGGAGAAGGAGGAGAAGGACCAGAAAGAGGGTAATGAGAAGAAGAAGAAGTTGGAGGAGGAGGAGGAGAAGGAGGGGGAGAAGGAAGAGGAAGAGGGTAATGAGATGAGGAAGAAGTAGGAGAAGGAGGAGTACAGATCCTTTGGGAGTGGAAGGACTTCCAGTAAAGGCGGAGATATCGCTCCAGCAAACTGGAATCATTATTGAGAAGTGTCCCGTGCGTGTGTGGGGGTGGAGCGGAGGAATCAGCCCAGGATATTCTCGCGTCAAAGGTCAATGTGGAGGAGGGGGGCGGGGGAGTGGACGAGGAATGGGTGTAACGATGCTTGTATAAACACGACTGAAAAAAAAAATGAACTCAGAGATGATAAACACCGTGTCAATTAGCGGAAGTAAGACGGGAGAAGTGGGACGAAAATGTCAAAATAGAGATTGAAGAAAATTGGAATAGAACTAATGGTCAGGGACGCAAGAGTGGATGAATGAGGGGGAGAATGAGAAAGAAAAGAGGAAGAGAGAGAGAGAGAGAGAGAGAGAGAAAGAAAAAGAATGCGTGCGGGGGACAGCCATTAAGCTCCCTCGTATAACAAAGAAATTTATAGATTCGAAATGTGACCAGCTGTGTTTCTTCTTATTTCGTTTTCTTTTTCTGATGCAGTTGGGTAAGCGGGAAGGCGGGTAGGGGGGTGGGGGTCCTGGTCGACGTCGTCGTGCTGGTCCGTAGGGGTGACGGCCGGAACTGTGATTCTAGGATCGATCTTGAGGAAACACCGTTGGGCAAGTATAGTCTCTGAGTCCCTTTTGGTGGAGGAAGAGTCTGTACATAGATGTAAGTCATCAACACACACACACACACACACACACACACACACACACACACACACACACACACACACACACATGCAGTGACGCAGTAATAGAATTCCTGGCCGCCACTACGGCGGTTCGGGTTTGAATCCCCCCCAGGGCTGAAACAATTTCAGTATCGCTGCGCTGCGGGTCGTTACTCCAACTCTCATGGGCGGGGAGTTGTGTGTGTGTGTGTGTGCGTGTAAGGTCACAGCACAGCATTACCCATATATCGATCATACATGAGCTCTGAGCTCTCTTCCGGGAGGGAAATAGCTGTCGATCACGAGTCCAGCACGTGATCCAAGACCATGGTCAGGCGTAGTCTATAAAGGAACACCTTCATCGGAATATTCTTGAAAACATTTACTCCTGCAGGATCGTAGGGAACTGGTCAAGGGCACAGTAGGTACTGCGGTACCGTGGACGCAGTAGATGAAAGAGTAAAGCAACAGAGATGGTGACCCAGTTTCTTGCACAGTAGCGGGCTGCAGGACTCGCAAAGGCCACGGAACACATTTTATGGAACTGTGAGTAAGGCAAAAGACTGGAAAAACCTATTGAAACAAGCTTTCGTGTGTGTGTGTGTGTGTGTGTGTGTGTGTGTGATTCACCATGGTCTTGGGTCACGTGTTAGACTCGTGACCAACAGCTATTACAGCCCCGGAAGAGAGCTCACAGCTCATATATGACCGATCTATGGGTAATGCTGTGACCTTACACGCACACACACACCCAACTCCCCTCCCACAAGAGTTGGAGTAACGACCCGCAGCGCAGCGATACTGAAATTATTTCAGCTATGGACGGGATTCGAACCCGGACTGTCATAGTGGCAGACGGGAACTCTAAACACTGCGTCATCGAGTCGTGTGTGTGTGTGTGTGTGTGTGTGTGTGTGTGTGTGCAGAGCATCGAATGCATCAACTTCAAGGCCAAATTTGTGAAGGGGGGGGAGGTTGGAAGCAAAAGAAACTTAAAAGCAGTGGAAAAACCAGCCAGGGTCAATACAGCGGCAAAATCCAGGATGGGTTTCGTTCCAGCACTCCACGGACTGGAAGCACAACATCGACTGGAAAGGTGTCAAGGTCTTCATTTACTTAAATATTTATCTATTCATTCATTTATTTATTTATCTATTTATTTAATTATTCATTCATTCATTTACTTATTTTTATTTCTTTAATTATTCATTCATTTACTCATTTATTCATTCATTCATGAGGTTCGAGGACATAAAAAGAAGAATGTTCCGGAAGGTTTGGTTCCTTGGAGAGGACAACACGAACGAAATAATAATCTTCAAACCCCATTCATTCGGTTATGTGGAGTGTGACAACGTAACTCTAACATTCTTTTTTTATCGTTTCGGATCTACAGTGCAGAAGTGGTGACACACGAATGAATTAAAGAAAAAAAAATATTGGAAACAGGACGAGTTCTTGGAGCGAAGAGGACGAGGAAGAAGAAGAAGAGGAGGAGAGGAAGCGTTCAGTCTCCGAAGGTCACATGAAGACACGCCTTCTGGCTGTTGTTGTTGACGAACCTGAGGGCTGAAGATGATGAACCCTGTTGCCCCCCACCCCCCACACCCCCACACCCCCAACAGACCCCTTAAGGGCCGGGGAGGAGGGTCAGACATCCCAGGGATTAACCCCCGGCCGTCCAATCCCGCTGAGATTGGAAAGTCGTCGGGACGGGGCCTGCCGGGTTCTTGCGAAGTGTGGCCACTACTCGGAGCAGCCACACTGACAAAAAGCCTAAAGAGAAAATGTTTTCCATTACAAGCTTCAGACCATCTGCGAAACATATATATATACATGTATATACATATACATATATATATATATATATATATATATATATATATATATTGATAGGTGAAATATATATATATATATATATATATATGTATACACACACACACACACACACACACACACACACACACACACACACACACACATATATATATATATATATATATATATATATATATATATATATATATATATATATATATATATATAATTCATTTGTGGAGCGCTCCGATTTAAGAAAACTTTTCCCCGGGTCTGCATCCAGGTTTTTTTTTTCTATTTAATTCGCTTATTATTTTTTTTTTTCCTATCCTCGAGAGAAAAATCATCTCTTTTGTTTTCACCACAGGAATCTCCTCTTCCTCTGCTATTCGTGTATTTTTCTTTTGATGTAAAAAATAAAATAGAGTTCGACTCCCGGAGCTTGGCTTTTTATCGTCAGAGTAAAGAATAGCTTGACCGGTGTTTTTCTTTGTCAAAAAAAAAAAAAAAAAAAAAAGGATGGATGTGGACCTCAATCTCGTTTTCAGGTCGAAGGCGTCTATCTGATGTTTGGCATCGTTTTTTGGCGTCTCGTACCTCCTACGGTCATCCTCATCTCTTCTCTCTCTTCCTTCCACCCCCCTCCCTCCACCCTTCCCCTCCTCTCCCTTCCTCCTCTCATCTTCCTCTCCCTCCTTCCACCACCTTCCTCCCTCCCTCCTTCCACCACCTTCCTCCCTCCCTCCTTCTCTCTTTTCCTTTCTTCCTCTTCAATTCTCTTTCCTTCCTCCTCCCTCCTTCCACCACCCTCCTCCCTCCCTCCTTCTCTCCTTTCTCCCTCCTTCCTTATCCTTCCTCCCTCCTACCTACTCCATCCCCCCTCTTCTTTCCTCCCTCTTCTTTTCTCCCTCCTCCTTCCTCCTTACATCCTTGTCTGTACTCCTCTCTCCCCTCTTCCCTTTTTTCTCCTCCCTCCTCTCCTTCCTTCTATCTCCCCCTTTCTCCCTGCTTCCTCCTCCTTTCTCTCTCCTCCCTTCTCCCTTCTACTGCCTTTCTTCTCTCTCCTCCCGTCTCTCTCTTCCCTCCTTCCTTCTCTCTCTCCCTTCATCATCTTCCCCCTTCCATTCTCTCTCCTTCCTTCCTCTTGCTTTTTCCCTCCTCCTCCCCCGCCTTCCTTCTTCCTTTCTTCTACCTCCTTCATTCTCTCTCCCCCCTCATTCCTCCTTCTTTCTCCCTTTTCCCTTCTCCCTTCTCCCGCCTTTCTTCTCTCTCCTCCCTTCTCCCTCTTCCTTCCTTCCTTCTCTCTCTCCCTTCATCATCTTCCCTCTTCCATTCTCTCCTCCTTCCTTCCTCTTGCTTCCTCCCTCTCCTCCCCCCGCCTTCCTTCTTCCTCTCTTCTACCTCCTTCATTCTCTCTCCTCCCTCCTTCCTCCTCGCTTTTTTCTCCCTCCTTCCTCGCTCCTCTTTCCTTTCTCTCTTCCATCCTCCCTTCCTCCTCCCACCTACTTTCTCCTTCCTCTGTTATTCCTCCTCTTTCTCCCCGCCTTCCTTCTTCCTCTCTTCTACCTCTTTCATTCTCTCTCCTCCCTTCTCCCTCCTCCTTCCTCCCTTCCTCCGGCGCTCCTTCTTCCTCTCTCTCTCCCATCCTCCCTTCCTACTCCCACATCCTGTCTCCTTCCTCTATTATTCCTCCTCTTTACCTCGTCCCTCCTCTTTCCTCCTCTCTCTTCAGTCCTCTCTCCTCATTCCTTCTTCCATCTCTCTCTCTCTCTCTGTGTTCCACTCCTCCTCTTCACAGACGTTTTCTTATCTCGAGCACTTTCGGTTTATCACTGTGGAAAGTCTCCATCCTTCACACTCTCTCTCCGCTCTCTCCGCTCTCTCCTCCCATTCTCTCCACTCTCTTTATCTCCTAGTGTCTCCTCAATGAGCTTCTTCTTCGCCTTCCCTCCCTCGTTCCTTCCTTCCACCTAATTTCTTTCAGTCCTTCTCCCTCTCCTTTAAGATTTTCTCCCTTTTTAGTTAGTATGTCTGTTCTCAAAGAACGGTCTTGTCTTGTTCTTTCCTAAATTTCTCCCCCCCCCCCTTTTTTTTTTTTTTTTTTTTTTTTTAGCTGAAGACGTATACGATGAAGCGTGTTGTTCTAGCATTCATTTAGTTGTGGGTTGGAATCCCGCACTTCTCTCCAATTCTCAGCAGTGACTGATCCCTGTCCCAACAGTCCAAAAGCATAAGGCAAAGGTGACGGCTTCGGTCGTAGGTACGCACCTCCTGGCATAGTTATTTATCATCATTTATATCATTATAATTTTATTTATTCTTCTTTTGTTTATTTATCATTATAATTTTTTTTCTACATCCGACCTAGTTATGGACCAAAAGGTCTCCTGTCTGCATGCTCGTCCTTTGTAATCCTTTGTAGGATCCTCACCTATACCAAATATCCTCTGGGAGCTACATGCTTCAGTTCGGGGTTTTCCTTAGATTTTGGGGGTTGCTGCGAGGCTATCTCACCCTTTCACAGGGTTCCTATTTTTTGCTTTCTTCTTGCTGTCGTCTATTCTTCATCTTTTTCGTCGACCACCTCCTTGTCTTCTTCCTCGTCACCCTCCTGTCCCTCCTCTTCCTCCTCTCCCTCTTCTTCCTTCTCTCCCTCCTCTTCCTCCTCTCCCTCCTCTTCCTTCTTTTCCTTCTATTCCTTCTTCTTTCTCCTTTTCCTCCTCCTCCTCCTCCTACTCATCCTTCTCTTCCTCCTCTTCATCCTCTCCCTCCTCTTCCTTCTTTTCCTTCTATTCCTTCTTTCTCCTTTTCCTCCTCCTCCTCCTCCTACTCATCCTTCTCTTCCTCCTCTTCCTCCTCCTCTTCCTTCTTTTCCTTCTATTCCTTCTTCTTTCTCCTTTTCCTCCTCCTCCTCCTACTCATCCTTCTCTTCCTCCTCCTCCTCCTCTTCCTCCTCCTCCTCCTCTCTCTCCTCTTCCTTCTTTTCCTTCTATTCTTTCTTCTTTCTCCTTTTCCTCCTCTGCCTCCTCATCCTCCTCTTCCTCCTCTTCCTCTTCTCCCTCCTCTTCCTTCTTTTCCTTCTATCCCCTCTTCTTCCTCCTTTTCCTCCTCTTCATCCTTCCCATCCTCCTTTTCCTCCTCTTCTTTCTTTGTCCTTCTCTTACTCCTCTCCCTCTTTTTCCTCCTCTTCTTTCTTCTTCCTCCTCTTCCTCCTCTTTCCCCTCCTCTTCCTCCTCTTTCCCCTCCTCTTCCTCCTCTTTCCCTCCTCTTTCTCCTCCTCTTTCTCTTTTTCCTTTCTTCTTCTTTTTTCTCTTCGTCCTCATCCTCCTCATCCTCCTCTTTCTCCTCCTCCTCTTCTTTCTTTGTCCTTCACTTACTCCTCTCCCTCCTCTTCCTCCTCTTCATCCTCTTTCTCATCCTCTTCTTCCTCATCCTCCTCTTCTTTCTTTGTCCTTCTCCTACTCCTCTTCCTCCTCTTCTTTCTTCTTTCTCCTCTTCCTTCTCGTGCACCTCTTCCTCCTCTCCCTCCTCTTTCTCCTCCTATTCCTCCTCTTCCTCCTCCTCTTCCTCCTCTTCTCTCTTCTTTCTCCTCTTCCTTCTCGTGCACCTCTTCCTCCTCTCCCTCCTCTTTCTCCTCCTATTCCTCCTCTTCCTCTTCCTCTTTCTCCTCCTCCTCTTCTTTCTTTGTCCTTCACTTACTCCTCTCCCTCCTCTTCCTCCTCTTCATCCTCTTTCTCATCCTCTTCTTCCTCATCCTCCTCTTCTTTCTTTGTCCTTCTCCTACTCCTCTTCCTCTTCTTCTTTCTTCTTTCTCCTCTTCCTTCTCGTGCACCTCTTCCTCCTCTCCCTCCTCTTTCTCCTCCTATTCCTCCTCTTCCTCCTCCTCTTCCTCCTCCTCTTCCTCCTCTTCTTTCTTCTTTCTCCTCTTCCTTCTCGTGCACCTCTTCCTCCTCTCCCTCCTCTTTCTCCTCCTATTCCTCCTCCTCCTCTTCCTCCTCCTCTTTCTCCTCCTTTTCTTTCTTTGTCCTTCACTTACTCCTCTTCATCCTCTTTCTCATCCTCTTCTTCCTCATCCTCCTCTTCTTTCTTTGTCCTTCTCCTACTCCTCTCCCTCCTCTTCCTCCTCTTCTTTCTTCTTTCTCCTCTTCCTTCTCGTGCACCTCTTCCTCCTCTCCCTCCTCTTTCTCCTCCTATTCCTCCTCTTCCTCCTCCTCTTCCTCCTCTTCTTTCTTCTTTCTCCTCTTCTTTCTCGTGCACCTCTTCCTCCTCTCCCTCCTCTTTCTCCTCCTATTCCTCCTCCTCTTCCTCCTCCTCTTCCTCCTCCTCTTCCTCCTCCCCTTTTTCCTTTCCCTTTCTTCTTTCTCCTCTCCCCAGTAACCTCTCAATCCTCCTCCTTCCCTCCTCCCCCTCCGTTCTCCAATACTTTCCTAATTAGATTTCATTTATAATTTCCTTCCCATTTGCTCCCAACTGAATCTCTACTCATTACTTTCCTCGTTCATTTCACGAGTCTTTGTTCGCTTCTCCTTCCCCCTCCTTCCGTTTTCTAACGCCCTCGTGCTCATCCCTGAACCCATTCTTTCCTAATCCCAGCTCTAAACCGCCCCAGCCCATCCCCCGTTTTCTTTTTCCTCCCAAATCTCAATCCCCAGGTCAATTTGTCAGTGATTCCCGTTTTCTCTGATTGATCATTTCCTGCTTCATATATGTGTGTGTGTGTGTTTTTGTGTGTGTACGTCTGTGTACGTGTGTGTGTGTGTGTGCGTGTGCGTTTGCCTGTGCGTGTGTGATTCACCACGGTCTTAGATCGAAAGCTATTACCCTTACAAAGGAGAACTTAGAGCTTACATAGGACCCGATCTATGTATAATGCCGTGACCTTACACACACACACACACACACACACACACACACACACACACACACACACACACACACACACACACACACACACACACACACACACACGACTCGGTGGCGCGGTTGGTAGAGTCTCAGACTGTCAGCACGGGGGTGACGGCGGTACCTGGTTCGAATCCTGCCCAGGGCTGAAATTATTTCAGTATCGCT
>NC_134794.1:6346004-6361004 GCF_046742065.1 Oratosquilla oratoria | reverse complement strand
ATGATGATGATAATAATGATGATAATGATGAGGATGATAATGATAATAATAATGATGATAATAATGATGATAGTGATGATAATACTTACGATGATAATGATGATAATGATTATGATAATAATGATGATAATGATGATGATGATAATAATGATAATAATGATGATGAAGAAAATGCTTAGGTGCTATCCACGTGATCGTTAACACTTCAGTCATATCACAATGGAGATTAAATTATATACAACATGACGCCTTAAACAAATCGACTTAGAGAACCTATTCTTCAAAAAGAACGAATATACATACGTTCATGCATGCATTGCGTCATGAGAGAATTAATCTTCTTTATGTACAGCCAGAACACAATCGCGATTCGTAATTGCCTCAGGCATCGCTGTTGACAGTCATCCTCGACCCGAACAAAGCACAGGAAGCATCGCAGGGAGATCGACCAAGCAAGAGATAGCACCGGAGGATAGACAAACATGGAATTGATACGAGGGAAGACGGTTTCATCGGCAAAGTAGTTTGAATCGCGGTGAAGCAGAAATACAAAGGCAATGCCACAGTCATGGACACAATTCTGATGCACCGGTATTGCATGTAAATGAATAAGTAAATAATAAATGGATAATAAATAATAAATTCGTAAATAAATAGATAAGTAAAGAAAGGCATAAATAAACAAATTAACAAATAAATGAAGTAACAACAATGGTAATAGATATGATGATAATAGTGACAATAATGATTACAACAAATGATAATAACAAAAATTATAATAGCAATAGTAATAATAATAATAATGATATTAACAATAATATTAATAATGATAATAGTAGTGACATTAATGATAAAGGTAATGATGATAATGTTAATTATAATAATAATAGTAATGATAATAATGATAATTGTAATAATGATATTGATATTAGTAATAGTAATGACATTAATGATAAAGGTAATAATGATAATCATGATAATTATAGTAATAACATTAATAATGAATGATAATAATTTATAGTAAACTTTCGGTATGACGTATTCTCCCTCCCTAACTACACTGTAATATATGTACCCCCTCCCCCCCTATTATCGAGAATCGCTGATCCAATAGGAACTTATTCCACCTAATTGCTCCCAACCTCTCATCCCATTTTCCCATTCTTTGTAACATCGACTAACTTCCTAACTGCAATCAATCATGATCGCAGTTCAGTAAGGTCTTCCTCTCCTCCGTATGTAGTTGTGATTGTATGAGTTTTATGTAGCCATTATTTCAAGGACTTCAGTGCCACCCCTACGCACCAGAGTCACCAAGCATTTTATAAAAGAAGACTCACCTTTATTGAAAAAGGTCACTTTTAATTTTTTTTTTATATCTTTTGGTGTTGTCCCAAGGACAAGGAGAGAAGCTTTGTTACAGCAAGAAGAAGTGCTCTTCTTCTTCTTCCTGTTCCATGTCAGAAGCATGTCTTGTGATCGTTTCTGTCATACTCGTGAGGTCGAGAAAAGTTCTTTCTTTTCAGGTCTTACGCAGCCCATCCCCCCTCCACATTTATTCTTTCTTCCTGTTTGTCTACACCATTTGGAAGAAAGGAAAATGCTGAACCAGGGGGGGGGGGGGTAGACATTTTTGTAAATATGATCAGAACTAATTATGATATATATATATATATATATATATATATATATATATATATGTATGTATGTATGTATATTTCTCTATTCTACTCTTTTGATGCAACGAGTAGTAGGACAAGGAAGAAACTAACAAGAGTAAAGTGTGTTGAGGCTAATCCCAACGACAAAGAGAAGCATGACATTAAGAAAACCAAAGACTATTGTTGCAGAAGCCTTGTTGAAGCAACTGATAACCAAACACGAGGGGGAAGACCCTACCAATAGCTCCTGGAGATCACGAGGCAATAGAAGTGTTCCAGCTTGAATGAGGCAATGACGCTGATACGTTTGGTAGTTTCAGTATTGTGATTGCCCATATTAGGAAGAGTAAGCTTAGACTCCTAGACGTGTGCCTAGCAAGTGCCATTTACATCTACGGCCATTACAGCCCCAAGCTTCAGTCCCGTTCAGAAACGCGGAACAACTTTGTACAAGCTTCAATCAAGGGAAGAAATCATTAAATCTTATATCATTGGGAGTAAACGTATGTACTTGCACGTAAACTTCAATCTCTTGGGAGTGGTACCTTTTAACGATGAAGATAAACAATGAAATGAATCAAATGACCTCATGCCTCCCCATTGGTCAACGGACGGAATAGACTTAGCAACCACTTACTGAGCGCAGAAACTATCGGTTGTTTGAAGAAACGGTTACACAACTTTATGGATGGGGAAGACAGTTGGTAATCGACATGGAACTGCTTAGTGTGGGCCTTATGGTCTCTTGCAGTCTCCTTTATTCTTATGTTCTTATGCCTCCATATTCTCCTGCTTGGCCCCAAGAGTCTCTTACCCGAAGATCCCCTTCGGAGACCGCCTAGATTGCAGACCCTCCCGTTCTTCGGCCTTTGCTCTCTCCACTTCCATATCCTGACCCTATGGTCGCTGGCTACCTAGTAACTCCACCTATTACTCCTCTCTGTCTCCACCTTTTCCCTACTTCTCCTCCGATGGCTTTTCTTCCTTTTCCTCCTCTGCCTCTTCCTCCTCCTCCTTCTTCCTCTTCCTCTGAAGGTTCCTTCTTCAACGGCTCCTCCTCCTCCTCCTCCTCCTCCTCCTCCTCCTCCTCCTCCTCCTCCTCCAATGACTTCTTCCACGGCTCCTTTTCCTCCTCTCCCTACTCCTTTCACTCTTCATTCCTCTTCTCTTCCTCCTCCTTTCCCTTTCCTTTCTCTTCCTCCTCTTTTGTACCCTCTTTATACTCATAATTTTCCTCTTCATCCACTCCCTTCTCATCCTTATTCATCTACTCCTTCTCTTCCGTTCTCTCCTCTTCTACCACTTCCTCTTCCTTCCACATCCATTCTCCCTCCTCCTCCTTCACTTTCATTCTTCTCTTTCCATCCTCCAATACCTCCTCCTCGTCCTCCTCCTCATCATCTACCACCACCTGAACCTCGTTATGTCCCCTCACAGACCCTCTGCGCTCTCTCTCTCTCTCTCTCTCTCTCTCTCTCTCACACACACACACACACACACACACACACACACACACACACACACACACACACACACACACACACACACACACACACACACACACACACACCACACACAAACACACACACACACACACACACACACACACACACACACACACACACACACACACACACACACTCACATCCTCTCTCTCTCTCTCTCTCTCTATCTATCTATCTCTATCTATCTATCTATCTATCTATCTATCTATCTCTCTGTCTCTCTCTCTCCCTCTCTCTCTTTCCCTCCCTCTCTCTCTCTCTCTCTCTCTCTCTCCCTCCCTCACCCCCCCCCTCTCTCTCTCTGTCAGTAACACTGCTAACACAAAGAAAAGTCATTATCCAATGGCTGTTTCTCATTTTTCAGCCGCCGGACTGTTAGCCTTTCCCATTTGCGAGAGATTATTCTGCCGACGTATCCGGGACCCCGGCCCCGGACCTCTCACGCTCCGGTCTCCTGAACCTTCTCTCTGCCTCACTCTATCACTCACTCACTCACTCACTCTATCATCCACTCACTCACTCACTCACTCACTCACTCCGGACTTCTAATCCCTCCCAGGACTCTCTCTCTCTCTCTCTCTCTCTCTCTCTCTCTCTCTCTCTCTCTCTCTCTCTCTCTCTCTCTCTCTCTCTCTCTCTCTCTCTCTCTCTCTCTCTCTCTCTCTCTCTCTCTCTCGCTCTATATCTGTGTTTCCCTTTCGTTCGATTTTGCTCTTTTGTTTTCTCTTTCTGAATCTCTCGCTCTCGTCGCTCCTACTCTTGCTCTCTCTCCCTCTCTCTCTCTCTCTCTCTCTCTCTCTCTCTCTCTCTCTCTCTCTCTCTCTCTCTCTCTCTCTCTCTCTCTCTCTCTCTTTCTACCATCTCACTGTCTCCAGCTCTACCTCTATCTCTACCTGTGATTGTGTTTCAATGTACCAAACTCTGCCTCTGCTACCTCTGTACCTCTATTTCAATTTCTATTTCTGTTTCCATTTCTATATATCTAACTTTATGTATTTCTGCCTCTATATGTCGGTCTCTGTCTCTGTCTTCATTCCTTCTCTATTGCTACGCATGTGCCTGTCTCTATCTCTTTATCCCTGTTTATATCTCTTTCTGCATCACTTTCTTTATCCCTATCTCTGTCTCGATCTCTCTAAATCTCTCTCTAGTCTTGTACCCCCATACCCAGTCTCCCTCTCTGTTGTCCGTCTTCAATTTGCCTCCAATGGACAACTGCCTTTCTGTCTCCAATCTTTCTCGGTCTTCCTCTCCTTCTCTTCCCTCCCTCCCTTCCCTTCTTTCCTTCCTTCGTATTCGTATTTGTATTCGTATTCCATTTCTCCTGGCTTCCTTTACATTTACGTTTCTCTCTCTCTCTCTCTCTCTCTCTCTCTCTCTCTCTCTCTCTCTCTCTCTCTCTCTCTCTCTCTCTCTCTCTCTCTCTCTCTCTCTCTCTCTCCCCTCTCTCTCTCTCCCCTCTCTCTCCTCTCTCTCTCTCCCCTCTCTCTTTTTCTTTCTCTTTACCCTCTCTCTCTCTCTCTCTCTCTCTCTCTCTCTCTCTCTCTCTCTCTCTCTCTCTCTCTCTCTCTCTCTCTCTCTCTCTCTCTCTCTCTCTCTTTCTCTCTGTCTCCCACTCTCTCTCACAGATATCTTTTTTTAGAATATATATATATATGTTTTTCTCTTCTTAACTTGTCAGTCATCTATCACCTTCTGCTGTTCCACAATCTTTTTTACTTCAATTCGTCTTTTTTTCTTCCTCCATCTACTTTTTCGCGCGTGAAAAGGCATAAAAGTTCTTCCTATTAGCCTCGCCTTCAACTACTATCAAACATCAACTACTATCAAAACTATCACTATTATCAAAACATCATTGATTTTGCTCTACTGACTTCAAGACATTGTCAATAACATCCTCAAGGACTTGAATGCGTCCTGGCGGGAATCAAGCGCTTAAAGATATCACCAGAATAAAATATATGCTAATTCAATTCTCTCCCAATCTATTCCCGTTTAATCTCGCTTCTAATTCCACCCCATCTCGCAGTCTACATCTCTTTCAGTCCCCTAAATGGGGTACTGACTGTATGTGTTTCATGTAGTCAACATTTTTAGGAACTTTAGTGACACCCCCTACGGACCAGAGGCACGTAACGTTATTTTTGTGATTAGAGACTAATCTTCGTTTAAAGAAGTTTGGTTATTAGTTTTAGTTTCTGCAATACCTTCTTTCTATTTCCTTTCCTTACATCTCTTCTTTACCATTTTCCGACTCCTCTTCGTCGCGACGTTTTCTTTCAAGGATAGAAACGCTAGCTATAGATGATGAAGGACAAGATTTTTTTTTTTTTTTTTTTTTTTTTTTTTTTTTTTACTCAGAGCACCTGGAACTCCGATGGATATACTTGAAGGACGACAACGATGAAAGGAGAGAGTAAAGAACAAGTTGAGATCGTGGGGGTCTACCTACCCACCATGCGAGGAGCATCCTACAGTGTCTGCTGACACGAGCGAAAATATTATCCACAGTAGGAGACTCGTTCACCGCCTTTGTCTGTATTGCAGAAGGCAAACACGAAAAACGCCTTGCTGGTTTGTCTTCTGAAGACAAAGGCCTGTCACCAAGAACAATATTCTCGTTTGTGTCTAAACCGAAAAGAAAAAGAAGTGGGAGAAGGAGAAAAAGGAAGAATAAAAAGAAGAAGGAATAACAAACGAATTACGAAAAAGAAGAAGAGGAAGAAGAAGAACAAGAGAAAGAAGATGAAGCGAAGCCTTTGAGGAAAAGTTGTGGTAGAAGAATAATAAAAAAAAGGAGAAAAGGGAAGAATAAGAAGAAGGAATAACAAAAGAACTACGAAGAAGAAGGGGAGAAAGGAGAATGAGAAAAAAAGATGGCGACGAAGAAGAATTTGAGGAAAAAGTTGTGGTAGAAGGAGAAAAAAAGGAGAAAAGGGAAGAATAAGAAGAAGGAATAACAAAAGAACTACGAAGAAGGAGAGGAAGGAGAATAAGAAAAAAGATGAAGACGAAGAAGAATTTGAGGAAAAAGTTGTGGTAAAAAAAAAAGAGAGAACATGGAAGAATAAGAAGAAGAAATAACAAAAGAACTACGAAGAAGAAGAAGAGGAAGAAGAACAATGAAAAGAAGATGAAGACGAAGAAGACTTTGAGGAAATTTTTGTGATAGAAGGAGGAAAAAGAAGAAGGAAAAGAAGAAGGAGAAAAAAAAAGAAATAAAAAATATATTGTCTATATTGATGTGGTCATCAACAAGGACCTTACCTTCATCCTCCTTAGCCTGAGTCAGAAGAACCATATTTTCTTTTCTTCGAAACCGAAAATAAGAAGAAGAGGAAGAAGAAGAAGAAAACAAGGAGACGAAAAAGAAGAATGAGAAATACAAAGGAGAGGGGGAAATAATTGTAGATTATTTTAGAAAAAAGAAGAAACAAAATAAAACAAAGTTTAATTGCGCTGAGAAATGCATAGAAGAAAAACGGACACAAAACGCACCAAGATTTAAACAAAAAACAATGATTCGGAAAGCGAAGAAGATGAACGTAAATAAGAAGGATTATCGTTAGAAAAAGGAAAAACGAAGGAAGCGGCTATGGAAGATAAATAGGCGGAGGAAGAATACAAAAGAAGGAGAAGAACGTATATGCGCTTAATACAGGAAATATCGTAATGACACAATGATTGACAAGAATGATTGGGGGAGGTGCCCTTGTGGCTATCAAGGAGGAGAAAGAGGAGAGGAAAATAGATGGATGAATAAATGATAAATAAATAATTCAGTAATAGAAATAAGAAATAAGTCTGGCCATTCAATCATTGAACATCGTAAAGTAATGGAACTTGACCAAATACTGAAATAAGATCTACGAAACGTGGAATAGGGAAGGACCGGACCATAACTAGTATAATTCAGTTATGTTTTTACTTTCTTTTATTCTGTCATTGACTATTATTGTTAATACCATTGTTATATTTACTATCATTATTATTATTATTCCCATTATTATTATTATTATTGTTATTATTATTATTATTATTATTATTATTATGATCATTATTATTATTATGATCATTATTATTATTATTATTATTATCATCATTATTGTTGTTGTTGTTGTTGTTGGTATTATCATCTTTATTATTGTTATTATTATCATTAATGGTATTTTTATTATTACCATTATTATTGATATTTTTACAATTACTATTATCATCATTATTATTAAAATTGTTATTCTATTATTATTATTATCATTATTATCATTATTATTATTGTCATTATTATCATTATCATTATTATCATCATTATCATTATCATCATTATTATTATTACAATTATTATCGTTATTGTTATTGTTATTATTATTATCATCACCATTATCATTATCATTATCATTATTTATATTATTGTTATTATTTTTATTATCATCATTATTATCATTATCATTGTTATCATCATTATTGCTGTTATCATTACTATTATTACGCGAGGAGGTAGAAGAAAAGTAAGAGAAGGAATATGAGGAGGAGGAGGACGAGGAAGAAGAGGTACTAAAGGAGGAGGAGGAGGAGGAGGAAGCAGAAGAAGAGGAGGAGGAAGAGGAATTTGAAGGGGAGAGGATGGAGGAGGAAGTGAATGAGAAGGAGGTTGTAGACGAGAAGGATAAGGAGGAGCAGGAGGAGGAGGGGGAGGAGGAGGAACTCTAGTGAAGACAGATTCTTCCTGTTGGAGTGAAGAAGCGTTTTTTGATGCACATCTGAAGAAAGCGTCGCCAAAAGCAGTTGGATTTACAGCGGAATTCGAAAGTTGAAGAACGATCTCCAGACCAGAAGGGTCTTGTGAAGAAGAGCTTCAGGAATATGAAAGGAGAACACGGTCGGGAGTGTACGGTAGGAGACGCTGAATAGCTGTGGTTTGTTACTGTTACCTGTGCTATATACGCTTTGGGGAATCTTGGCGCAGGTAATATCAGTCACTGCTGGGAATCGGAGGGGAGTGCGGGATTCGAACCTACAACTAAGGGAATGCGAGATCAGCACGCTTGCGATTACGTCACCAGAGCACAACCTTTTAAAATTAAAGAAAAAAAATAGTAACTGAAAACCACGAAGAGAAGAATTAATTTTGTTTCGGAGAGAGGCAGAGACACGTGGAAACTAGTAAAGAAGTAGAAATTCTAGAAAACTACCTTTTAAAATTAAAGAAAAAATAGTAACTGAAAAACACGAAGAAAAGAATTAATTTGGTTTCGGAGAGAGGCAGAGGTACGTAGGAACTAGTAAAGAGCTAGAAATTCTAGAGAAAGAATCCTAGAATGGAAAAAAGTAGGACTAAGAGATGGGGATTGGTAGTTTTCTCTAGATAAGAGAAAAATATGTGGGAAACATATTCTCAACAGAAAGGGAGGAGGAAGAGAAAGAGGAATAGAAAGGAAGTAAGAGGCTGGAGGGGGTAAGAAAAAGGGAGAGAGAGTAAGGAAGAGGAGAAGAAAGTAAGGAGGAGCGGGAAGTAAGGAGGACATAAGCAGGAGGAGAAAATGAGGAGGAGGATTGGAGAGGAGGTTAATAGAAGGAGGAAGGTAAAAAAAAAGGGTTAAAATAAGCGAAAAATATCAATACATATTAAAAAAGATTTTGGTGTTTTAAAATGTGGTATCAAGACCACATGTAAATTTGGATTCACAGTTGCAGTGTGGAAGAAAAAAGAACAAGAACAACAAAAACCAAAAACCAAAAACCAAAGAGAAAATACAACAGAGGACAAATAATTGTAGAAAACTGTAGATGAGGAAAATGAAAAGCGAATGCAAAGTGGGATGAGCAATTCGAGATAAAAGAGCACCTGGAGGGGAAAAAAGAGAGAAATAAGAAGGAAGAAGGGGTGCCAGGCACTCACTTCGTGGCACTTTTGAAGGCCCAGGCTCTCACTTCGTGGCACTGTTGAAGGCCCAAGCCAGGTTAGGTCCGCTTCGATGTTGCTTGTGTCCACCAGGATGTCGCAGTGGAGGAAGACGTCGGGAGGTGGGGGGAGATTTCTTAGAAGACGAGAAGAATGTGGTTGACGGCTACTCTGCTAACACTTGTCGCCGAATGTAAACAACAAACTTCCTCGTGCTATCGAAGTAGAATGTTAAGCTGAAGGAGGAAAGGGAATAAGGAAGAAGAAGAGTAGAAGAGGTGAAAGAGGAAGATGGATGGGAATAGCAGAAGAAGGAGAAATAGGATAAGATAAAGAAGAAAAAGAAGAAAGATAGAGGAAAAAAAAGGAGAGAAAGAAGTAGGAGAAGGAGGAGGAGGAGAAAGTGGCGAAGGAGAGGACCATACGAAACCGGTGAAATAAGTTTGCGATATTGCAAAGTGAAAAAGTTTGAATGTAACAAAAGAATATAGACACGTAACCGACATCGTCATGTATTGGTGGGGATGGAAAACGACTGAAAAAAGAAAGAGACTTCTGAAAGCTACATCTTTGCGTGCTGTCTGGAACGTTGCACTTGCAAAGGAACAGAAACTGATGCATTGGGGTCCGATGGAAGAGTGAGCCAGATGGAAGTCTATTGGCTCCATTCTGCAGAAGTCTGCAGAAGAAGAGGAACTTCAAGAGTCTGCAGAAGAAGAAGATCTTCAAGAGTCTGCAGAAGAAAGGGATCTTTAAGAGTCTGCAGAAGAAGAAAAGCTTCAAGAATCTGCAGAAGAAGAGGAGCTTCAAGAATCTGCAGAAGAAGAAGATCTTCAAGAGTCTGCAGAAGAAGAGGAGCTTCAAGAGTCTGCAGAAGAAGAAGAAAAGCTTCAAGAGTCTGCAGAAGAAGAGGAGCTTCAAGAGTCTGCAGAGGAAGAAGAGTAGCTGAAGGAGTCTGCAGAAGAAGATGAACTACAAAAACCAGCAGATGTAGAGGTGCCGAAGGAGTCAACAGAAGAATAGGATCCAAAAGAGTCTGCAGAAAAAGAAGAGCTCCAGAAGTCTGCAGAAGAAAAGGAACCAAAGGAGTCTACAGATGAAGAGTTGCAGGTTCTTTACAGAAGAAGAGGAGCTTGGAGAGCTAAAACAACACGCAGTTCGTCTACTTAAGAGCAAGTCTTCAGAGTTCGATAACGCTTTCTGATAACTTCAAGTTCTCAGGGGCTTCTACTTCGCGTCTTCGTTTAAGGCTTTCCATTTTCGAAAGGTAACAGCCGATTGGGAAAAGAATCGAATGGACCATTTTATTCTTGGATGCTTTTAAAGAAAGAAAGAACGAAAATAAAAATCTTGTACGCGCTCCCTAACTCTCTTGTTCCCAGGCCGTACCTGCAGCCTCCCAGCACCGACTACTAACAACAACATCACTAAATTCAACAGCAGCAACAATAACATCACTTAAAACAACAACAGCAGTAACAAGAACAACAATACCATCACTACCTCTTCCTCCTTGTCTTCCTCTTCCTTTCCTCCTCCTCCCCTTGTTCCTATCCCTCTTCCCCTCTACCTCTTCCTCAACTTTATCCTCTTCCTCGTCCTCTACCTCATGCTCCCCCTCCTCCTTATGCTCCCCTCCTCCTTCAACGCAAAGATAGTCATCCGATATTGTCGATATCTCTTCGTGTAAAACGTCAAACCAAGGTCGAAATAAGAAAAGGGCACTTCACTTCGGAGAGAACTTTTTTATGGTGTCATAAGGGAGTGCGACATTTTGGCACCTTTGCCCGTCTTATCATGATGTCATATTGTTAATTCTGTTCCCGAAGTGAACTGACCTGTTCTTGTCTAGACCTTGTATTCAATTACTCATGTTTACATGAAATTTTGTGCATAAGAAATTACCATGTGTTTGTTAATGACATATTTTATTCTGGCTAACGCTTGGTAAGTGAAAATATGCTTGTAACCAAAGTAAAGAAGGAAGGCTTCACTGATAAACCAATTAACCCATTCAACTCATGTCAGCCGCTTGTGGTGTAGATACGAAAAACCGGATATGGTAGGCCTCGCGCCGGCCCGTACATCCGAATATCATCTGATGCGGGTTGACCGCGCGAGGATTGACGTCATATTTTTCTGTTGTTTGATCAAACATTTTGGTGTTTTATGATTTTTTTGTTTTATTTGACCAAATGACAAGACATTTTGTCATCGGGGTTTAAAGGGTTAATATGGTAAACTTTATTTTGGTTAACGCCAGACGAATGAATACTATTGCAGTGATAAAGGTGAATAGGAGTGCGAAGATCACAAGGAGTATTGGTAAGACGCTTACGAGGACTTGTGTGACGATATCGGAAGCCAGTTCGTCTCCCGAAGTCAATAACCAGGTCGATCTCAGTGCAGGACCAAACCTGAAGGAACTTTCGATGAGTTTAGGGAGCTTGTTTGACGTTCATTCTCATTCAAATGATACTAAGATTTGTTTATGAGAGTAATGAAGTGAAACCGGGGACCGTTTATACTTCACAAAGGCTTATGAAAGCCAGAAACTTCGGGAAATGAGGTGGAATGAAAGAAGGAAAAATTGACCTTTGGGAGAATGGCGTCTGGATTGAGAATCGAGAGAAGGCGACACACCCATTTCTCAAAGAGGTCTTCTTCTTCTTCTCCTTTTTTTTTTTCTTCTTCTTCTTCTTTTTCTTCTTTACTTCTTCTTTTTCTTCTTCACTTTCTTTTTCTTCTTCACCTTCTTCCTCTTCTTCTTCTTCCTCTACTTCTTCTTTTCCTTCTTCTTCTTCTACTTCTTCTTCTTCTCCTTCTTCTACTTCTTCTTTGTCTTCTTTTTCTCATCCTTCTTCTTCCTCTTTGCTTTCTTCTTCATCTTCTTCTTCCTCTTTTTCTTCCTCCTCTTTTTCTTCGATGGGAGCAATTATCGCGTCGGTATTAACGAAGGGTCAGAGTATTAAAAAAGTTTAGGGTTCTAAAAGTTCGTAAAGCTTATTTAGCCAGCCGAGGAAGGGTTTTTAATCCTTTGCTATGCGTTATAACTAATTTGAAACCTTTAAGAACTTTGTTCTGGCTAACTTTAGACAATTATAATCAGTTTAGAGTTATCGTTCTTAATCTGGGGATTTGGACATCTAGATAGTGGGCCATAGTCCCAATTCAATCCACAAACCAAAAAATAGCATTAGTTAGTGTATGCTTAGCTATTCTGTGGTTTTCTTCGGAAGACTAAAGAAGAACAGCAGTATATAAGTACATGAATCTGTACTGAGGAGTCGGACCATCGGCAAAAGAACTAAGATAAGAATATATAACATTGTAATAAAACCAACAGTCCTGTACGGATGTGAGACATGGACACTGACAAAACAAAGGGAGAAGAGACTGGAAATCTTTGAAAACAATATCCTGAGAAGAATCCTCGGCCCAGTATATGATGAAGAAGAAGGGAGATGGAGACAAAGACATAACAGGGAAATTAGAGATCAGACCGGACAACCGTACATTCAGGATGAAGTACGGAGAAGAAGAGCAAGGTGGGCTGGACACTGCGTCCGAATGGAGGCAGACAGACTACCAAGGAAGATGATGGAAGGAGGAGTAGAGGGCAGACGACCAGTAGGGAGACACAGGTACAGATGGATGGATGGAATGGAGAAGGACGTGGAGAGGGTGGTGCCAGGAGAGGACTGGAAGGAATTGGAAGAGGATATAGAACCATCTGGAGAGGCATAGTGAAAGCGGTGAAGGGCCGTCCGGCCTGACAACCAACAGAATGCATGAATGATGATACGTGACGAAAGAGAGGTTGAGAACCTCCTGGACTAGAGGAACCTTAACACAATAAATGGTCCAAATGAAAGAGAACCAGAGTAGGTTGTCCTCTTTCTGATATCACAGTTGGGCCACTGAGAGGTTCTTCAGCGTAGTTCCAGGTCACGTTTAGTAGCAAGTGGTGTCTCAGGTCAAGTTAAGTGGAATGATGTTCTGATCCGTCAGTAATCCAGGTTAATGTCTAAAAGTGACCTAAAGTGACCTAAAATTAGGAACAGAATAATTCAATAGAATAATGAAAACATGGCAATCTAAAGGTTAACTAGTGAGATTGGACAAAGATGAATTGATGAATAAATAGATAAATAAATCATGAAATAAGTAAAGGAATGAATAAATGCATGAATAGATAGATAAATGAATAAACAAATTTCTCGCTAAATCGACGAAATGTCGTGGAGTTCAAATTCTTTAAGTTCAATTGGACAGACGCCTAAATATTCTGTAACATCTTTTCATCGATTATTTTGTGTAGCTAGCTGAGTGCTTGTTTATTTTCTATTTATTTATTCATTTGTTTATTCTTTTATCTATCTATTCATTTATATATATATATATATATATATATATATATATATATATATATATATGTATATATATATATATTCATTCATTAATTGTTTGCATTCGAGTTTGATGTAAACCAGAAGGTTCTCCTGCCGGTCTCCCTTTTATTGTCATAAACCACTGTAATCCACCGCCATTGCTATTGCCATCGAGAAAAAAATAAAAAAGATAAAACGTGAATTGAGTGAACTGAAATCCGACCAGACATGCTGGAATAGACTACTCTTCAATCAATTTTTTTTTTTTTTTTTTTTTTTTTTTTTTTTTTTTTTTTTTTTTTTTTTTTTTTTTTTTTTTTTTTTTTTTTTTTGTCAAAAGCTGCTGGTGGTGGTGGTTGCGGACTGAATGGGTGGAAAGAGTCCCAGAGAGTTTAAGAGAAACGACGGAATCGAATAAAAACTGTGGCAATGACAGCTGTGTTCAAGTACCGGGAAGACGACCTTCCCCCCAGAATTCTGCCGCAAAAGGAGAAAAGCTCCTCGATGCTCACATCTGTGTCGAAGAAGATCGAGGAAGGCAGTTCGATGCTCGAATACTTCGAGAGGCTTTGTAATGGTCGAAGAGAGGAGGAGGAGGAGGAGGAGGAGGAGGAGGAGGAGGAGGAACATTTCGAAGTGTATGTGAGAACGACAAGAGTTCGAATATAAAGGAGAACCGCCTCTCCGGCTCCTCGCTTTTTAGACTCTTTGGTGCTTTCTTGAGAACGAGTGGAAAACAAGAGAGTTCGAGTATAAGAGGGAAGCTTCTCTTGGCGTGACAAATGGGAACTTGAAGGCCGGACGAGGACGTCTTGAGGTTCTCCCTGGATGGAGGGAGAGAATGGCGCCTCAGGGAAATCATTCTAGAGACTAAGAGAGAGCGGGTTACCCCCTGAAGAAATAAACCTGTTGGTCAGTGAGTGAAGGCAGGATGCTGCTTACGGGTTGAAAGGGGATTGAGCCATTTCCGAAAAGAAGTATAGGATTTGTGTTCAAATATAGGCGAGAACCTTGTCGAGATAAAGTAAAATTTTGCTCTTATATACCTTGAAGGGCGGCAATAAATGAATAAGTAAATCAATCAATCAATAAATAAACAAATAGGTAAATTAGTGAATACATAAAAACCACAGGGTACGTTTCCGAAAAAAAAAGAACGAATGAATATACCAATTCAAAGGGAATTGCCTTGATCCCCCAATTGTGAAACTATAATGAATGGCACTGGAACTCAAGAGGATAAACCCGAACCACACTATAAAAAAAAACAAAAAAAAAAACAGATGACTCAGGAAGGCCACACAACGAAAGAAGAGACCAAACCGTGTTCCTCAATGGAAGGTTTCGAAGGTAAAGAGAAATCGTAGCAAAGATTGGAGAAACTAAGAGAAAAAAAAGTCAGAAGTGAGCTCATGAACAAACTTGAAGGAACTGAGAGAGAGAGAGAGAGAGAGAGAGAGAGAGAGAGAGAGAGAGAGAGAGAGAGAGAGAGAAAGAGAGAGATTGAGGACAAGTTCGTTGTAGAAAAAGAAAATAGAAGA
>NC_134794.1:6308504-6338504 GCF_046742065.1 Oratosquilla oratoria | reverse complement strand
ATATGGCTTAATCTCTGAAGTTATTTCTACCCTCTATGTCTTGATATGATGATATGGTTTAACCTCACACGCTCCCCCCTATCGGGAGGCTAGCACGGTGCCCCTCACAGAGGGCTTTGTAGCGTGGAATTTAATGAACCATGCCCTTGGTTCAACTTCGCTGGTGGCAGGATTCGAACCGACCTCACATCGACCTTCGCCGCAAGTAACGACGCCCTAACCCGCTCTCCTCTATGTCTTACTTCCATATAAGATATTAAACCCTTTATATTTTTCACGGATCTCCGACGTTAATATGATTACATTCTCTTTTCCTGTACAACTTTTGTTAATGAAAAGTTTCCTAGCCTCCATTTCTTACTTACGTATAACAGATTAAATCATCTATATTTTCTACTATCCTTCCCTCACACCTTTTCTGCATCTGTCCGTCTCTGCCCTCTTCCTATTTCACCTCTTGTCAACACGTGAAATGTATCTTCACATATCAGAACATTTCGACCTCCTCAGCGTCATTTCCTTTCATATTGATATTGTGTTACGTATCTATGCATGTCTGTATGTAGTGTGCGTGTATGTGTGTGTGTGTGTATGTGTGTGTGTATGTGTGTGTGTGCGTGTGTGTGTGTGTGTGTGTGTGTGTGTGCGTCCATGTGTGCATGTGTTTGTGCAGGCGTTTGAGTGTGTGCGTGCGTGTGTATGTGTGTGTGTCTGTGTGTGTGAGTGTATGTGTGCGTGTGTGTGTGTGCGCGCGCGCGCTTGTCCAGCTGTTTTTCTTTGCATTCCAGATTTAACATGAAAGTAGGTAGAACCAACTTCACCAATAACTTCATCAATAAACTTCCCACGGACGCGAGGGAGTCTGGTAAAAAAAAAAAAAAAAAAAAAAAGTCAAGAATTAGGTGGATAAACACTTGTTCAATATGCCGAAATGCCTGCGATTGGTTACAATGTTTGCTCGTTCATTTGCCTGTTAGGTTGTTTGTTTATCTGTTTTATTTGCATTTTTTCTGCATCAGACCTCGTTATGGACCGAGAAAAAAAAAATCCTGCATGTCGGTTTTCACTCTTTATCAATGGCTTTGTGATCTATTCTAATCTGAGCTCCAACATGACCCACTTCCTCCTCTACCTGCTCCTGCTCCCGCTGTTCCTCCTTATTCTCCTCCTCTTCCTCCTCCTCCTTCTCCTCCTCCTCCTTCTTTTTCCTCCTCCTCCTCCTCGTTCTCATCTTTTATTTCTCGTTGTTCTCTCCCCCCTGTCATTTCTCCTCCTTTCCTTTTTTCATCTTCGTTCTCCTTCCCTTCTTCCTTCTCGTCTCTCTTTCTCCCTGTCCTACTCCTCGTCTTCCTTATCGTCCTCCTCCTTCTCCTCCTCCTCATCCACATCCTTTATTCCTCGTTGTTCTCCTTCCCTTCTTCCTTCTCCTCCTTTCCCTTTCCTTTCCGTTCTCCTCCCCTTCTTCCTTCTGATCTCTCTCCTCTCTTCCTCCTGTCCTCCATCTCGTCTTCCTTATCGTCCTCCTCCTCCTCCTCCTCCTCGTTCTGTTACTCCTCCCCCTCCTCTTCTTCGTCTTTTTCCCTTCTTCCTCATCTTCACTCCATCTTCCTTATCATCCTCCTCTACCACATTCTTCTCCTCCTGGTCCTCTTCCTCTTCCTCGTCCTTTCTCTTCCTCCCTCCAACTTTTCGTTTTCTCTCTTTTTCTTGTGTTCCTCACAAGAGATGAAGAGTTAGCGAAATCGAACCGGGAAACATAACAGGCTTGTTTTGTTTTGCTTGCAATCGTTTATAGGATTATTGCGACATGGACATGAAAGACACAATATTCTAAATCTATCAGCTTACTTTTTTTTTCGTGAGGCTATGATCGTATTTATTTAATAAAAAAAAATACACGCGTTTATTTATATATTTTTTACGTTTGATTTACAGGTTGACTTTATGCCAATACTAAGTTGTGTTTTATGCACGCTTGGTTTCAGATTTTAAACCACTGAAAACTACACCAATGCTGTGTTCGTG
The DNA here is from genome assembly GCF_046742065.1 of Oratosquilla oratoria. Lineage (NCBI taxonomy): Eukaryota > Metazoa > Arthropoda > Malacostraca > Stomatopoda > Squillidae > Oratosquilla > Oratosquilla oratoria. The sequence continues at coordinate 6,336,479 of NC_134794.1, read as the reverse complement.
TTTGGTCCTGTATGCCTTCCCGTCCAAAGTGCTCAATTATCGTCATTATTATTTTTTCTGCTTAATTCACTTTCCTTCCTGTCGTGAAAATGATGGTAGAATATTTTCACGAATCGTGCAAAATGTGAGTATATGTATACTTTTTTTCCCCCTGTGATTTAGCCATCAAGGGAAAAGCAATTGAGTTTTCACTGAAACAAAAATGACAGAGTAATGGAGGATTTTTTATGGGTTTTGTGTGAATGGTCTCGCTGTTTCATTATATTTTTGTCATTTACTGATTCAGTTTAACATTGCGAGCTCCCCCTCCACTATCAGGAGGCTAGGACGGTACCCCTCACAGAGGACTTTGTAGCTTAGGATTTAATGAACCATGATCTTGGTCCAACTCGCTGGCCGAAGGTATCGAACTGCCTCACCTCGACCTCCGCCTCAAACACTGACGCTCTAAACCGTTCGGCCAGCATCCTTTGCCATTTACTAATCATCATGAATGAACGTCAACACGTCAGTACACTATGATGATTAAATTATTTATGAACAAATTGATGAATCAATTATGTTATTAAAAACGATTCAGTTATCTTAATCATTCAGCACAAAAACAATAAAAGGGGCTTTAATGAAATGGCGTATTCGACGAGTAATTGATACAAAAATGACCTTCAAAATGGCTAGATAAATACTACCGTGACCACTATGGATTGCTATTTGCACAGAGGCAATTAACAAATATATCTTTTCGTACCATTTGCAACCTGCCAATACATCACACAGGTGACCTTTGGTATCTCAGACTAAAAAATACGTTGTTATATTCGATTTAATACAAAGAACATATAACTATTCCCAGGCAGAGGTCTGAGATAGATTAGATGATAAACAATATGTGACAGTGTTGGCTTTGCATTTGTAAGTTGGTTTGATGCGCAAAATCAATCTTAAATAAAAAGATTATTAATACATCCTGGCTATAAGCTATTTAAGAAAAACACATGTGAACTATATATCATATTAAGAGATACGATCTCAGGTCAATGATATGAGACTAGAACGTTCTAGATGGGTATTAAGCTAATAATACACATAGATTGCGCCAATCTCTTAAGTCTAATCCGTAGAGATATAACTTTTCTTTCGTTATTTATGTTGTCTCGATGTCAGAATGTATCGTACTGCTGTTGGTGCATGTAAACATACATCTAAGAAAGAGACTCGCTAATGACAAGAACATTAATCTGATCATTTTCATGACAGTCGCATGTAGGATTCGAACCCACTGCTTCAGCGTTGTGAAGGTTATCTTACGGTGGCTGAAGCAGTGGGTTCGAATCCTACATGCGACTGTCATAAAAATGATAAAACATCTAAGAATTATAAACATGTATGAGTATGAGCATTAGGTTCGAGTCCAGACTCATCGATGCTATTGAATCAGGGGCCAAGCATGCCGTGAATATAATCGCCATGAGGAACGGCGGATGTGACAAGATGTATCTCAGAGGGTCGTCCCTCGTTTTACCCATTTTTCCACTTTTATTATTATTATTATTATTATTATTAATATTGTTATTATTATTATTATTATTATTATTATTATTATTATTATTATTACTATTATTATTTATTATTATTATTATTATTATTATTATTATTATTATTATTATTATTATTGTTATTATTGTTGTTGTTTTTGTTGTTGTTGTTGTTGTTATTATTATTATTATTATTGCTATTATTATTATTAATATCATTATTATCATCATTATTATTATCATTATTATAGTTATTATTATCATTATCATTATTATCATTATTGTTATTATTATCATTATTATTATTATTATTATATTATTATTATTATCATCGTTGTTATTATCATCGTTATTATCATCATCATCATCATCATCATCATCATCATCATCATCATCATTACTATTAATTATCATTATTATTATTATTATTATTATTATTATTATTATTATTATTATTATTATTATTATTATTATTATTATTATTATTACTATAATACTGTTATCATTATTATTATTATTTATTATCATCTTTTTTGCCTTTCTTCCCGAGTTCTTTCTTTTTAGGAGTGTTGGGTCCCTTCTTCCTTCTCTTTTCTTATATCTCTGATTTCTATGCCTCTTGGGCTGATTACCTTTCTGTATATATTTCCCTTACTGGATCACATCTCTGTACTTCCACTGTACCAGACCTCCGCTTCCGAAGTTATTCTTGGTTTCCTCTACAGTTGGTTTTACTTCTTTTTTGTTTTCCGCGTATACACCGCGAAGACCAAAGTGATTTTGAGTTGCGCGATTGCCCTCGTCTCTTGGGGGAAGCGAGGACCACTTAAAAGTGTTGGTCGACATTTCCTTTCATACTGTATGATCCAGAAATGTACCTGGGGGTACTTTTCTTTCTTTTCTACTGTTACATTGACCTCCTGCTTCAACCAGAAACATTGGATTCTTTTCTCGTGTATCATGTTTCCAATTTTTTTTTATTTCCTCTTCAGTGTATCTTCTCAGTTTTCTGTTCTATGGAACGGAACTTTCTTTGTGATTCGCCCGTTCCTTTCTCTTTCTCTGTCCCTCTCTCTCTCTGTCTCTCTCTGTGTCTCTCTCTCTCCCTCTATATCTCTTTCTCTCTCTCCCTTTCTCACTCTGTCTCTCTCTATATCTCTCTTTTTCTCTCTCTTTCTCTCTATCTCTCTCTATTTCTTTCTCCCTTTCTCTCTCTCACACTCTGTCTGTCTCTCTCTATGTCTCTTTCTCTGTTTCTCTTTCTCTGTTTCTCTCTCTCTCTCTTTGTCTGTCTCTCTCTATGTCTCTTTCTCTCTCTCTCTCTCTCTCTCTCTCTCTCTCTCTCTCTCTCTCTCTCTATCCCTCTCTCTTCTCTCTCTCTCTCTCTCTCTCTCTCTCTCTCTCTCTCTCTCTCTCTCTCTCTCTCTCTCTCTCTCTCTCTCTCTCTCTCTCTCTCTCTCTCTCTCTCTCTCTCTCTCTCTATATATATATATATATCTCTCTATATATATATATATATATATATATATATATATATATATATATATATATATATATATATATATATATATATTGCCATGACGCTCCCTTAAAACTGTGACGTACTCTGTGGATTTTGGTCCCGCTGAGGACAGGCAGGTTGATACGGCTGACGGGAATGAGTCGAATGTATGTAATGTTCAGGATTTTGGAGAGCGAGTAAACGATATTCCTCATGGAGCGGAAATTAGCAGACGTAGAGTGACACCACGTCGAGACCAGTGGCTCACACACGCACATTTCAGCATGAGCGGGATGATTGGGGATTGGGGGAACAGATTTCGAGAGTGATGTGCGAACTAATCACTCCTCGTCAGTAGGGAGTTGCGGAGTTTTACGAATGTCCGCAGGGATAGAAGCGCTGGTTAATGTCTGTCCGTAACAGCAAAAGTAGAATTTTGTGTCAGATTATTATCAGTGTCAGCCAGGAAACCATATTGTGTGTGCGTGCGTATGCCTGTGTGTGTGTGCGTGTGTGTGTGTGTGTGTGTGTGTGTGTGTGTGTGTGTGTGTGTGTGTGTGTGTGTGTGTGTGCGTGTGTGTGTGTGTGTGTGTGTGTGTGTGTGTGTGTGTGTGTGTGTGTGTACGTAATTCTGACAGTCTGTCTATTTGTATGCCTTTCTGCTAGTCTGACGGATAATTTCTTTGTCCTGAATTATTTGTTTCTACCTTTGTACGTCTCCGTCTATTTGTCTGTCCGTCTCTATCTATCTGTCTGTCTGTTCATTTTTCGGCCTCGTTGGGGCCTGTAACTTAGCTAGTAATGACAATATACAAAAGGATTAAGCGTCTGTCAGACGAGCGGGTTGGCCGCCGCGGGTGCAAAGCGGGTCAGCCGCCGCGGAACCGCTTTAATTATATTAATCCCTATGTAAAACGGGTAAACCTCTCGTCTGACATAGCCAGGCGGGCTGGCCGCAGCGGTTTCAAGTGGGGAAATGCGTCTCACCCGCCGCGGTCAGGCGGGTAGACCGCCCGTGTGACATCAGCCTTAGAGGCTTCTAATATGCCATCTCCATTACACTAGTCTAGTTGAATTTGGTTGTGAGCAGAAAAAGTAATTGATTGCCCTAAAATAGCACAATTTAAGTTTCTTTTTTAATTAAACTTCTATGCCAGATTTTGAAAGTCTCTTTCTCTCTCTCTCTCTCTCTCTCTCTCTCTCTCTCTCTCTCTCTCTCTCTCTCTCTCTCTCTCTCTCTCTCTTCGTCTCTGTCTATGTCTCTCTCTCTCTCTCTCTCTCTCTCTCTCTCTCTCTCTCTCTCTCTCTCTCTCTCTCTCTCTCTCTGTGTGTGTGTGTGTGTATGTGTGTGTGTGTGTGTGTCTTCTCTCTCTCTCTCTCTCTCTCTCTCTCTCTCTCTCTCTCTCTCTCTCTCTCTCTCTCTCTCTCTCTCTCTCTCTCTCTACACATTCAATAAAGAAAGGTTTACAAGAGAAAAGATACACATAAATCACAAACGAAAAAAAATTGTGATCTCCATACCACGCCTACCTGGGTATACTTAATGTGATTAAGTTTCATAGAACCAATAAATTAATGAATATTTTAGGATTTTCCCTTTGTGGCTATTCGGGTCTGGGCAAGCGTACTGAATCACATACTTACGAATCTGTCAATGGAAACAGGCAATGCATTTGCTGGTAGGATGATAAAATCCCCATTTGCGTGTGTTTCAGTCCCAATTAGTAGTCTAACAACACATTTGTTACTGCTTTTGACAACCGTGACAACACGAAAATCCCGGACTCTGCGTATCACAGTAAAAAAAAAAAAAAAAAAAAAAAGTGTGTGTGGCTTAACTCGTCTCAACAGCTACACAATTAGGAAGTATTTAACGACCGGATTTGGCGAAATCCGAGTGCTCACCCGTGGGCAAAGAAGATTTGCAAATTTGTCATCGGAAACAAAGTATGATAGCATTCCCGAAAAAAATCCCGACTTTAAACATTCCGAGTCTGAATTCTTCATTTGGGTACATCGACGCGACAGCTCCAAAAAAAAAAAAAAAAAAAAAAAAAAAAAAAAATGACCCGTCATTCAGGAGGAGTTAAGATAAGAGGGAAACAAGGGTTATGGATGGGAGTGGAGTGGAAGGGAGTGAAAAGTGTGGGAGTAGGTACGTACCTTTTGACTTGGCTACCTCCCTAATAAGGGGAAAAAGTCCTTGTTATAAAAAAGATACATACATATACCAAGGCTTTTTCCCCCTTACAAGGGAGGTAGCCAAAAAGGAAAAGGCATAAAATCACTCCCACCCATTCCATCCCTTAATACACTCCACACCCCTCCACCCTCCCTCTCATCTTAGCAAATTCCCGGATGACGGGTCATCCCTGCACCTTGTCCACTGCCCTGGGTCAGAAGCAGTGTCACAAGACACAGCACATCCACAGCAAGGCCGCTTCATTAAATCGGCGATCCCCCTCTCCGTCCCCCCATGCATAAAGGAGAAGACGGGGAGAAATCCCTTCGGGCTGCGTAAAAAAAAGATAATTAATCTATTATCCACTACCATTTAAACAAGTCTTCTGTCATTGTAACATGTGAGTTCCTTTACATTCAGAAATTCATGCAAGCATATATATGCGCCTTTTCTAGTCCTGTAACACTATTCTTTTGAAAACAAAAATATTGTAGCGAAACGAGTCAAAAATAAAATTCGGAATAAGACTCCAGTCTTTTCTCTTCCCACCCACTTTACATAGATAATTCTCAGAATATTCTTAGTGACGGACCCTGTTCAGAATCTGGTGAAATATTTGGACTCCCCCCCCCAAAAAAAAAGTATATAAAAAAGTATTCTGTAAGCTGAAAGGAGGCACTGGAAGTTGATACCAATTATTTTTCTGACCACAACCCTTGTATCTTCCTGCTTCCGGGTTCGAGTCTAGCAATTCTCCCAAATTCCCAAGATTGGGAGTTCCTGCCTCAGCAGTCCTTAAAGCGGATCGTAGGGTAAAAATGACGGCTTCGGCCGCAGCAACGCTCCTACTGGCGTATGCTTCAAGAACCCGAGAGGAGAATGCAATTGCCTGATATTAAGCAAATCGAAATAATAGAGATTGATCATTGGATTAAAAGGGTTTATCGATATAAATCTAATCTATTTTTGAGTAGAATAATGTATCTTACTTGTTTATATATACAAGATCTGTGAGGTTATGGTATTAGGTTGAACTGACTAAAAGCAGATTTTTCAGACCGATCTTTTTATTATGTTATACCCCATAAAACGCAAACTTTATTTATTTATTTTTAAGAAAAGAGATCTTGAAACAATATTTGTATGGGCAGGAGCTCAGATCTATCCCTTTCAATCAATCAGATACATAGATAATAAAAAGAAGGGAACTTTGCAAACAGGAGCTGCATTGGACATTATAACACTCATCAATTTCGTAAAATAGATTTTTGTTAAAGTGCACATCATGACAAATGAGTACTCTTAAAAACAAATTCTTTATAGATGATAATTGTGTATTATAATAATATGATGATAAATTATAATACTATAAATAAAGGAAATATGATAGTCGAGCGGACTACTAATTCAATATCTGCAATCGAGAAGCCAAAGGCAGGCGGTTCGAAGCCCGCGAGAGTCAGCGTTTGACGTCAGTAAAGGCTGTCATGATTAACCGCCTCGCTGAGCAGTTAACACCCTATTCACACTAGCGGTTTCAACCGCCGCTGTCCAGTTATGATATAAGTCAATGGAGGCGTTCATGGGCAACAGCGCAGTTTTTATTTGACTATTCGATACCACCGCGATTTCCGCACGGTTCAGACCATTAGTGTGAACAGTGCTGACGGTTGAAAAGTTGACAAGGTGTGTTTCATGACAGAGCCCTGAAACATCAAAATCAGTAGACCCTCCGCATTCGTGTAGAAGTAGAAATAGATTTAATCCATCAAGATGGATGGGAACCCTACCATTGTTGAACGTATTAGTTTCAATCTAGTTTTACTGACATTGTTCAACAGCCAGAAGGAGGCCTTTCATCTTACTGAAGCTGTTTATTTCAGAAACTCTCTTCTTGGGTTGCCAGAACGCTGTCACCTCCAAGAGGATCTTCGTCTACTTCGAAGTCTTCTTTCCCAGTTCGGGAAACTTCAGAAGACGAGGATTAATTAAAACTTGTGGGTTTAGTTGGGATTAAAGCTAGGGCGACCTCTAGGATTAGTTTGATGATTTCCTCGTAATGCGATCAATGAGCTTCCTGCTGCTGCAGGGTGTTGCCGTGAGCTGAGGTAAGGAAGCTTTATGTGCTGCTTTAAGTCGCGCACCTCCGTGTAATGTCCTCCGACGTTCCCTCTTCATTTTGGCCTCTAAATTCCTCTTTCCCAGGACTTCTGATATGTTTTTTCTTCTTTGTCCTTGTCTGTGTTTCCTTTCTAGATTCTGTATAATCTAGAGAGAGGACCTCCCCCCTTCCCTCCCCTCCTTCCTCCCTCCCTCCTTCAATCACAAGAGCCACTTGCTCATGTTCTCTGATGACCCTTCTTCACTTTGTCCTCCAAATTCCTCTTTCCCAGATCTTCTGATATATTTTTCTTCTTTTTCTTGTTTATGTTCCTTTATTTGATTTTTTTCTTTGTTTTCTATTTTCTCTTTATTGTCTATTTTTCTTTATTTTCTATTTTTTCCTTTATCTATTCTTTATTTTTTCATTGTTTTCTATTTTTCATTTATTCTTTATTTCCTTATTTTCTATTTTTTCTTTATTTTCCATTTTTTTATAATCTAGAGAGAGAACCTCTCTCCTTTCCTCACCTCCTCCCTCCCTCCCTCCCTCACTTCCTTCCTTCCTCCCACTCTCTTCATGACACTAAACGTTTTGTACTGCAACTTCCCGTTTTAATAAATTCCAACGATTTTGCAAATACATATTTCACCCTCATCTCCAGTTCTTCCCTTGTATGCTCCTCCCGTTCTCCTTCTTCCTCCATCCCTCCCCTCCTCTCTCCTCCCTCCTTCCCTCCCTCCTTCCCTCCCTCCAGGCGGCGTACCGCTTCCGCTTGTCCCAGGCTGTAGTTCCTGGGCTTGATATATTCGGCCACTCAGCATCAGCTTACTTTTAGGTGGGCACCGCCTTGCTCGCTCTCTCTGCCACCTGCTTCCTATACCCAATCCCTCCACGTGTTTCACTTTCTACTCCCCTTCTCTCTTTCTTCTCTCCTTTCCTTCCTCTTCTTCCCTTCCTCTCCTTTATGTCCCTTCTCTCCTCCCTTCCTCTCCTTTTAGTCCCTTCTCTCCTTCCTTCCTCTCCTTTTAGTCCCTTCTCTCCTTCCTTCCTCTCCTTTTATCCCTTCTCTCCTTCCTTCCTCTCATTTTGTCCCTTCTCTCCTACCTTCCTCTCCTTTTTGTCCCTTCTCTCCTCCCTTCCTCTCCTTTTTGTCCCTTCTCCCCTCCCTTCCTCTCCTTTTTGTCCCTTCTCTCCTCCCTTCCTCTCCTTTTTTTCCTTTCTCTCCTCCCTTCCTCTCATTCTTGTCCCTTCTCTCCTCCCTTCCTCTCCTTTTTTACCCTTCTCTCCTCCCTTCCTCTCCTTTTTGTTCCTTCTCTCCTCCCTTTCTCTCCTTTTTGTCCCTTCTCTCCTTTCTTCCCTCCTTCCTTTCCTCTTCTTCCCTTCCTCTCCGTTTTGTCCCTTCTCTCCTCCCTTCCTCTCCTTTTTGTCCCTTCCCTCCTCTCTTCCTCTCCTTTTTGTCCCTTCTCTCCTCGCTTCCTCTCCTTTTTTGTCCCTTCTCACCTCCTTTCCTCTCCTTTTTTGTCCCATCTCTCCTTCCTTCCTCTCCTTTTTGTCACTTCTCTTCTCCCTTCCTATCCTTCCCTTTCTCTTCTTCCATTCCTCTTTTTTTCGTTCCTTCTCTCCTCCCTTCCTCATCTTCCCTTTCTCTTCTTCCGTTCTTCTCTTTTTCGTTCCTTCTTTCCTCTCCTCCCCAGCTTTCCTTTCTCTTCTTCCTTTACTCTCCCCATCTTTCCCTTCTCTTCTTCCTATCCTCTCCCCCTCTTCCCTTTCTCTTCGTCCTATTCTCTCCCCATCTTCTTTCATCCTCCACTCATCCACCTTCTCTTTCTCTTCTTCCCCTTCTCTCCCTATCTTCTTTCCTCCTCTTCTCCTCCCTTCCTTCCCTCCTCCCTTCCTCTCTTCTTCTCATCCTCCCCTCACCCCCCTCTTCTCCTCCTCCCTTCCCTCTTTCCTCATCCCCTCTCCCATTTTCTTATCTCTTTACCAGACCTGAAATCTCTCTAATTCCTCCGCGCGATAGCGTCTCCAAAGATAGAAACGCTGGTTATGTGCCACGAAATACAAATTCTAACCTATTCTTCTCCTCTCCCTTTTTCCTTTGTTGTCGTCTGTGGAGTCTCAGTACTCCTTCTCAGTCCAGAGGGAGTCTCCGTCCAACTCCAGTCCTTCCACTTCCTCCCACCACTCCTCCCCAAGACCGATTCTTACTTTCAAATCACTTCCAGTAAGTCATCTGTTCCTCGTTTCATTTACACAGACTTCTTGCTTCTCTTCCTGTTTCTCCTACTCCGCCTGCTTCTGATAATGCCCCTCCTGCTCCGCGTGTGAATAATGCTGTTTATGCTGCTTGTCCTCCTCATGCTATCCATGCGCCTCATGCTGCTTGTCCTCCTCATGCTATCCATGCGCTTCATGCTGCTTGTCCTCCTCATGCTATCCGTGTGCTTCATGCTGCTTGTCCTCCTCATGCTATCCATGTGTCTCATGCTGCTTGTCCTCCTCATGCTATCCATGCGCCTGATGCTGCTTGTCCTCCTCATGCTATCCATGCGACTCATGCTGCTTGTCCTCCTCATGCTATCCATGCGACTCATGCTGCTTGTCCTCCTCATGCTATCCATGCGCCTCATGCTGCTTGTCCTCCTCATGCTATCCATGCGCTTCATGCTGCTTGTCCTCATACTATTCATGCGTCTCATGCTGCTTATCCTCCTCATGCTGCTTGTCCTCCTCATGCTATCCATGCGCCTCATGCTGCTTGTCCTCCTCATGCTATCCATGCGCCTCATGCTGCTTGTCCTCCTCATGCTATCCATGCGCCTCATGCTGCTTGTCCTCCTCATGCTATCCATGCGCCTCATGCTGCTTGTCCTCCTCATGCTATCCATGCGCCTCATGCTGCTTGTCCTCCTCATGGTATCCATGCGCCTCATGCTCCTCTTTCTCTTCCTATTTTTCTTGCACCTCCTCCCACCATGTCTTCTGTTGCGGCTTCTTCTCTTCCATATTCCTCCTCCTCCTCTCCCTCTTCCTCGTCCTTTTCCTCCTATTTACCCCCTATTGTTCCCCTATTCCTCCTACCCATTCCTGTCTTCCTGTTACTCGTCCTATCTTCCTATTTCTCCATTCCTGCCCTCCTCCTACCCCTGTACAACATCATCTACCATTCCACCTTTCGTTATTATATTATTATATGGTTTAACGTCACAAACTTCCCCCTATCAGGAGGCTAGGGCGGTGCCCCTCACAGAGGACTTTGTAGCGTGGAATTGAATGAACCATGCCCTTGGTTCAACTTCGCCGTTGGCAGGGTTCGAACCGCCATCCCTACGACCTACGCCCAAAGTAACGACGCCCTAACCCACTCGGCCAACGAGCTTCCACCTTTCACCTCCACTTCCACCTCCACCTCTTCCTCCACTTCCACCTTTTGTCCACTTTTTATTTTCCTCAAACCTGCTTTATGATGTCCAGACACGCTGATGTCTACGCGACTTTCTATTCTTTCCCTCGCCTTCCATTGTGTCCATCCGTTTCCTCCCGTTTTCGCCTTTTCCATTTCCTCTTTCTCCCTCCTCCTCTCTTACCATTTCTCCTCATCCTCTTGCTGCCCTCGTTTCTCTTTTTCTTCTTCTTCTTCTTCTTCTTCTTCCTCTTCTTCTTCTTCTTCTTCTTCTTCTTCTTCTTCTTCTTCTTCTTCTTCTTCTTCTTCCATCCCCATATCACCATCTCCTCTCGACCTTTCTCCTCTTCCTCCAGCTGTCGTCTATTTTTTTTCCTTCCCTCTTTCACCATCTTTCTTGTGATCTCCCTTCTTCCCCTGCTCTCGTCACTTTTCTTCTCTCTTGTTTCGCTCACCTGACCTCTTTCCTCCTCCTTACTCCTCCTCCTCCTCCTCCTCCTCCTCCTCCTCCTCCTACCCTCTTCTCCCCTCCCCTACCCTCCTCCTCCTCTTCTTCTTCCTCCTCCTCTTTATTCTTCTTCTCTTACTTTCGTTTATTTCTTTTCTTTTTCTCCCTTTCTTCCTTCTTTCACCATACCCTTGACCTCTCTCCTCCTCCTCCTCCTCCTCCTCCTCTCCTCCTCCTCTCCTCCTCCTCCTCCTCTCCTCTTCCTCTTCCTCCTTATTATTCTTTTCCTACTTTTGTTTATATCTTTTCTTTTTCTTCCTTTCTTCCTTCTCTCACCATACCCTTGACCTCTCTCCTACTCCTCCTCCTCCTCTTCTTCGTCCTCCTCTTTCTCATTATTCTTCTCCTACTTTCGTTTATTTCTTTTGTTCTTCTTCTTCCTTTCTTCCTCTCTTCTTTCTTTCGCCATTCCCTTCTCGAATTCCTCTCCCCCAGCTGCTCCTTTCGTTCGTTCTCTGCTCCGAAATGCGATTTATGACGTTGTGCATATTGTGCCGAGAAGCCCTTTGCCACCACGCATGGCAGCGTGCAGCACTTTCGTTTGATCCAACACACCCAAGTCCTTTCGCGCTGGAGTCTGATATATAACATTACAACATTATAATTCCGTGCGCCCGTGGTCCCTTTCTCCTCTGGTGTAACCGTCACCGCCCAGCATTGGAATATAATAAGTGCTGAGTGTATGGAATAAGGACTTAATCCTCTTTCGTCAGAGTTCCTGAATGTTTTCCGGCGTCAGTACCCTTAATAGTCAGGTCGTAGTAGTGTAGAAACCGTCATATATCTGGTTAAAGGAACTACAGACGCTACATGGAACAAGGGAAAGAGTCTTCCATCTCCACTGTGGTTGGTAGCACCCTCAGGCTGCGAAACAATGGCTTACACCATGTCGTATATCATCTGTTCATTTCATTGTAAGTAATGATATAGTCCATTCATTTTGATCTAATATACAGACGGAGTTCTTTTTTCGCTTGTAAGCTGCAATAGTAGAAGAGACTGCTGTATAAAATTGGTAGTGTGTGTGTGTATATATATATATATATATATATATATATATGTATGTATATGTATATATATGTATATATATATATATGTATATATATATATATGTATGCATCACTTAAATAAAATGTAGTAGCACATTTGTAAAAATTAAACACGAAGAACCCACAGTCGGAATATAAAGAAACTTGGAAGAAAGTATAACTTCTATATATCGGCTAATGTCTATAGCCCTCTTCTGGAAAGTACAAATTACAAGAAATGATTGAGACATAAATACAATTGAGACTTTAAGTGGAGGAGGAATAGGAATAGATTGACACGCGACATTCCGCCACACAGGGCGAAGTCACAAGGGAGAGGGATATGTGGTCAATCAGGTAGAGATGTGAAGTTAGTCAGAAGGGATGTGGGGTCAGGGGTGGAGGGGGAGCGGGGTCAGCTAGACGCAATATTATGTTCGGGGAGTATTGACATTTGGAGATATTCAAATTCTTACATTCTGCTATTAAGGCGGATTCAACAATATTTCTCCTGAAGCTTCAGTTGGACTTGAACAATAATTATGCTCTGCCCCAGTCAAGATTTTGATTTTTGTTGTTGACATGCGGAAACACAGCGGAATTTTCTTGGGCATATCTGATGGATCTTTTGTGCTCAGTTAATCTGGTAGAAAGAGCACTGCCGGTTTGACCGAAGTACACTAAATTACAATCTCTACATGGTAGAGCCGAGGCTCCAGGAGTTTATAGCCTATATATACACACACACACACACATATATATATATATATATATATATATATATATATATATATATGCAGAAACCAATTGGAAAATAAACGAACACCATACGTTTTCGTCTATTCAAGATATCATCAGGGCACAAGTATTGTTATCACGTGTATCTAGTGATTTGTTTTGCATATATATATATATATATATATATATATATATATATATATATATATATATATATATACGTATAAATATATATATATTTATATATTTATATATATATATATATATATATATATATGTATGTGTATATATATGTGTATGTGTGTATATATATATATATATATATAAATATATATATATATATATATATATATGTGTGTGTGTGTGTGTGTGTGTGTGTGTGTGTGTGTGTGTGTGTATATATATATGTATGTATATATATATATAAATATATATATATATATATATATATATATATATATATTTATATATATATGTATGTATATATATCACTTTTAGCAACTTATCCATTATTGATTTCCGCTACTGAAAACGTATATTTCGTTGATGCATTATAATTTACAAAATTAATATTCATATTTAATTTTTTATTGATATATTGCTTAGGTGTGCACATCTGGAAACTTACCATATGTTTTGCAACCGAAATAGGGAGAAAATTGACAAATCTTAATGAAGTACCTGTATACTTAATCTGATTCCACACTCGTGCATGCATGTCCGTATACAACTGTAAGCACATGTACGTATACACGTAAGGACGCAATGACGCTTGTAGATACGCATGTACGCATTTACACTTGTTATGCACACATGTTGTTCAAGCACATGTATCCGTGTCTATGTACACATGTACGCATTTGCTTGTGTTTGTTTGTACGCATGCGCACATAATTGCCTCTATTTCCGCAAGCATAAATATACATACTTATTCAAACATATATGTATATTCGCACCTATATATACATTTATGCAAGCTCGCATGTATACATGTATGTAGCTGCGGATATACGCATGAACATATATATCTTCACATGTACACATTTAAACGTATTCATATGTGTATGTGAGCGTGTACATATGACATCGTACGTATACGAGTATGTGTGCGTATTTGCGTGTCCACGTGTGCGTTTACATACACATGAGAGCGTGTGCGTATAGCCGAGTAAGTGTATACGAGCGTGTGAGTATCCGTGTGTGTGTTTGGATACCCTTGTGTATATGCGTGTCCGTGTGTGTGCGCGCGCGCGTGTGTGTGTGTGTGTGTGTGTGTGTGTGTGTGTGTGTGTGTGTATACCCACGTGTCCTCATGCATGCCTCTTCTCTCCAGATTCTTGCTTTTCTAGAGTCTAGGTTATATCTTTTTTCTCTGGTTCAAGACCTCTTATTGCGACGTGCCTCCTCCTCTCAGGTTCCTCCACCTCCTTCAAGATCCTTCAGGATATCTTTTTCTTTTGCCAGGATCCTCCTTCTCTCTCGAGGTTCCAACCTGTCATTAAGGAATTTTTCTTTCTGTTCTCGAGGGTCTTCCTCGTCTTCTTCATCTTCTTCTTGAAGATGTTTAAGACCCAATGATCTTCATGTTTTATTCCAGTGTTCTACCTACGTCAGGGTTTGTAAGTCTACGGGAACATATCGTCTTGTTTCATTACACAATTTTCCATCCATATAATTATAAATAATGATTTGTTGCTAGGGGAGAGTTGAGCTATTCTTGCGAATACCTTATTCTGTGTACCTTAGTTAAATTGTAAGGAATATATTTTACATTATTTTTAGATCATAGATTTCTTATTGTTTCATATGATATATATATTTTTTCAATTGTGTTATTTTGTTATTTGATCTAACCTTCATCTTACTATATAATTTTGAGCGATGTTAACCCTCATTTACTGTATTCACAAACACTGTCTACCATCATAAGGCACTTTATCCATATATAGTCACTCATCTCTGTCCAACGCACAGCAATCACACATTCCCAAGTTCACCCCAGGTGGACTATTGACCAAACAGTTTTTCTGCAGTTACTATTATAGTGACTGTAGTGAGATCCCTACGGACCAGAGCCACACATCAAATTATTATGACTGGATGTTAGTCTCCACTCAAGGAAGAATGCCGAGTTCTTTTAACTTCTGCTATCTCTCTTTTATGCTGCCTTCGTTAAATCTCTCTTTTAACACCTTTATGACATGACCTCTTCAGCGCGGCATCACACTCGTGGATAGAAGCGGTGGTTATTGCAAAAAATAGAATAAAGTAAAAATAAAAAATAAAATTCACTGACGACTGTGTTTTCGATTCAAAGACAGAAACGCTGGTCATCGCTGACAAAATTAAAAAGAGAAAAAAAAAAAATCAGTGACAAAGGAAAGACCTTAGACGACAGCCATAGCTCCCAAAAGTCACTACGTCATAAATCCATACCTTCCACCAAAAAGTCTCTCGCCGTCTCCCCACTTGCTATGACTCACCCGCCTTCAGCACTCGAAGTCTGCTCCCACAGGCCCACTCTCGAAGTCCTTGGGGTCTTCGCTCGATCTCAGGAATCTTCTTCGATGTTTGACCATGAATCGGAAGACTTTCTCTTACCGACGCCCTCGCTCCTTTCTAGATGGTAGTTTACACTCTGGCCTTCCAGCACCCCCCAAAGCTTCTTCTTTCTTTCCTTTTATTCTTCTTGTCTTTCTCTTTTTTCTTCCTCTTCACCAACTTCTATTTAATTTTTCTTTTCTTTTCGTCATCTTATTGTTCTTTTTCTTCTTCCTCGTCTTTTTCGTTTACCTCTTTTTTTTTTGACAACTTCTTTGTCTTCTTTTTCTTTTCTTCTTTTTCCTGGGGTCTTCCCTCGATTTCAGGAATCTTCTTCGATGTTTGACCATGAATCGGAAGACTTTCTCTTACCGGCACCCTCCCTCCTTTCCAGATGGTAGTTTACACTCTGGCCTTCCAGCACCACCAAAGCCTCTTCTTTCTTTCCTTTTCTTCTTCTTCTCTTTCTCCTTCTTTTCCTTTTTCTTCGTCAACTTTTTCTTGCTCACTTTTCTTTTCGTCATCTTATTGTTCTTTTTCTTCTTTCTCGTCTTTTTTGTTTCCCCTTCTTTTTTTGACAACTTCTTTGTCTTCTTCTTCTTCTTCTTTTCTTCTTTTTCCTGGGGTCTTCCCTCGATCTCAGGAATCTTCTTCGATGTTTGACCATGAATCAGCAGAATTTCTTTTACCGGCGCCCTCGGTTCTTTCCAGATGGTAGTTTACACTCTGGCCTTCCAGCACCACCAAATCTTCTTTCTTTCCTTTTCTTCTTCTTCTCTTTCTCCTTCTTTTCCTTCTTCTTCGTCAACTTTTTCTTGCTCACTTTTCTCTTCGTCATCTTATTTTTCTTTTTCTTCTTCCTCGTCTTTTTCGTTTTCCTCTTTTTGACAACTTCTTTGTCTTCTTCTTCTTTTCTTCTTTTTCATGGGGTCTTCCCTCGATCTCAGGAATCTTCTTCAATGTTTGACCATGAATCGGCAGACTTTCTTTTACCGGCGCCCTCGGTTCTTTCCAGATGGTAGTTTACACTCTGGCCTTCCAGCACCACCAAATCTTCTTTCTTTCCTTTTCTTCTTCTTCTCTTTCTCCTTCTTTTCCTTCTATCTCATTTTTCTTCTTCCTCGTCTTTTTCGTTTTCCTCTTTTTTGACAACTTCTTTGTCATCTTCCTCTTTTCTTCTTTTTCATGGGGTCTTCCCTCGATCTCAGGAATCTTCTTCAATGTTTGACCATGAATCGGCAGACTTTCTTTTACCGGCGCCCTCGGTTCTTTCCAGATGCTAGTTTACACTCTGGCCTTCCAGCACCAACGAAGCTTCCTTCTTTCTTTCCTTTTCTTCTTCTTCTCCTTTTTCTTCTTCTTCACCAATTTCTTCTTTCTCGTTTTTCTCATGGTCGTCTTATTTTTCTTTTCCTTCTTCCTCGTCTTTTTTTTTTTTTTTTTTGGCAACTTCTTCGACATCTTCTTGTTCTTGTTCTTCTTCTTCTTCTTCTTTTATTTTTTCTTCTTCCTCTTCCTCTTCTTGTTCCTGTTTGATATATTCATCGTCTCACCATATATTCATATTCTTTCCAACAATCTTTTTCTCTTTTGTATTCCACGTCCCCTTTCTTCTTTTTCGTCCCCACCCTCATATTTCCTATCTTTACCTCCTCTTCCTTCTGTTCCTATTCCTGTTTACTCCTCCTCCTCCTCCTCCTCCTCCTCTTCCATCTCTCCATCGTACTCCTCCTCCTCCCTCTCTTCCTCCTTGTTCCTCTCTTTTCCTCATCTCACTCCTCTCCATCCCCATTCTACTCTTCTCACTCCCCTTCCCCTCCTCTTTCCCTTCTCCTCCTCCCCCCTTTCTCCTCCTACACCTCCCCCTCCCCTCCTCCTTTTTCTTCTTCCTCCTCTCCTCCTCTTTCCCTTCCTCCTCCTCCCACTAGACCCCCGCTCTTCTCCACTTTTTCACTTCTTTTTCTCTCTCCTCTATCCTCCTCTCCATCCCTCCTCTTTCTCTTTTCATTCTTCTCCTGTTCTCTTGTTCTCTTCCTCCTTCTCCTCCTCTTCCTCCTCCTCCTCCTCCTCCTTTTTTTCCTCCTCCTTCTCCTCCTCCTCTTCCTCTTCTTCGGCCTCCTCCTCTATCCCAGCCTCCTTCGAGGACACTGTTCCCTTCTGTGGAAAGAGCTGGACTATGAATTCTTCATCTCGCCGGTCTGACGAAGGCATCTTCTTGTTTATTCCTTCTCTCATATTTTATATCGGATCTTTCTCCACACCCCATTATCTCTTTCTCTCTCTTTCTCTCTCTCTCTCTCTCTCTCTCTCTCTCTCTCTCTCTCTCTCTCTCTCTCTCTCTCTCTCTCTCTCTCTCTCTCTCTCTCTCTCTCTCTCTCTCTCTCTCTCCCTCTCTCCCTCTCTCTCTCTCTCTGTCTTTTTCTCAATCTTTACCTCCTTTTGTTATTTTCCTTCTCCATGCGCCTGTATTCCTCAACCTTCTCTTTGTCTTACTTTTTTACACTGTCCCATTTACCGTAATCCTTATTTCCCGTCCCATTTACCGTAATCCTTACCACTAGCTTTTGTATCTATCTATACACCAAAGGTGTTTCCCCCTTCCAAGGGAGGTAGCTATTCGCTTTCCACCCTAAAAAAATATATATACATACATACATATATATATATATATATATATATATATATATATATATATATATATATATATATATATATATATGACGTAAGCGGAGTAGGAAACACAGGAGTCTTAGTCTTGAGTTTATTCCTGACTAGTTTCGCAGGTATGCTTTTTCCTACTCCGCTTACGTCAACCTGTCAGAACGTCTCAACATATATATATATATATATATATATATATGTATGTATGTATGTATGTATGTATGTATGTATATGTAAAGACAGACAAATATGGAGGTAAGGTGGCAAAATGAAACGTTAAGGCTAGAGTATGGAGCTTTATTCAGAACCAGACGTTTCGACCTCTTGGGCCTTCCTCAGTGGATAAACGTTTCATTTTGCCACCTCAACTCCATATATGTATATTTTCTTCTTCTCCCTTTCTTATTTTTTTTTTTTTTTTTTTTTTCATCTCGCCTCCCTCATACTCTTTTTTCGTTTTCTTTTTTCTTTTCATAGATTTTGTTTTTTCTTCCTAAAGTTCACTTACCGAGCCCACCGTCCAACTTCTGTTTTTCGACCTCGACCTAGTCTGGGTCGTTCTTTTCCTCTTCACGAACTCCTGTCATTCTTTTCTTCTGTTACCAATTTCTCATCATCCTATCATCCTAGTTTCTCCTTCGACCCAAGAAGGATTCTGTGGGATTTTTTCAAAACAAGTTCCATCGTGCCAAAGCTCAGAGGGAAGCTGGTGAAGGATCAGGGGGCAAACGATGAGCAGATACATACGTGTTGGAGAAGAATACAAGTAAGAAGAAGAGAAAGAGAAAAAGAGGAGGAAGATGTTGAACCAAGTAAAGGAAGAGAAGAAAGATGATTTGGAAAGTGAGGAAGAGGAGAAAGAGGAAGAGAATAGGTTTAGGTAAAGGTATAGGAAGACTAGGAGAGGAGGAAGAGGAGGAGTAGAAGGAGGATGAGAATATGTTGGATTTATAGGAAGAGAAGAGAGAGGTTTAGAAAGATGTAGCGAAACGAGGTGCAGCATCAGAAGGAATAGGAAGAAAATATGGAGGTAGAAGAGAAGAAATATGAATAGAAAGACGAGAAATGTAAGAAGAGAGGAGGAGGAGGAAGGCGAAGGTGTGGAGGAGGAGATGAAGGTTGATTCTGAGGAGGTGGGGAAGACGAGATAGGATTGAAATTGAGGAGGAAGTAAAGATTAGGAATAGAGATTCGCATATGTAAACATACACGCTTCTAAACCAGTAATTCCACAGGAACTACTTATCATATTCCAATCTTATTCATGTTGATATCTGTGCAAGGAAGATAGACATGACTTGACACAAGTAGAGAGTAAACGAACAAATAATTAAATTGATAGATAAATACTTAGAGAACAATGAGTAAATATATACATAAACTGATGTTTTTTAATTCCCTTTGTTAATTTCTACGAATCAACATCGCTTTCAGAACATCATCAAGTTTATCTAAGACTTCTTCACCGCCACATCTTCTTGATATATCTGAAGCTCATTCAGAACTTCGAGCAACTTCAGGTCCTCAAGGTGCAGCAAAACTCGATATGTTACACGCCACAATCATCAAGAAGCAATTAGAAAGTCGTCCATCACAGACGGATTATTGAACCTCGAATCAGAGGAGATAGGCCTCAAAGGGCCCAAGATAAAACCAAGCACCAGAAGGCCTTTCCAGAAGACACCAGAGCTTCCCCCATACACAAACACACACACCTGGTCATCAGTATTCTGTAACAAGAAATAAAAGGTTTCGCGGTGCCAAACATTAAGGCATCACTCAAAAAAATAAATAAATATAAGAAAAAAAATCGATGAGCGTCTTCTGAGGACAAAAGAATAACACAATAACTTCTCGCCACTAGACAGTTCAGTTTCCAAAAAAACGAAGTAAAGGATGAGAAGATAACGAGGAGAAGGAGGAGATGGAGGGGGAGGATGATATTTAAGAAGTGGAGGAACGTGAAAGTGGAGGAGAGGTGGAGAGAGTGGCAGAAGGTAAAGGAGTCCATGAGTAGGTGGAAGATGGGATGAAGTTAAAGAGAAAGAGGAAAGAGTGGATGAAGATTGGAAGCAGAAGAAAAAAGGAAGAAAGAAAATTATGGAAAATGGGCTTCGGAAGCGTAAGGAAAATGCCAAACCAGAAACGCAAAATGATGTTATCGACAATAGAGCGCATTGTGTTTGAATAAATAAGTGGATAAATAAACAAGAGGGAGGTGGGAGGGATTGAAGTATATGAGGGATTGGGTGGTGGGAGTTAAACGAAGATGATCTAGGAATTGATTTGCTCTAACGTTTCGACCAACTTGGTCTTCTTCTCTCTGAAGAAGACCAAGTTGGTCGAAACGTTAGAGTAAGTCAATTCCTAGATCGTCTTTATTGTACTCCTACCGCCTAATCTCTCATTTTTCCTTTCTTCTAAAAAAAAAAAAATAATAAATAAATAAATAAATAAATAAATAAATAAATAAATAAAAAATAATAATGAAGCATTTATAATCAACGTTTCTATCGTTGGGGACATCAACCTAAATCTATGGAATCACGGAGGTGGTAAAAGAGAGATTCAAGTTGGGTAGTAGACAGATAAACATTGAATTTCAAAATTGACCAAAAATCGAATACCTAGGCTGCATCAGTCACGCGTGGCCAGACCGATGGTTCTGCAGTGGATCTTCAAGATAGAACTCTTAATAGGACGGTCAACCCCGCCAGACGCAAGTGAAAGGAGCGGACACGCAATCAAGTCATTCAAAAGGGGAGCAAACATGGACAATATACCAACAATAGGGAAAACAAGCAAACAAACAGAACCTACAAACATGGGCCGAGATGGAGCGCCGTTATGAAATATAACTCGGGAATTTCATCTGTGACCCAGATGGTGAGGTCGAAGGGAAGGTGGAGGCGAGAACTGGAGGTGGAGAAGTCCGTGGGAAAGGTCGAATATGAAAAGGAAAAGGAAGAGGAGGATTGGGAGGAAAAATGAAATTTGGAAAGGAAAAGAAATAAAAGGTAATTTGGAAGACAAGGAGAAAATAAAAACAAGGAGGACTGTGAGGGGTATTAGGAGGAGAATGAAGGAAGAGGAGGAGGAGGAAGAGGAGGAAAGGGAAGAAAAATTGAAATTTGGAAAAAGATAAGAATTAAAGGGGCTGATGGGAGACAAGGAGAAAATAGTAACCAAGGAGAAGGGGCATTAGTAGGAGAATGAAGAAAGATGAGAGGGAAAGGGAGGAAAAACTGAAAATTTGAAAAGGAAATAAGTAAAGGGAGATTTGGAAGACAAGAAAAAATAAAATCCAAGAAGGATTATGAGGAGCATTAGTAGGAAAATGAAGAAAGATGATATTGAAAGTGAGGAAAAACTGAAAATCGGAAAAAGAAATAAATAAAAAGGAATTTGGAAGACAAGAAGAAAATATAAACCAAGAAGGACTGTAAGGGGCATTAGTAGAAAAATGAAGAAAGAGGAGGAGGAGGGGAGGGAGAGGCAGAGAAATGCAATAATGATAACAACAATACTGAAGAGTATAAAGAATAAAAGGAGGAGACGGAGGAGGAGAAGAAATTGATCCTGGAAGAGAAAAGACTCAAAAAACAAGGTTCGTGTTGGAGGAAGATTGAAGAAGAGATCTTGTGCGGAAGGTGAGAAGACGTTTGGTGTAAATTAGAGAGCGCGAAGTCAAGTGCTGATTAGAGAGCAGGAGAAGCTTGAAGCCGTCTATGAAAGAGTTGAAGCCGAAGAAGAGAACAAAACGATTTCATGGTGACATAGACTCTAACCCCGGACACTTGTAAGAAACCTCAACACTGATATTCTTATGCCTTGGCCTTACTTATGCACGTGCTAAAAGAAAGGAACCTATCATGAATTCTTGGACAGGCGAACAAAATATGTTTTTTTAATGAAAATCTTTAATACTGACAACATATATCAGTTTCCTCTTCATCCCTTACATGCATACACACACACTTACACACACACACACACACACACACACACACACACACACACACACACACACACACACACACACACACACACACACACACACATACACACACACCGCTTTTGAACGGTAATTCAGCGACTAAAGTCCAGTCCCGCCCAAGTCCTGTCCAGCCAGCAACCCAAATCTAGTGGGAAGGAGTTGGGTGTATTTGTATAAGGCCACAGCATTACCCATAGCTCAGACCATATATGAGCGCTGAGCTCTCATCCTGGAGGTTACTAACTGATGATCATAAGTCCAACACGTAGTCCAAGACCGTGGTGAACTACACACACACACACACACACACACACACACACACACACACACACACACACACACACACACACACACACACACACACACACACACACGCACACACACACGAACACACACACACACACACGCACACACACACGAACACACACGAACACACACACACACACACACACACACACACACACACACACACACACACACACACACACACACACTAATTCGGTCCCGAACACCCGGTGTTAAGAAACTGATAGAGGCGTGGTTACCACAAGGGTAAGATTGCCACCATCATACGTGAACAACAACGCCTTGCAAATTATGAACTTAGTTATGGTAGTTCTTAGGGTTTAAACAAGTTGTATACTGTTAATGTATCTCTATCGCTGTTAACTTATTAAACTGATTATTATTATTATTATTATTATTATTATTATTATTATTATTATTATTATTATTATTATTATTATTATTATTATTATTATTATTATTATTATTATTATTACTATTATCATTACTATTATCATTATCATTATTATTATTATTATTATCATTATTATTATTATTATTATTATTATTATTATTGTTATTATCATTGTTATCATTATTATTTTTTTTTTATTATTATTATTATTATTATTATTGTTATTATTATCATCATTATCATTATCATCATTATCATTATTATTTATCATCATTATTATTACTATCATTATTATTATTATCATTATCATTATTATTATTGTTATTATTATTATTGTTTTTGCTGTTATTTTTACACACACGCGCACACATACACACACACACATACACACTCACACAGTAATGTAGTTTGGATTTGAATAATGAGGAGTATAGAAAAATGCAGAAAGAAGTGAGGTAATAAAGGCTATGTAAAGAGGAGAAAGAAGAGGACGCGGAGCCGGAGGTGAGGCGAGGATGTCCATGCCACAGAAGACACTAAGAGAAAGAGAGTATGTGAAGAGAGTGAGAGTAGAGAGCTGTAGACGAGCTCTATCTCATGAGTAGAGAGAGGGAAAACGGGGGGGGGTGAAGAGTGAAGAGGGTAAAAGAGAGCGGTGTGTGGCCAGGCGAAGAACAAGAGTTCTTGAAAGAGTCTCCGGGTCTTCGCAATTAGGTGGGGACGAGCGGTTGGAAGAAGGTGGAAGAGGAGAAGGAGGAGGATATGCAGGAGGAGAAGGAAGAGGAGGATGCACAGGAGGAGGAGGAGGATAGTAAAGGTGGCAGAGAGGTAGAGGTGGAAAGACGAAAAAAAAAAGAGAGAAGAGAAAGGGATGTTTTTTGGGAATGTGAGAACGTGATGCTGACACCAATTACCGAAGTAAAAAAAAAAAAAAAAAATCCTTTGGGAATCCGAACTCTCTCTTGAAAAAGAGAGAGAGAGAGAGAGAGAGAGAGAGAGAGAGAGAGAGAGAGAGAGAGAGAGCAATTCAACGGGGAAGCAGTCGTCATTTTTTTTTCTTTGACTCACGAAGAGCATTTGTCCTGGAAAGCGCCAGGTGATTTTATTCAGTTAATAACTAGGCATAACCCACACCTGTTTATCTGGGTTCAGGCTCTCTCTCTCTCTCTCTCTCTCTCTCTCTCTCTCTCTCTCTCTCTCTCTCTCTCTCTCTCTCTCCCTCTCTCTCTCTCTCTCTCTCTCTCCATCAAATCCATGGGCCTCACATTTATCATAAGCCTTTTTATTTTCATATTTTCATTCAACTGTTCGAGTTCTCTTGTTTGTTCTTTTCGTTTTTTCTTTTATTTTTATTTCCCTTTTGTTTCCTTTTAATTATTTTCCCCTTCAACATTTATTCCATAAACCAGAACGGCTTTTCTTCTTTTCTCTCTCTTTTCTTTTTTCGTTTCTTCCCTTTCCTTTCCCGCCGTTTAACCTTTCCTAAATGACCCGAAATGAACGAAGAAGAAAGACGCGAGACGGAAGTTGGGAGTAGACAGGAGAGGGACGAGGATACAGAGATCCTCGAGAGAGACGAGACAGAGGACGAGATAGAGGAAAGAAGACGTGAGAGGCTGAGTCGAGGGAGGGAGGGAATCTGGGAGAAGGATCTCTTGGAAGGAGGGACTTCGGGAAGGAGGGTAGGAGAGAGATCCGGGAGAAGGATCTCTGGGTAGAGGGACTTCGGGAAGGATAGAGGGACTCCGGGAGAGGAATCTCTTGGAGGGAGGGAATCCGGGAGGTAGGGACACCAAAAGGGAGAAGATCCGGGAGAAGGAATTCTGGGTAGAGGGACTTCGGAAAGGATGAAGTGAATCCGGAAGAAAGATCTCTAGGAGGAAAGAATCCGGAAGAAGGATCTCTAGGAGGAGGGAATCCGGGAGAAGGATCTGTGGAAGAAGGGAATCTGGAAGAAGGATCTCTGGGAGTAGGGAATCCGGGAGAAGGATCTCTGGAAGAGTAGGGAATCCGGGAGAAGGATCTCTGGGAGGAGGGAATCCGGAAGAAAGATCTCTAGGAGGAAAGAATCCGGAAGAAGGATCTCTAGGAGGAGGGAATCCGGGAGAAGGATCTGTGGAAGAAGGGAATCTGGAAGAAGGATCTCTGGGAGAGTAGGGAATCCGGAAGAAGGATTTCTGGGAGAGTAGCGAATCCGGAAGAAGGATCTCTGGGAGGAGGGAATCCGGGAGAAGGGTCACTGGGAGGACGGAACCCGGAAGAAGGATCTCTGGGAGAATAGGGAATCCGGGAGAAGGATCTCTGGGAGGAGGGAATCCGAGAGAAGGATCTCTCGGAGTAGGGAATCCGGAAGAAGGATCTCTGGGAGAGTAGGGAATCCGGAAGAAGGATCTCTGGGAGAATAGGGAATCCGGGAGAAGGATCTCTGGGAGAATAGAGAATCCGGGAGAAGGATCTCTGGGAGAAGGGAATCCGGGGGAAGGATCTCTGAAAGGAGGGAATCTGGAAGAAGGATCTCTGGAAGAGTAGGGGAATCCGGAAGAAGGATCTCTAGGAGGAGGGAATCCGGAAGAAGGATCTCTGGGAGAGTAGGGAATCCGGGAGAAGGATCTCTGGAAGGAGGGAATCCGGGTGAAGGATCTCTGGGAGGAGGAAATCCGGAAGAAGGATCTCAGGGAGAGTAGGGAATCCGGGAGAAGGATCTCTGGGAGTAGGGAATCCGGGAGAAGGATCTCTGGAAGAGTAGGGAATCCGGGAGAAGGATCTCTGGGAAGAGGGAATCCGGGAGAAGGATCTCTGGGAGGAGGGAACCCGGAAGAAGGATCTCTGGGAGGAGGGAATCCGGAAGAAGGATCTCAGGGAGAGTAGGGAATCCGGGAGAAGGATCTCTGGGAGGACGGAACCCGGAAGAAGGATCTCTGGGAGAATAGGGAATCCGGGAGAAGGATCTCTGGGAGAATAGAGAATCCGGGAGAAGGATCTCTGGGAGAAGGGAACCCGGAAGAAGGATCTCTGGGAGGAGGGAATCCGGAAGAAGGATCTCTTGGAGAGTAGGGAATCCGGGAGAAGGATCTCTGGGAGTAGGGAACCCGGAAGAAGGATCTCTGGGAGGAGGAAATCCGGAAGAAGGATCTCTGGGAGAGTAGGGAATCCGGAAGAAGGATCTCTGGGAGAGTAGGGAATCCGGAAGAAGGATTTCTGGGAGTAGGGAATCCGGAAGAAGGATCTCTGGGAGTAGGGAATCCGGGAGAAGGATCTCTGGGAGTAGGGAATCCGGGAGAAGGATCTCTGGGAGGAGGGAATCCGGGAGAAGGATCTCTGGGAGGAGGGAATCCGGAAGAAGGATCTCTGGGAGAGTAGGGAATCCGGGAGAAGGATCTCTGGGAGTAGGGAATCCGAGAGAAGGTTCTCTGGGAGTAGGCAATCCAGAAGAAGGATCTCTGGGAGGAGGGAATCTAGAAGAAGGATCTCTGAGAGTAGGGAATCCGGGAGAAGGATCTCTGGGAGGAGGGAATCCGGGAGAAGGATCTCTGGGAGGAGGGAATCCGGAAGAAGGATCTCTGAGAGAGTAGGGAATCCGGGAGAAGGATCTCTGGGAGGAGGGAATCCGGGAGAAGGATCTCTGGGAGTAGGGAATCCGGGAGAAGGATCTCTGGGAAGAGGGAATCCGGAAGAAGGACCTCTGAGAGAGTAGGGAATCCGGGAGAAGGATCTCTGGGAGAGTAGGGAATCCGGGAGAAGGATCTCCGGGAGGAGGGAATCCGGGAAGGAGGGAGGGAGAGAATCCGGGAAGGAGGGAATTCGGAAGGGATGGTGGGAATCCGGGAGGGTAGGACATCTGAAGGGAGGGGTCCGGGAGAAGGATCTCTGGGAGTAGGGACTCCGGAAAGGAGGGAAGGAGGGAATTCGGAAGGGGTGGTGGGAATCCGGGAGGGTAGGACATCTGAAGGGAGGGGTCCGGGAAAAGGAATTATGGAAGGAGGGACTCCGGGAAGAAGGGAATTCGAAAGGGAAGGATATCTGGAAGGAGGGAGTCCGGGAGGGAGGGACTCCGTGAGGGTGGGACATCTGAAGGGATTGGTCCGGGAGAAGGATCTCCGGGAAGGAGGAACTCCGGGAAGGAGGGACTCCAGGAGGGAAGGACTCCGGGAAGGAGGGAATCTGGGAGGGAAGGACTCCGGGAAGGAGGGACTCCGGGAGGGAAGGACTCCGGGAAGGAGGGACTCCGGGAGGGAAGGACTCCGGGAGGGAAGGACTCCGGGAAGGAGGGACTCCGGGAAGGAGGGACTCCGGGAGGGAAGGACTCCCGGAAAGAGGGACTTCGGGAAGGAGGGACTCCGGGAAGGAGGGACTCCGGGAGGGAAGGACTCCGGGAGGGAAGGACTCCGGGAAGGAGGGACTCCGGGAGGGAAGGACTCCGGGAGGGAAGGACTCCGGGAAGGAGGGACTCCGGGAGGGAAGGACTCCGGGAATGAGGGACTCCGGGAGGGAAGGACTCCGGGAAGGAGGGAATTTGGAAGGTATGGAGGGAATCTGTAAGGGTGGTACATGTGAAGGGAGGGGTCCGGGAGAAGGAACTGTGGAAGGAGGGAATCCAGAAGGAGCTCTGGAAGGAAGAAATCCGGAAGTAGGAACTCACGTAGGGAAAAGTGGAATAACAATGGAAAGATTCGCTTTGGTTTAAAGGAATAAAGAGGCACGGAAAAGAGACAAGAGCTGCGAAGAAATGAATACAAGCAAAGAGAGACGGGAGAGAGAAGAGAGAGAGAGAGAGGGAGGGAGAGAGAGAGAGAGAGAGGGAGGGAGAGAGAGAACTCATAAAAATCGGGTTAAAAGAATCAAGGCGACCACGACGGCGGGAGAGATCGGGATGGGCGATCAAGACCTTCTTCCCCATTGGCTCCCTCGTCGTCCAATCAAATCGCTATTCAGCTCTAATTGGCCCAAACTGTGCCGACGACAAGCTCGCTTGCATCCGAATAACGAGATGACGTCAGAACGCGTCGTCAAAGGAAAATGTGATTTGAATCTGATCGGAATGTGATTCGTCCATGACGATGGGGAGAGAGTAGGAAAA
>NC_134794.1:6286004-6298504 GCF_046742065.1 Oratosquilla oratoria | reverse complement strand
GAGGAGGGTAATAGCTGCAAGTGTTGCGGCAATTGCAAGTTCGGGTGGTTAGCACACATTCGAGAAGTAGTGCCTTCGGGGTCTATAAATTGTCACTTTTGTACCAAAGACCGTCCACGACCTTCCACGAAGAACCTGACGAATGTCGGAACGAATTCGACGTCCACTTCGTGAGACAGATCGTTCACGACCAGAAGGAACACAAGACACCGCAGAAGCTCCTCTGGAGACGAAGAATGAGAAGAGGTCTGCGGACAGACTCTACCAGGAGCTCACTTCGGGGAGGCACTTGTTCTTGGACTTGCAGTGTCTTCCACAGACCCTTGACGGGCCTCCATGTATCGAGAAACGCAAGTGGTCACCCGATGGACTGAATAGCCATATAATACATAATATATACCAAATAAGAAGGAAAGACGAGTCAAAGAACACTCCGTCTTTAAACACATTGTTTTTCCATGTACGCAGATTCGTTATTCTTATGTTTAGTTATGATATATACATGCATACATGCATTCATAAATACATACATACATACATACATAAATACATACACATATACATATATACTACATACATACATATATACATACATGAATACACATATACATACATACACACATACATACATATATACATACATACGCATATACATACATAAATAATACATGCAAACAAACATACATACATACATAATACATACATACTTACATTCACACATACCAAAGAGGAAATTCTTCCCTGTACAAAGGGGTGGCCGCATCAAAATACTCACTCACCCCACACTCATCTCACGCTCTTTAAAACCCATTCATTACATTGGAAACAAATAGAGACAGTTTTATGACCAGTGCACCCTTCCCAAGAATGGTTCCTACCCAAAAGAATATTGGAAACGAAGAAAAAAATAATAATAATAAATTTGTGGAGGCGGAGGTCAGTCTGGTCATAGAGGTTCTGGAAGGTCAGAAGGTCGAGGAAGAGAGGGGGCTTCAAGGAGGAGAGGGTGAACCTTGGCCAAAGGAAAGGGCATTGGAGGAGGAGCAGTAAGAGGAGGAGAAGGACCAGAAGGAGGAATAGTAAAGAGAAGAGAAGAAGAACCAAGAGAACGACTAGGAGTAGGAAGATATGCATAAGGGCAAAGAGCATGAATAGGAGGGGGAAGAGGAGAAGAAGAAGAAGGTAGAGGATCATGAATAAGAGAAGGAAGAAAATAAAAGATCCAAGAGGAGTAAAAAGAGCAGGAGAGAGAGGAGGAGCTGGAAAAAGGGGAGAAGTAGGAGAAGAAGGAGTAGCAGGAAGAGGAGGAGAAGAAGGAGGAGCAGGAAGAGGAGGAGAAGAAGAAAGAGCTGGAAAAGGAGGAGAAGAAGGAGGAACTGGAAGAGGAGGAGAAGAAGGATCAGTAGGAAGAAAGGAAGGAGAAGCTGGAAGAGGAGGAGAAGAAGGAGGAGCTAGAATAGGAGGAGAAGAAAGATGAGTAGAAAGAGGAGGAGAAGAAGGATCAGTAGGAAGAGGAGGACAAGAAGGAGGAGCTGGAAGAGGAGGAGAAGAAGAAGAAGCTGCAAGAAGAGAAGAAGAAGGAGGAGCTGGAAAAGGAGAAGAAGAAGAAAGAGCTGGAAGAGGAGGAGAAGAAGAAGGAGCTGGAAAAGGAGGAGAAGAAGGAGGAGCTGGAAGAGGAGGAGCTGGAAGGGGAGTTGGAATAGGAGGAGGAGAAGGAGGACCTGGAAGAGGGTGAGGAGAAGTAGGAGCTGGAAGACGAGGAGAAGAAGGAGAAGCTGAAAGAGGAGGAGAAGAAGGAGGAGCTGGAAGAGGATGAGAAGAAGGATCAGTAGGAAGCGGAGGAGGTGGATTTGGTCTGTCCGAACCTCGAGATCGAGGGTGAGCCTCAACACCTCAGCATTTCGTGTTGCATTAAGTCGATATACCTTCAGATTCATCGACACTAGAGTGAGGTTAGGTATTAAGAGGAAATTAGTTGTTTTGCTTAAGATGATATAAGGATATGATTTGTCCCACACACATAAAAACACTCCAATCCACTCCGCACACACACGCACGTACGTCGTACACACACACATACACACACACACACACACACACACACACACACACACACACACACACACACACACACACAAACACAGACACGCGCACACACACAGACACTCACAGACACACACACACACACATATATATATATATATATATATATATATATATATATATATATATATATATATATATATATATATATATAATCATCCACTTTCGCACGAAGAGTTGCTTTATATATATTTTTAAATCTGCCGTTAGTCAATGTATTCATTTACGTAATTTAATCTGAAAAAAGGCTCTCGATCTGCTCATAGGGCCTTAGTTCAGCGTCCAAAATCCAATTAAACAGAGCATTTGTTACTAAACAAAATAAAATCAGCGAACCTTGCCTAGACCTTCCATCACAAAGGAGAAATAGACATCGCAGTTTCTAGGCACTGGCGAGCGTGACACTGCCCAGTGTGTGCACTGGCACTGCCTGGGCCTTCAGGTCCCCTCTTGGAGTGCCGGGGCGTACGGCAGACTCCTCCAATAGCTCTCAGAATCCCTCGGGGCACTCCACGAGCTCGTTCCCTGAATTCTGGAACAGCCAGCCATGGACTAACTCCTAAACTGAAACCTAATTGTACGCATTAAATCATGCCCTTATATTGCGTTGGGGACACACACACACATATATATATTTATATATGTATATATATATATATATATATATATATATATATATATATATATATATATATATATATATATATATGTGTGTGTGTGTGTGTGTGTGTGTGTGTGTGTGTGTGTGTGTGTGTGTGTGTGTGTGTGTGTGTGTTTCAATACATAATAATGTACGTACAGTATATGCGTGTGTATATACATATATATATATATATACATATATATATATATATATGTATGTATTTGTGTGTGTGTGTGTATCTGTATGTTTCAATATATACTATACGTATATGCTTGTGTATATACATACACACACACACACACACACACACACACACACACACACATATACATATATGTATATATATACATATATATATAATATATACTGTATTATATATATATATATATATATATATATATATATATATATACATATATATATATGCTTTCTTTTGGGGGGATTGGAGGTAAGTTAGGCTGTAGTACAAGGACTATAGTCGATTGAATTAAATAACGTCAGCTAATATCAAGAAAAATACTACTTTGATTAAATTAGAATTCTAACAGAATGTGTCCCTTCAGGGAGGCAATGGTTATCTTAATTCAATTAGAAGTCCGACTGAGCTCTTCTCTTTAACTGTGTGTTTCCTGCGAATTCGCTATCACGTGTGTTCAGGCCTTTTGGCCAGAACCTCTGCTCTCAGAAAAAAAATAAGATAAATAAAATGAAATAAAAAAAAATGAAATAAATAAACAAATAAATGATAAAATAAAATTTAAAAAAAAAATCTGCCGTTGACCAGAGCAAAGTTCGAAAAGTGGGTCACCAAATGTTAGATATTTAGTCGATGAGATTGAATTTTAAACACTTTTAAAAGGATTCTTGTTAAAATGAAATGGAGGTAATTTATATATTTAATGTATATATATATACACATATATATATAATATATATATATATATATATATATATATATGCATATATATATACATATATACATATTTATATATATACATATATATATATACAAATATATATATATATATATACATATATATATATATACATATATATATATATACATATATATATATATATATGTGTGTGTGTGTGTGTGTGTGTGTGTGTGTGTGTGTGTGTGTGTGTGTGTGTGTGTGTGTGTGTGTGTGTGTGTATAACATGTTTGGAAACGATTCATAGAGAAATCAATTATTAAAACTTAATGCTAAATCAGTATGATATAGATAGAAAAACAAAACAAAATTAAACAGAATACTATACAATAACATACAATAGAAAACATATTCGGAATCTTTGATTCAGTTTTGTTGCTTAATAAGACGTACGCGATTTCAATCACTGCACACCAAAAATTCATGTAATGGCGAAGATAATTACCAGGTACTATGGGAAAAATACTGATCTCACTTTTCATGTTTATCGTAAATGTGAACCAATTAGCCTATCCAACGTAATGGCACATCTCATTAAATTTGCTGCGCCTGATTACTTAAGATATATTCAACTGAATGGAAAATTACGATGAAGGGTGTACACACACACACACACACACACACACACACACACACACACACACACACACACACACACACACACACACACACACACACACACACACACACACGTATATATATATATATATATATGTATACATATATATACATATATATATGTATACATATATATATATACATATATATATACATACATATATATATATATATGTATGTATGTATATACATAATATGTATATATATATATATATATATATATATATACATATATATGTATATATATACATATATATACACATATATATGTATATGTATATGTTCAGATGTGTATAAACATACATATATATATATCAATCGGAAAGGACAATAAAGTAAATTACTATAAGGTACGGAAAGATTTATTACATGTATCATATTCATAGTATCATATTGCTTTCACTGAAGCACATTCACCGATGTATTTCAAACCAAGTGTACTTAACGTTCATTTCTCGTAACTTTCATTCGCAGATAAGCAAGGTCAGCGTTGCGTGGAGTTGATTGCAAAAAGAAAAAAAATCGACGTTTTTAAAATCTGAATGACATTTCTGATGCACCGTTTTCTGTGGAGGAAAGTCTGTCAAGTTGTAATTATGCATGATGCCTGGCCATGCAGACCAATCCTTCAATGAAGAGGAAATAGGCGTAGAGAAAGAAAAACAAACGATAAAGAAAGGTTTAAGGAAAGATAGAGAAGAGAAAGTAAAAAAAAAAAAGAAAAAAAAAAAAAAAAAAAAAAAAAAGAAGAAGACGAAAAAGGAGAAGCCGAAGAAGAAGTAGAAGAAGAAGAAGAAGCAGAAGAAGAAGTCGAAGAGAAAAAAGATTAAAAGATAAGAAAGAGGAGAAAATGAAAACAACATTAATAGAAAATAGATCAAGAAAATGGGAAGGAGGAAATGAACGAAAATAAGGTGAAGGGGGAAATGAAGATGTGTTATAAGAAGATGAGCATATAGAATTAGAAAATGAAAAAATGAGGAGAATAATAAGGAAGAAGAGAAAGAGGCGGAGGAATTGGGTAAGGAAGAGGAGAGGAAGAGGCGATGTTGTTGGAGGAGTAGGAGGAGGAGGGGGAGGAGGAGAAGGAGTTGTAAGATGAGTTGGATTATAGGAGGTGTAGTTTGAAGGAGGAATTGAAGGAGGAGGAAGAGGAATTGAAATAGGAGGAAGATGTGAAGAAAGAGTTGGAAGAGGAGGAGGAGGAGGAAGTGAAGGAGTTGGAGGATGATTTGGATTAGAGAAGGTTTAGTTTGAAGGAGGAGGAAGAGGAATTGAAAGAGGAGGAAGATGTAAAGGAAGAGTTTAAAGAAGAGGAGGAGGTGGAGGAGGAGTTGGAAGATGAGTTGGATTAGAGGAGATGCAGTTTGAAGAGGGAGTTGAAGGAGGAGGAAGAGGAATGGAAAGAGGAGGAAGATGTGAAGGAAGAGTTGGAAGAAGAGGAGGAGGAGGAGGAGAAGGAGTTGAAAGATGAGTTGGATTAGAGGAGGTGTGGTTTGAAGGAGGAGTTGAAGGAGGAGGAAGAGGAGTGGAAAGAGGAGGAAGAATTGGAAGAAGAGGAGAAGGAGGAGGAGAGTGGAAGGTGAGTTGTATTAGAGGAGGTGTAGTTTGAAGGAGGGAAAGGAGTAGAAAGAGAAGGAAGAGTTGGAAGAGGAGGAGGGTGGAAGGTGAAGGACAGTGCCTATTAATTTTGTCCCGAGTGGCTGACTTGCTTTAGTGTGGTGCTGTGGCAACGGACAATTGATTCCATGTGAATTAATACTTTGAGGACATGAGAGGTCACGTGATTCTGATTAAAATAAAAAAGGGCCAACTGGTAGGAAAAGAATGTCTTTTAATTTTTTTTTTTTTTTTTTTTTTTTTACCTGTTACCTCACGCTATCTTTCCATTTTGTCCGAATAACTTATATTCTCCCTCCCTCTCTCTCTCTCTCTCTCTCTCTCTCTCTCTCTCTCTCTCTCTCTCTCTCTCTCTCTCTCTCTCTCTCTCTCTCTCTCTCTTTCTCTTTCTCTTTCTCTCTTTTAACCACAAATCGAATTCTTCCATTAGCGTACTGTGCTCCAGTTTACAGCAGAATGATGTTCATTAACTCGATGCATCGATTGGTTGTTTTTAACTTTCGAAATGTCTTGTTTCTTAATCATAAATATTTAGTTTCTCTTTTACTCTTTACACACACACACACACACACACACACACACACACACACACACACACACACACACACACACACACACACACACACACACACACACGTGTCTGTGTGTGTGCATGTGTGTGTTTGTGTATGTGTGCGTTTGAGTATATATATATATATATGTATATATATATATATAATATATATATATATATATATATATATATATATATATATATATATATACTTACATCTTACATCCGTCAGTAGGTTCGGCCTCTCCCTCCATTCTTTTCTTTCTTGTAAGATTCCCTGCTCTCTCAGCCCATTCAGTGGTGGCGTCTCCCCAATGTCTCTGTAACTGAATCCTTCCATCTTTTCTTTGGTCTTCCCTTGTGGTCTTGTGCCATTCGGTCTCCATTCCCATCTTCTTTTAGCTATTCTTTCAGGATTCATTCCTTCAAGGTGTCCCAGCCACCTCAGTCGCGCTGTCTGTTTTATTTAAAACTGGAGGAACTTCTATTTTTTTTTTTCTAATATTCTCATTTATGATTTTGTCATGGCTACCCCCGGTGTATGGGGGAAAAATACTTTGGTATATGTATGTATATATATGATGTTATCTCTTCTTGTCTTGCCAGCAATTGTTCTCATGGCCTTTATTTCCGATGCCTGCAGTCTACTTCTGTCTTTTGTAGTCATTGCGAATGTCTCACAACCATACGTTATATATATATATATATATATATATATATATATATATATATATATATGTGTGTGTGTGTGTGTGTGTGTGTGTGTGTGTGTGTGTGTGTGTGTGTGTGTGTGTGTTTGTGTGTGTGTATGTGTGTGTGTGTGTGTGTGTGTGTGTGTGTGTGTGTATTCACTTTGGTCTTTGGATCACGTGCTGGACTCGTGATCAACAGCTATTTCCCTCCCGGAAGAGAGCTCAGAGCTCGTATGACCGATCTATGGGTAATGCTGTGACTTTACACGCACACACACTCCCAACTCCCCGCCCACGAGAGTTGGAGTAACGACTCCAAGAAGCGCAGCGATACTGAAATTATTTCAGTCCTGGGCAGGATTCGAACCCGGACCGCCGTAGTGTGTGTGTGTGTGTGTGTGTGTGTGTGTGTGTGTGTGTGTGTGTGTGTGTGTGTGTGTGTGTGTGTGTGTGTGTGTGCGTATACATATATATATTCATATATGTATTCACATGTATATGTATACATACATATATGCATATTCTTATGTATATATCAAAATGTGTAAAGAATTGAATAACCATTAGACCAACACCCGTCCTTTCTCATTTGAATAGTCATGTTTGATCAGCCAAAGCGGTGCATTAGAATTTGCTATCGTCAAAATTTCTTCAAAGTCTTCTCACTTCTTCAATAATCAACAATTTGTTCGAAAAATTTCCTTAAATTTTCAGTCCTAATTTTACTTAGTTCATGAATATGAATTTCTTTTTATAGTTGTGGTTGACTTCATTATATTTTCTTTGTTGAAAGTGGGGTTGATTTTCAAGAAGAATGAGAATGAGAATTTATTTCTGTTTTTTAGCATTCAGAGTACAAATAAGCAAAATATTGTTGCAAAAATTACGTGGACTGGTGATGTAATTGATATTTAGTACTTCTATTTCGCCTTGTCTAATTTTGTTTTCCATTTTAGCTTAAGTCATTTATTTCATCTTAATTCAATCTATTCTATTTTAATTTTATTCTATTTTATTTCAACATATTCTATACTATACAATTCTATTTTCCTTTAATTTCTATATTATCTATTCATAATTATTGTATTTTTTTAATCTATTCTATTTTCGTTTTGTTCTATTTTATTTTAATATATTCTATACTATACAGTTTTATTTTCTTTTATTTTCTATCTTATTTATTCATTATTATTGTTTTTTTTTACTTCGTTGTATTATATATATATATATGCATATATACGTATATATATATATATATATATATATATTTTTTTTTATAATTTCAATTGGATTAAATCTTGTGGCCACCATCTTCATAGTGTGATACGAGAGATATGGAGAAACCTGTCTGATTTTGTCGGGGTCTGCAAGAGGCTACAAAGCTCAATAGTCTGGAGAAGTTAGACGTGATGAATCACACCATAATCATCTTGGATAGGAGGAGGAAGAAGAGAAGGAGGAGGAGGAGGAGGAGGAGGAGGAGGAGTAAGGAAGGAGGAGAAAGAGTAAGAGGAGGAGAAGGAAGACTTAAGAGAGGGAAGAGGAAAAGAACAAATAAAGGAAAAAGGAAAAGATGGAGGAGGAGGAGGAGGAGGAGGAGGAGGAGGAGGAGGAGGAGGAGGAGGAGGAGGAGGAGGAGGAGGAGGAGGAAGAGGAAGAGTAAGAGGAGGAGGAACACTAAGAGAAGGAAGCTGAAAAGGAGAAAAAGGAGAACAAAAAGAGGAAAGAGGAAGAGATGAAGGAGGAGGAAGAGGATGATTAAGAGCAGGAGGAACACTAAGAGAACGAAGCTGAAAAGGAGGAAATAGAGAACTAAAAAAGAGGAAGAAGGAGGAGATGAAAGAGGAAGCGAAGGAGATGGAAAAGAATGAGCTAAAGACGGAAGAGGAGAAGTGGGAAGAAGAGGAAGAAGAAATTAAGAAAAGTAAAAGTGAAAGAAGGAGATAAAGTAGTAATAAAAATAAAAAACACTAGAATTAGGGAATTAGGGAGTTAGGGGGAAGGAGAAGGAGAATGAGGAGAAGAGTGTTATCGCGAAAGAGTTTATTTTCTACCACACGGTAGTGATGAAGCTCCAACAGACATCGAGTCAATATATTCAGATGATATTGTACCAAGCAATGAGAGCCTCCTCTCTTTCTCTCTCTCTCTCTCTCTCTCTCTCTCTCTCTCTCTCTCTCTCTCTCTCTCTCTCTCTCTCTCTCTCTCTCTCTCTCTCTCTCTCTCTCTCTCTCTCTCTCTCTCTCTCTCTTCAACCGGTTCCAGAGGTGACATCTGGAACCGCAAATTACCCTGCAGATGTGTTAACGTTCTTGAATATATTTGGAGCGAATGTAACTAGATGACTTACATTCAGAGTTTAATATTCATCTCATGATATAACCAAGACACTTGTTAAACAACAGGGACAGATATCATGGCTACCTCTTCAATTCATATCTCGCTCCCTTCCCTTCCCTTCCCTTCCCTTTCCTTTCCTTTCCTTTCCTTCCACCTCTTCCCTTTCCTTCCACCTCTTCCTTCCCTCCTTGCTGCAATTCCTGACACACCCAGATAACGTGACTGCCGACAGCATTGTAATCTAATCTTTAATTTCATTAAGTTTCGATTTCACAGTCGATCAGTTGGCCGAGGATCCAATGCAACCGTGCTGCCAACTAACGGTCGCTACCGGGCGTGTCTCGCGCACGCGCACATACACACATACACACACACACACACACACACACACACACACACACACACACACACACACACACACACACACACACACACACACACACACACACACACACACACACACACACACACACACACACACAGAACCTCGTGGCGCGGTGGTTAGAGTTCTCGCCTGCCACTATGGCGGTCCGGGTTCGAATCCTGCCCAGGGCTGAAATAATTTCAGTATCACTGCGCTGCGGGTTGTTACTCCAACTCTCGTGGACCGGGAGCGTGGGGTATGTGTGCGTGTAAGATCACAGTATTACCCATAGATCGGTCATACGAGCTATGAGCTCTCATCCGGGAGGTTAATAACTGTCGATCACGAGTCCAACACGTGATCTAAGAATATGGTGAATCACACACACACACACACACACACACACACACACACACACACACACACACACACACACACACACACACACACTTTCTCTCCCTCTCTCTCTCTCTCTCTCTCTCTCTCTCTCTCTCTCTCTCTCTCTCTCTCTCTCTCTCTCTCTCTCTCTCGGAAAGGTAACCATAATAACGAGTTTATTTGTGGTGTTTTTGTGGTTACTTAAGTAATAAAATAGGTTCCCATAAAAGGTACTGATCGCATATAGAGACTTTGATGACCTCTCTGCGGACGAGGGTTACCCAGCATTCTTTTATGATAAGAAAATAAGCTCCATTATAAAAAAAAAAAAAATTAGCTTCTAGTCTCCCTCTGGTAGTATGCCACTCTCCTCTACAAATGAGGGTCATCTAGCATTCTTTTATGATAAGAAAATAATCTAAAAAAAAAGAAGGAAAAAAAAAACTTTTATTTTCTAGTCTCCCTCTGGTAGTATGCCATTCTTCTCTACGGATGAGGGTCACCTAGCATTCTTTTCTGATAAGAAAATAATCTCCACTAAAAAAAAAAGAAAAAAAAAAAAAAAAAAAATAGCTTCTAGTCTCCCTCTGGTAGTATGCCATTCTCCTTACGCCTCTCAAAGGATTACAAAGGAGGAGCCTTCCGACAGGAGACCTTTTGGTCCTTTATCACCTCAATGCCTGCGCCTCTTTGGTGCCATATCGACCACAAATAAAGTATATTTGGTTATTGCTGTTGAAAGAGGTTTGTAGTCAAGTTACATCTTATGATGGAACCAAATGGCCAACGAAGGGAATCTCCCTTTTCAATGCGCATGCGCAGTTGACTTCCTTCGCCGTGATCAGGGGTCCCGCTTCAGTCTTCTTATGACGTCCGTGGTCGTAGAGGGATCCAGGGAGCTGCCAGACTCCCTCAGGATCTCTATGAAAATTGGTCGCTCACAGGCCTTGATGAGAAGGTTTAGAATAGCAAGAACAGAGGGCACGTGTAGGCTCAGAGGGATCTCATATTAAAGTCACGTTGATTAGGTTATTGGTAATGTCATGAACAGTTTGCCTAGACTTGGTGAAGAAGTTTCAATTTATTTATTTATTTATTTATTTATATAATTCTATTATTATTATTATTACTTTTTTTTTGTGAAATGTTGTTATGGACTGTAGTTTACCGGTTCCGTCCGGAGGCAATCCTAGCCAGAGCCATTTCTGGACATCTTTTCCCGGCCAGATCCATTCCCAGCCAGATCTATTCCCGGACAGATCCATTCCCAGCCAGATCTATTCCCGGCCAGAGACTTTCCCGGCCGAAGCCTTTCCCGGCCAGAGACTTTCACTGCCAGAGACATTCCCGTGCGAAGCC
Organism: Oratosquilla oratoria; assembly: GCF_046742065.1. NCBI lineage: Eukaryota > Metazoa > Arthropoda > Malacostraca > Stomatopoda > Squillidae > Oratosquilla > Oratosquilla oratoria. Next base: position 6,286,899 of record NC_134794.1, on the reverse strand, counting down.
TTTCCCGGTCAGAGACATTCCCTGCCAGAGACTTTCCCGGCCAAAGCCTTTCCCGGCCAGAGACTTTCACTGCCAGAGACATTCCCGTGCGAAGCCTTTCCCGGTCAGAGACATTCCCGGCCAGAGACTTTCCCGGCCGAAGCCTTTACCGGCCAGTTCCATTCCCAGCCAGATCCATTCCCGGCCATTCCCAGCCAGATCCATTCCCGGCAAACTACTCCTTCTTTGAGATATTCCCGGACTCCCAGCCAGAGCAAAGTATATAGATTTGCTCAGTTATCATTTAGGTTCCTGAAACCATATTAGGCCAATTCTCGAATAAAGATTACAGATGAGTCAACAAATGGACGAGTGATCGGGTGACCTCGAACGAATGGAATTCAATGTAATACGTTTATGTACGTTCTAGTAAACAAGGACAAATGTCCGGCTATCATTTACCCCTGAAACCATGGCTGGTCGATCCCTGGATAGTTGAATAGATTGACGGATGGATGAGTGGATGAATAAACAAGGGATGTCGGGTTACAGAGATCGATAGAGGTAACCAGACTGTTGTTGAAATATGAAGAAATAGAATATTTAAATTTTCATAGGGGTCGCCAAATTTAGATCATTGTAATTTATGATCTTACCATCTGCTGTCATTCTTGTTATATCGACTTGGCCTAGTGCCATGAGCAGAAGTAAAGTGTACCTATGAGCAGATTTGTAAATTCTTGAACTTTTGATATTGTGACTATATTTGGAGATATGTATGTATGTATGTATGTATGTATATATATATATATATATATATATATGTATATATATATGTATATATATATGTATATATATGTGCATATATCTATATATATATACATATATATATATATATATATGTACATATATATAT
>NC_134794.1:6276004-6278504 GCF_046742065.1 Oratosquilla oratoria | reverse complement strand
ATCGAAGGTGGGGGATAATGAGAAATGTGATAATGAGAACAGATGTGGTACCTTACGAAATCATCCATGTGAGAAACAGGGAGATTTATGAGACACTGTCTATCTTGTATAAGACGGTTGAGGATGAGGAAGAAAAATACAGAAGAAAGGACCATCATCATCAAGGAAGAGGACATGAAGTAGAAACGAAGAAAGGAAATAAAGTGTTAGAATGAAGGATTTTGCTCCATTAATATCAGCAAAATGGTGGTTTGGTGGTCCATGAATTCTGGCCCATTGATTCTTTGGGGTGTGGGGGTAGGGGTGGTGGAGGGGGAGGGACACAGAACAATCCCACCTACCCCTCACCTCCCAAGTAAAGCAAAAAATTTAGTGGGAGTTAGTGGATTCCTGAGGATTTTATTTAGTGTTGAAAAATGGTCTTCTCCAGGTGCGTAAAGAACAGTAGTACATAGATATGAGGTTTATCTATCTGTTTATGTACCAAAAGGTTTCTTCCCCCATTATATGAGAGGTGATCAACCAAGACACGCATTCACCACTCACCCATCCCACATCGATCCCACATCCATCCTACACTCACCCAACATCCATGTGGGGCACGTGAGAACATAGTCTGAGAACTCCGGGTCTACTTCGTCTTAAGAAAACCAAGGACAAATCACGAACTGAAAGTGTCTTGATCCGTCATAAGAACATAAGAATGAAGGAGACTGCAAGAGACCATAAGGCCTACACTAGGCAGCTCCGTATCCATCACCACCTGTCATCCCCATCCATAAAGTTGTCTAATCGTTTCTTAAAACAACTGATAGTTTTAGCGCTTACTACATGGTTATCAAGTTTATTCCATTCGTCGACCACCCTATTAATAAACCAATTCTTGCCTACTTATTTTTTAAACCTAAATTTGTCCAACCTAAATCCATTACTGCAAGTCCTGCCCTGTTGTCTTAATATGATGACCTTGCTTGCATCACCCTTGATCCACTTGAACACCTCTATTAGATCACCCTGCGCTTTACATTTTTCCAGAGAGCATATAACGTTAAGGTGCCTAAGCCTCTCTTCGTAAGGCAAATTTCTGAGTCCATGTATCATTTTGGTCATTCTTCTCTGTACTGATTCTAGTGAATTGATGTCCATTCTATAGGACGGAGACCAAAACTGTACCGCATAGTCAAGGATGGGTCTAACTATCGCTAGATAGAGTTTAATAATTACCTCTGCACTTCTATTCGTTACCATCCTAGCATTGAAACCTAATGCTCTGTTATTTTTATTCCTGGCGCTAATGCACTGTTTCCTGGTTTTAAGGTCCGGACTCACTAGAACTCCCAAGTCTCTCTCGCACTCAGTTTTCTCTAAAAGCGTGTTATCTAAGCTGTATATATTTTCGGGGTTGTGTAGCCCTACGTTTAACACGCTACACTTAGAGATATTGAAGTTCATTTGCCATTTCACCGACCATATGAACAATTTGTTAAGATCATCCTGCAGAATCTCTGCGTCGTCTCCTGACCTAATTAGGCGTCCTATTTTAGTGTCGTCCGCAAACTTACTAACATCACTATTTATCCCGTCATCTAAGTCGTTTATGTACATAATGAACAACAAGGGACCCAAACCCGAGTCCCAGGGGACCCCACTTGTAGCATTGCCCCACCAAGATTTTACTCCATTTATGGTGACCCGCTGTTTTCTGTCACTAATCCAAGCTCTAATCCATTCTAACACTTTTCCTCCTATGCCATGGGCCATGTGGCACCTTATCGAACACTTTGCTAAAGTCAAGGTAAATAATATCGTAATTATCATTGTTATCTGACGCCTTATGTATTTTAGTGTAAAAGAATAGAAGATTAGTCACACATGACTTTCCCTTGGAGAAACCATGCTGTAAGTCACGAATTAAATTATATCTTTCGATGTGTTCTCTGAGTCTATTTACTATTACTGATTCAAGCATTTTTCCTATAACCGATGTCAAACTGATTGGCCTGTAGTTGCATATAGACGATCTATCTCCCTTCTTAAAAACAGGAATAACGTTTGCTTGCCTCCAAGCAGTAGCCACAAAACCAGTGTCTACTGATCTATTAGATATTTCAGTTAACTGGTCGCAGATTTCAAATTTACACTCCTTTAGCATTCTCGGAAAAATAGTTTATGGTTCTTCGGAGTCCATCATCCCACATCCATCCCACATCCATCCCACATCCATCCCACATCCATCCCACAATCACCCAACACCCATGTGGGGTACGTGGGAACATAGTCTGAGAACTCTGGTTCTACTTCGTCTGAAGAAAGTCAAAAACAAATCACGAACTGAAGAGCAAATCACGAACTGAAAGTGTCTTGATCTGTCACGGTTTTTCGAAGTCCATCATCCCACTCCTGGCGCCCCACATCCATCCCACATCCATCCCACATCCATCCCACAATCACCCAACACCCATGTGGGGTACGTGGGAACATAGTCTGAGAACTCTGGTTC
>NC_134794.1:6243504-6258504 GCF_046742065.1 Oratosquilla oratoria | reverse complement strand
AGTATGTGTGTGTGTGTGTGTGTGTGTGTGTGTGTGTGTGTGTGTGTGTGTGTGTGTGTGTGTGTGTGTGTGTGTGTCATTGTACATATACCTTACGAGTAAACCTCATATTTTTTTCTAGCGAATGTCTTTCTGTAAACACACAACACAAACAAATCACTCTTCACAACGGGAAGGAGGCGAGGGATAAAAATGAATTTCCATTTTCAATCTACGAGAGTCAACAAGAGGTCAATGGAAGTGAGAACGATATATTTAGAATCGGCTTCCTTGTCGAACTATTGGGTTTCAGTTTCTTTCGTATTAATGCAAATCATATTTCCCACTTTCTTTTTTAATGTCGTGGATATAAGTGACTGAGTTGTTCAGTTTTATTGTTGATTAAACTTTCGCACCTGGATGAGAATTATAGTCATATTAATTCATATGAGACCAGCCAGTGCGGGTTAAGGCGTCGTTCCTTGCGACGAAGGTCGAGGGGATGGCGGTTCGAATCCTGCCACCGGTGAAGTTGAACCAAGGACATGGTTCATTAAATTCCACGCTATAAAGTCCTTTGTGAGGGGCACCGTTCTAGCCTTCCAATAGGGAGGAGTTTGTGGCGTTAAACAATATAAAAACGAATCAACATATATAATCTTTGTTCACAAAGTTTGTGACAAATTAATAATATTCTGTGATTTACCAAATCTGAGTAGTCAGAAAATGAACGAAATTAGATAAAATCAAATAAGCATATAACGTTTACTCATAAATTGTCCTCTATAACAAATCATAGCTATATTGTGAGTGCTCAAACGGTGTCCTCTTTACTCACAACGACATCCCACAGCCTAAAAGGAGTTTTGACTAACCGCCTCGCGACAAAGCTTAACTCCCTTCGGCCCAGAATAAGATTAATTGGGGAAGCAGGAGATGGCCCGTCGTCGATCAATTCAGAGGGTCCCTGGACCGGGAGGGAAAGAGAATCATTTCGCTGATGAGGAACTAATCGCGAGATTGGAAAAAGGTCTGGACCGATATTTTAGCGTCGAGTTAATTTGATTAGGAAGGAGAAGAGAAGAAGAGGATGATGGGAGGAGGAGACGTAAAAGAGGAGGAACTGACACACAGGAGAGATGATGAAGAAGGACGGGAAAAGGAGGAGGGAGGAGGAGGAGGGAGAAGACTTTCGATGTGTGACGTGGCTGAAAGAGAACATCCCCCGAAGTGAGTTCGATGAGAATTGGTTTGGTAAGATGAAGGTCAAAGGACTCTGGTAAGTTTTTGTTCTTCTTCTTCCTCTTCTTCTTCTTCATCTTCTTCTTCTTCTTCGTCTTCTTCTTCTTCGTTTTCTTCTTCTTCTTCTTCTTCGTCCTCCTCCTCCTTCTCCTCCTTTGGTGATGTGTGGTTGTGGCTGTAGTAAGATAAATAAAAAACAAATGATTGCTTCTTTTCGTTACGACTCCTTAAACATCTCTTTTACTATTTCGACTTCGCCTCTTTGACGCAATATTGTCACCATGGAAAAAAACGCTGGGTTTTGTCGGACAAAATACACCATGGAAGGACCAAGCCATTCATTATATCATTCTATCTGAAATGATTAACCTTGTCAGTCAGATAATTTTATTTTTCTCATTGAAATTTGCCGTGACACATCGCGCAAATCCGACAGTCGTCAAAAAAAAAAAAAAAAAAAAAATCTCGCGATCCAATTAGCACAACAAAGGAACAACGGAAGAGAAATAATCTCAATTTCGTTCAGGTCTGCTGCTTGTAGTCGCAGGTTTAAACAGACATCGCGGCTCTACTACAGTACTTCTACTGAAACCAACGCTAGTATTCTTGGACTCCTACCATGTGAGGACATCAAAGTCGGTTTATTTTTTTTATTTTTTTACTGTGACATTTTGCTGTGGGTCCATGTTATAGAGACGGGGGCTGATTTTTTTTTTTTTTTTTTTTTTTTTTTTTTTTTTTTTTTTTTTTTTTTTTTTTTTTTTTTTTTTTTTTTTTTTTTTTTTTTTTTTTTTTTTTTATACCACTGACATTTTGTTGTGTGACCATCTGGTGGGGTTGGGGTTGAGGGGGACAGTACCAAAACATTCCCTCGCTAGGGAAAAACATGGAAAGGGACTTCTGAGGCCCACCTGAGTTGTTGTTTTTAAGGAATGTGCTTCACCAGCTCTTCCATTCTTTTGGACAATCTCGCGTTGCTGTTGTGTTTTATCTCACATTCAAGAAAAGAGAATCTATACAAGAGTGAGATCAGACACCTTATACTTTACATAAAAAAAAAAATCATTACCGGACGAAATATCTAAATCGATTTGGGAGGCGCAAAGAGAATAGGAACCTGTATTCTAATTGTCACAAAGGAGTTACATTTAAACCCACATCACCCATGATAAAGGGGATAGGATCCCACACTCTTACAGGATAGATAGACATGGGATCCTGCGAACTTATTTTGGAATCCGGGAAATATACAAAGACCTTGGTTAAGCGGAAAAGTTGGGAAATATATTTCGCTGAAGTTTCCTCTCCCAATTAAAACTCTTGGGCCATTTGTTCCCGCTCTCGTAGATGCTTCTATTCACAATTCATTTTTTTTTCTTTAATACGCTTGGCACTTTAAGCCGTTTTTTTAGTCTGATCAATAAGTATATTCGGTAGTGTTTTTTCATTTTTTTTTTTATTTTTTTTTTAGTTTGGTCGGTATGGATACCACTCCAAGCCTTCAAAACATTTTTTTTTTCATTGTGCATACTATCAAAGCAATTTTCAAAACGCGGTCCACAATGCATATCAACCCTCATAAGGATTACAAGTTCCTAGAACAAATTAATCTAGTTTGAAAAACTCGTTTATCTATTAGAAGATCTATAAATCAGTTATTCATACCTAAGGGCAGAAATAATCTACGATGTCCTGTTTTACCCCAAATGCAATTGCCTGGCGTTAATGAGAACAAAGCTGTTATAATGAACAGATGAACAGAACTCACTCATTAAGTTTAAATTTACTTCATGACTTCTTTCACTCCAGGTGGAAGGACAGAAGGAACTCTTTGCTCTTACAGAAAAGACTTCAAAAGTCTTCAGAAGAAGATCTTCTAAAGACGTCAGAAGTCTTCAGAAGAAGGTCTTTTAAAAATTTCAAGTCTTCGGAAGGTCTTTAGAAAATTTCAAAAGTTCGGAAGGTCCTCTGAAGACTTCAGAAGTCTTTGGAAAGAGGTCTTCTGGGGACTTCAGAAGTCTTCAGAATAAGGTCTTCTAGAGGCTTCAGAAGTCTTCGGAAGAAGGTCTTCTGAAGGCCTCAGAAGTCTTTGGAAAGAGGTCCTCTGGAGAGTTCAGAGGTCTTCAGAAGAAGGTCCTCTAGAGGTTTCAGAAGTCTTCGGAAGAAGGTCTTCTGAAAAATTCAGAAGTCTTTGAAAAGAGGTCTTCTGGAGACTTCAGAAGTCTTCAGAAGAATGCCTTCTAGAGGCTTCAGAAGTCTTCGGAAGAAGATCTTTTTGAGACTTTGGAAGTCTTCGGAAGCCTTAAGAAGTCTCCGGAAGAAGGTCTTCTGGAGGCTTCAGAAGTCTTTGGAAGAAGGTCTTCTAGAGTCTTCAGAAGTCTTCGAAAGAAAGATTTCGGAAGACTTCAGAAGTCTTCGAATGAAAGATTTCGGAAGTCTTTGGCAGAAGGGTCTTCTGGAGACTTCAGAAGTCTTCAAAAGAAAGATTTCGGAAGACTTCAGAAGTCTTTGGAAGGTCTTCAGGAAGAGACTTGTGGTCCTGGAGAACGACAAGACGCACTCATGAGGTACAGGAGTGTCTGGAGTTGTTCTTCGGCACCTAGGAAGTCACTCTCAAAATGGTGACAGCCAAGGAAGGCCTTTCTTGTGCAAGTTGTGGTCCTCAGGGACAAAGTGGTTTTCTAAGTAGAGCCTTGCTTCCATAAAAAGTAAATCGTAGACAATGTTATGGAGTTTCTTTGCAAAAATGAAGATAAATGAATATATCATTAAGTAAATGAATAAGAAAATAAACATAAATAAACAAATAAGGAAATGAATTGACAAATAGATAAGGGAATAAATGGATAAACAAATAGATATTAAGATAAATGCGTAGATAGATCAATGGATGACTAGAAGAACAGATTAGTAAAAAATTTATATAAATGATGGATAAATTAAAGGTACATGAATAAATTAAGTTATAAATAAATTAACAAATAGATAAATAAACGATTAAACAGATGATATCTATCTATCTATATACCAATAGCTTTTCCCGCCTTATAAGAAAGGTAGCTAAGTCCGAGGCACGTACCAATTCCCTCCTAGATAATTGAAAGGTACATGAATAAATTAAGTTATAAATAAATTAACAAATAGATAAATAAACGATTAAACAGATGATGTATCTATCTATCTATATACCAATAGCTTTTTCTGTCTTATAAGGGAGGTAGCTAAGTCAGAGGCACGTACCTATTCCCGCCCATTTCACTCCCCTTCACCACAATTTCCACCCCTCCCATCTCAGCTCCTCACGGATGACGGGTCACCCCTGCATCCGCCAACTACTCTGGGTCAAACGCAATGCAGCAAGACACAGTACGTTTCCAGCAAGATAGATAAAGTGATTAATAACAAATGTGTCTCATAGTCAGCGCCATGAGCTTCTTGGAAACCCGGAGACGTCTGTTCTTGCAAGCCGGAGAACCTTCGGCACGCAGAGGAAGAACTCCTGTACAAGAAGAAGAACAAGAAGGGGAGGAGCCTACGCCAGGAGGCGCTGAATAGCTGCGGCCGAATTCGGCCGTCACTTTTGCCCTACTATGCCTTTGGACTCCTGGGACAGGTAACAGTCACTGCTGGGAATGGGAGGGGAGTGCGGGATTCGAACAAACAGCTGAGTGGATGCAAGACCAGCAAGCTTTCTGAAAGGCTATGGTAAAGGGGGGACCAACAGCCAGGCACATGATGAAAAGGAAATAGAATATTAAAAAACTGGGAGACAGAGAATTAAAGTGTATTGTTTTAAGAGTAATATACGAAAGAAAAATGAGAGAAATAAAAATTATTTATTAACAAAAAATATGCACATAGATAAAGAAAAGGGAGATATAACATCAGATAAAAAAGAAAAGAAAAGGAAAGATTTATTGACAAAAAATATGCACATAGAGGAAAAGGTAGATATAATATCAAAGAAAAAATAAAATAAAAGAAAAGATAACGAGAAACGGAGAAGGGAGGAGCTAAAATCATTTTGATTGAGTGAGTTGCTAGATGATAAGTTTTGATTAGAATTTAAACAAAAATTGAATCATATTGAGACGCATTAAAACTTCATTAATACTGCTCCATACCTTTTGTTCATCCCTCTTCGCGCAAAAATCACAATGGGACTTGTCCATTCACAAAACAAATTGATTCCTCAGTTGTATCGATTCTTTAAAAAAAAAAAATAATAATAAAAAAAAAAAAAAAAAAAAAAAAATTGGAAGAGGATCATCCTCGTACCGAAAGGCTCTCGTGTACATCAGAAAAGCACCAACGACCAGATTGTCCTCATCCTCTTATCCTTCCCCCTTAGTCTTCCCCACCCTTATTCCACCACCCCATCTCTCTCTCGCTCTCTCTCTCTTCCTCTCTCTCTCTCTCTCTCTCTCTCTCTCTCTCTCTCTCTCTACATATATATATATACATATATATATATATATATATATATATATATCTGTCTATTCATCTATCTATCTATCTCTCCCCTCTCTCTCTCTCTCTCTCTCTCTTTCTGTGTGTGTGTTTGTGTGTGTGTGCGTGTTTGTATGTGCGCTTTTGTGTATGTGTTGTGCGTGTGTCTGTATGTGTGTCTTCCATCGAAGACCGTCCCCCAATCACGATATCCAAACTTTAGCTAGAAGAAAAACTCATCATTTTTTTTCCCAAAGTTCGATATTATTCGTAATTGAAGACGAACTTCAATCACCCCCCCCCAAAAAAAAAGAATACGAAAACGGGTTTACTGAAGCTACTATAAAAAAAAGTCCGACATAAAACAAAAAAAGAAAAATTAACAGTGAGACTTCGGGCAGTTTGCGGCCACGAAGTACGCACAAGTTTGGACTCGTGCGTGGTCTTCCGAGACTCTTCTGGGCAGCGACGCCGAAGCATTCTGAGTTCGAGAGTTCTTCGCGAACTTCGTAAGGACTTTTGAGAGGATGATTAAACTAAGGCGAGAGGATCGCCGTCCGATTCCAAACAGTAACTATGTGATCAGTATAGCCGACGGTATGACTGTATTCCATAAAGTCTAGTAGCCGTTTAGCAAGGCTTGACTTAACCTAACAATCGAATCTGACCCAACCGCACACACACAGACAAACACACACACACACACACACACACACACACACTCACACACACACACACACACACACACACACACACACACACACACACACACACACAACTCGATGGAGCAGCTGCAGAGTTCGTGGACGCCACTACGGTGGTCCGGGTTCGAATCCCGCCCAGGGCTAAAATGATTTCAGTATCACTGCGCTGCGAGTCGGTACTCCAACTCTCGTGGGCGGGGAGTTGTGTGTGTGTGTGTGTGTGTGTGAGGTCACAGCATTACCCGTAGATCGGTCATATATGAGGTCTGAGCTCTTTTTCGGGAGTAAAATAGCTGTCGATCACAAGTCCAACACGTGATCCAAGACCATGGTGGTGAAAAACACACAAAATAGCAGGGGGGAAAATTGAATAAGGGGAATAAAACACTTGCGTACGTAATTGAACCGCTCGTTAGTGATGACAAGATTTTTCAATCACGTTTCGATGTACAGAATACATCGCAGCTTTCTAACAGGAATAAACGCCGCACCTGAATTTATACCACATTAGCGTTCGGCTTTCTCGTGGATCATGTCCGTCGGGTCACGTAAATATATTGCGAAATGATTTATGCCCGATTTAGACAACGGAGCCTGAAGGATCACCTGTCGGGTGAATATGACGTCGAGCTTGACCGAAGAGGTGAGGCGGGGGGGGGGGGGGTAGCCGCGGCCCGAGACGTTGCCATAGGACCAGACACGCCGCGCGCAGGATGACGTGGGCGGCGCGCGGTGGCAAAGACGCAGTCCTTCTCATAATTGCTTTATTCATGAGATCGAAGAGACGAAATGGGTGCCGATGAGGAGAAGGTGGATGCGGACGAGAAGAAAAGGGTAAAAGGAAGGAGAAGAGAATGTAGGATAAGAGGGAATGGGAGAGAAAGAGAAAGGCGAGATTTGGCTGAGAGGGAAGAGAATGTGAAAGAGGATAAGAAGAAAAGGAGGATGAGAGAGAATATGATGAAAGGAGGGGGAAGAGAAATTAGGTAAAGAGGAAAAGGAAGAGGAGAGGAAGAAGAGAAACAGAAGGCACAATAGGGCCGTGAGGGAAGAGGAGGTGGAAGAAGAGGAGGGAGAGGAGAAGAAAGTAGGAAAGGAGTTAGGAGAAGGAGAGGAAGAAGATGAGGAGATGGTGGAAAAGGAAAAGTAAACGAGTGAAGAAGGAAGGATATAAAAGGAGAATAAGGAAATAGCGTTTGTATATGCCAACAGCATTTATACACAGTAATACGCTCAAGAAACAGAAAATGTTCTAACTTCAAGAAAAAAAAAAGGACGGTCAGTGACTTTCCAGCTGGAGGTAGCTGGAGTCAGTTGGGCAGAAGGTCTAATAATGGGTTTCGATTATCATATTTTTACGTCTATTATAATAAAAAAGATATTCTAACACCTATTGTATTTGCACACCAAAAACTGTATGTCACTATGCAACATTCCACTATCTACCAGTAAGATATCTTTGCCACTTTATCAGCATTTCTACCACAATTTTTCTTGATTTCCATACCAGACGTCATCCAGGAGGAGCCAAGAAAAGAGGGAGGGAGGAGTGGTGAATGGGAGTGGAGTACATTGGGATGAGATGGGTGGGAGTGGATTTATGCCTTTGACTTTGGCTACCTCCCTTGTAAGGGGGAAAAAGCCGTTGGTATATGTTTGTATGTACCATACTATACCATACCATGCAATACCGGTCATTGCATCTTCCTGTTAACTGAAATTTCGAGCAAAGACTTTCTTTGGCCCTCTATTCATCTCTCAAAGTATGGGTGGGAGTGGATTTATGTCTTTGGTTTTGGCCACCTCCCTTGTAAGGGGGAAAAAGCCGTTAGTATATGTATGTATGTACCATACCATACCATACCATACCATACCATACTATACCATACCATTCAATTCCGGTCATTGCATCTTCCAGTTATCTGAAATTGCGAGCAAAGACTATCTTTTGCCCTCTATCCATCTCTCAGAATATGGTCTTGCAAAAAACAGGAGGAATATTCGGAGGATTTTGGCATCAGATCGTGGTAGTCTTCATGATTTCTCACTTTCAATTGTACTTGACCTTGAACCCGCATGTTCTTTGTTCTTCAAAACGGCCCTCTGCAGACTTTCTGTTCCGAGACTTTTTGTCCTTTAAATTTTGAAATACGTGGGTAAAAAGAGTGAGGTAGGGTGAGGCGGTGGTGAGGAAGACAGTGAGATGAGAAATAAGCTTGGCATCCGCCTCGACCCACAGCTGGAAGGCGAAGAGCGGAATACAATGAAACGCGGGCAATGAAATGATGGAAGGACACACAAAACCATGGAAAGCAAGGCGGGAGGGGGACGGGATTGATGGCTACATAATGGAAGGGCCAGGGCAGGGGGAAGGGCACAGTTGAAGAAAAAAAGAAGCAGAGGCGGGTTGAGAACTTAAAAAAAAAAAAAAAAAAAAAAAAAAAAAACTCGCAAGGCAGGAACACATGAGAACACTCCAAGTTTCTCTCTTAGTAATCATGTAGTGAACGCTGAAACTATTGTCTTTTTTTTCAAAGATTAAATAACTTTATCGATAGGAACGACAGGCAGTAAGGGACATCGAACTGTATAATCCAGGCCTTATGGTCTCTTGCAGTCTCCTCCGTTCTTATGCTCTTTCACTTCTCCCTCATCTCTCAGAATCCTCCACCTCCGTCTCCACCACCACTTCCATAAATCACCAACACTTGGGCTCTACGTTGGAGAGGCAGACTAAACATAAAGAGTTGAGTTTCTGAAGCTGGTCCATAGGACACAAAATACTCGCTGAGTTCATTTCATCGTAAAGGATTCCTTCCAGAGGAGATGTCACTGTTGAGGACAAAGAGGACAAAGAGGGAAGTTTTCATTGTTTTTCAATTGTACAAATTGGGTTATGATGATGAAGGTAACTGAGACACAGATATGAGCTTTTAATTTTGTAAATTTTTTGGTCACAGAGACCGTTTTCGAAAGGGGGAAAAACTCACAGTTTTGTCTTGAGTTTTCTTTGTCCCTAAAGTTCTTCAAAGTAAGAATTACCAATTACGGGTTGTTTTTGATGTTGTATCTAAGGGAACTACTTATGCGTTGATTATGCCAAATAAAAATTGGAGTCTTACTATGAAATGGCTTTCTTAAATATGAAGACATATGTATACCAATTTAGAATATAAAGATTATATCTGTGGCTGTGCCTCATACATAGAAGCACTTCACTCGTATATACTGTACTGACACTGCAAACCAAAAGTATCTGTAAAAAGTGAAAATATAAAGATAACTGCGTCTACGAAATTAGTTACCTTTGATAGAGGGATTGATAACAATTGGTTAGTTTTCCATTGGTTGTCAAAGCCATTAGGTAACCCCCCTTTTGCCACGGGTATGTTTCATGTCCCAGGTGTTTATTTTCGTGTCTACTCTTAACTATTCCTTAAACGTCATAGTTCTTATCTTATTTACATGTACTTCCTATCTATTTGACAAGGTGACAGTCCAGCTTCTTAACCATTTAGTGGTGAGGCTACAACGTCGTAATAATATGGAAAGGATTTGAGGATTTTTTTTTTTTTTTTTCGTGGTCCCCGGTGGTCCAACCAAGAGGAAGACACGACGAGAGATATTAAATGAATATTGGGTAAGGAAAAACGTCTCTTGCCTTTGACTGCGGGGGAGAAATTGGTGATCCGGAAAGAAGGTGGATTGGAAGATCAACGAACTGGAAAGGTGGTGGAGGCAAAAGGTGGATGAAAAAGTGTAATACTGATGGGAAAAGTGTCATGGAAAACTGATAGACAAGGTTAATAGATTTCATCGCTTTTGTTTAAAAAAAGGTTGTCTGACAAGCGAGGAGGAAAGTGTGAGAACAAGATTATAGTTTTGCCGAGATTGAAAATACTGTATATGAAGTAGAAAAGAGTTAAGAATAACTATTCAAATAAAATCTAGAAAATTAACTCTAGTTAATTGCAGGGGTTGTCTAGTTGGTTGATATCTTTTTTTACAATTTTTTTACACTCAAAGAGCGGCAAGCCTAGTACATAGGAAACTATCTATTTACATGAGAATCGTGATTCACAGGACACACTGTTGGATTGAGGCGGTAATTTGTAGACAAGTACAAATTTCCAGAGGTTGGGACGCAGTGGTGAAGGGCATGGCGATGCAATCAGGAGCAAGAGTAGCATGTATAGGCTGACATCAGGAACACAGAACCTAAAAAGGACAAAGTCTCTATGAGTGGTCTGCAAAGCTGATTATCACAAAGGCCCAAAATTGCGATGATTTTCGTGCCAGGGTTTTGACGATGTCGATTTTTTTTTTTTTTTTTTTTTTTTTTCAAAATAATGACCTGGAACGCTGTAAGTTGAAAAATTTGGTAGACAGGGATGCTTGTGATCTCGACAGCTCGTTTTTTAGGGTCTGTCACATAAAAGAAAAGTTGACAGCTTCAAAGGCAGATATTTTCGAATGATATTTCAAAAGGCAAGCGATCTGGAAGTAGATTTATCTGAAATGTCTTGTTTGTGATAGTTCAAGAACAAAAAAAACAGGACATGGTACAGAACGGTTTCATTTTATCTGTACATTGTTAATATAACACGATGTAGCTAGGCAGGGAGAGGTACATCCATACACTAGCTCCTCCACCCAATGCACCGTCCTTCAATTCTATTCTTCTCCCACCAACTCGAGCTCAAGGTCTCCTCTTCCTCGCCCACCCGCCCTCCGGCGTCCTTCTTCGGCCGCCTTGTGACCCGAGCGCATTCAGATCCACACACTAGTTTCTCCACCCAATGCACTGGCCTTCAATTCTATTCTTCTCCCAACAACTCGAGCTCAAGGTCTCCTCCCCCTCGATCACCCGCCCTCCGACATCCCTCTTGCGACCCGAGCGCACTCAGGTCATCAGAACCCAATAGGAAGGCGGTGTGGAGTCCCTCAGGACTCCTTATCGCTTCACCCAGGAGATTTTCTCTCGAGGAGTAAGCCTTTAGCACGTCCCTTCCGGTATTTATACTCCCACCTTCCCTCCTCCTTCGCTGCCTCGATTCCCCTTCTTCATTTTTTCTCTTCCTCCTCCTGCCCATTCCCTCTCCTTCGCTGTTTCGTCTTTACCTGCGAAGGTGGAAGGTAAACAAGAAGGTGACAATGTACGGAATGGAAGATACCACCTGGAATTGCGTAAGAATGAAGATGGAAAACGGAAGAACAGAGGAAACGAGACCAGAAACGAGATTCTCTTATTTCCTCGTTCTCCCTTTCTTCCTTTCCATTTAATTTATTAACCCCCTTTAACTTTTTTCTCTGTTATTTCTATCTTTTATCAACGTCTCCTCCATTTCCCTTCTTCTTGCCTCTTCGTCTCAGCGCCCTTTTACTTGTAAGGCCACAGCTGGCAACCTCCTCGTTCGCGGTTGTGTCCTCGAGGAACCATCAATTTCGTTTCGTTTTCAGAACCGTTTAACTTCGTTCGGAAGACTGCGGCTGCAAAAGTCGCTCCGTCTTTTTAGAAACGTTTACCATCAACCTACTCTTGAAGTGCACACCCAGCTTGCGGTGCTCTCCTAGATGAACATGCAGTAGACTGTGAAAACCATGTATGGGTTTTTTGTGCTTCGGGAAGGTTGGGATTGGTGCTTGAGGTTCTCTCTCTCTCTCTCTCTCTCTCTCTCTCTCTCTCTCTCTCTCTCTCTCTCTCTCTCTCTCTCTCTCTCTCTCTCTCTCTCTGTCTGTCTGTCTGTCTTTCTCTCTCTCTCTCTCTCTCTCTCTCTCTCTCTCTCTCTCTCTCTCTCTCTCTCTCTCTCTCTCTCTCTCTCTCTCTCTCTCTCTCTCTGTCTCTCTCTCTCTCTGTCTCTCTCTCTGTCTCTCTCTCTCTCTGTCTCTCTCTCTCTCTCTCTCTCTCTCTCTGTCTGTCTTTCTCTCTCTCTCTCTCTCTCTCTCTCTCTCTATCTCTCTCTCTCTCTCTCTCTCTCTCTCTCTCTCTGTCTTTCTCTCTCTTTCTCTCACTCTATCCTCTCTCTCTCTCTCTCTCTCTCTCTCTCTCTGTGTGTGTGTGTCTTTCTCTCTCTTTCTCTCACTCTATCCTCTCTCTCTCTCTCTCTCTCTCTCTCTCTCTCTCTCTCTCTCTCTCTCTCTCTCTCTCTCTCTCTCTCTCTCTCTCTCTCTCTCTCTCTCTTTCTTTCTCTCTCTCTCTCTCTCTCTCTCTCTCTCTACCTCTCTTTTTTATTTATTTTATATTTTTTATGAAATCTAGTGAAATAAAGAACGGTAGTTCAACTTAGCTTTTTATGTTCCCACCAGTATTTTCTCTCCTTTCCTTTATTCCTCTTTGCAGAAATTCATTTTCGTATCATTCACTCTCAGTTCCAATTTTTTCACCCAGCTTATTTTTCTTTTTCTTTTTTTTTCAAAAATTATTTACCTTCCCCTGTCCTAAACCCTATTCTGCTACTAACTTTCATTCTAATATCTCATCCAAATAACATTCGTTCTCCTTTCTTCTATTCTCTTCTCTGCTTCTTCATCACTGATTATTATCATCTTCATCATCATTAGCATCAACATCATAGTCCTTTCCTGTCCATTTCCCATTTCCTGACTTCTAGAGCTCAATATCATGGGATAGACGAAGACCCAGGATCAACCTCGGGATTTCAGACCACAAGTCCTTACTGCCGCCGCCACGCCCTAGGTGGGGTTCGAACCTCCTCCCATTGGCTGGTCATCTCCATAGGTGGCGTTCTAGTCCGCTCGGCTACCGTGTTCCTAATCCTCCGGCTTACTCTGAAGCCATATCTCGTCTTCAGCCTCAGACTCTTCGGGGAAACACGTTCTTTGTCTTCGGCCTCCCCGTTCTCTTCGTTCTTCCTTTATCCACAGACTCTTCCCATGCCTGCTCTTCCCCCTCCTGGGCCACTCGGTTCTGTCAGCAGCTCCCCCTGCTTTCTCTTCTTATCTCTCTTCATTTTTAACCTTCTCCCCCCTCTTCCCCTCTTCCCCCTTTCCCCCACCTTTTGTCTCTGCCCCCTCACCCTCGACCAACAACGCGCCAATGTCATCCTCCTCGGCCCTCGAAAGGGCAATAAAGGGGGAAGGGGGCCTTGAGGATGTATTGAAATTGGTCAGTTTAGGGAGGAACCCCGCTCCCAGGGACCTGGAATATGGAACCGGGGGAGGGGGGGGGGAAGAAGGTTTCCAGTCGGATGGGTGTGGCGAGGCCTGGCTTTGCGTTCGGCTACGAAGAACTTTACGGAGTCCCTTTGTCCGGCGTTTTTTGAATGGAGAGAATATGACGCTCAGATCCCAACATGCTTTGGTTTTGTGCATGTTTCAAACGCTGGCAATAAGGCAAAATTAATAGATAAATGGTGAGATAAATGAATAGGTAGATACATACATACATATACCAAAGACTTTTTCCCCCTTACAAGGGAGGTAGCCAAAAAACAAAGGCATAGAAACCACTCCCACCCATTCCATCCCCTACATACTCCAGTCCCCTCTACCCTCTTCCCTCCCTCTTATCTTGACACCTCCTGGATGACGGGTCATCCCTGCATCTTGTCTACTGCCCTGGGTCAGAAGCAGTGTCGCAAGATAAATAGATAAATAAGTTAAATAGATAAATAAGTTTATAAATGTGGGTGGGAAGATGAAACACGAGCATTTTGTTCCTGGTTATGTTTCTTCTTCACATCTGTGCCAACCTGTCAGAAAGACTCAACAACATAGATAAATAGATATGTAAATAGCTGAATAATTAAGCAGGTAGATTAATAAGTCAATTTGTAAGTAAATAGATAAATGAATGAATACAGTAAAAAAAAAAATAGAGAATACCTCAGCAATGTTGACATATAGTGTATAGTCCTTGAATCCCAATAGACCTTCTTAAATCGGTAACATTCTTTAGCTTTGAGAACTGTTAGAAATGGGTCCACGCTCCTGATGACTACCTGACTAGATACAGTCAGATCTCTTCACAGTGGGTGACCTGACAACAAAAGGGTATTGTCTGGGGTCAAGAAGAAGAGGAGGAGCATATTCCCGTCGGTTGACTTCTGCTCTCACGGTATCATATCCATTAAAACGAATTGTCCATCTGTTATCGCAAGGGCAACCTACTGGACAACCGTTTCCCTGACCCAACAAACACACTCACACACACACGCAAACACACACACACACACACACCATACACATACACACACACACACACACACACACACACACACACACACACACACACACACACACACACACACACACACACACACACACACACACACACACACACACACACACACACACACACTCACACATACACACACACACACACACATATATATATATATATATATATATATATATATATATATATATATATATATAGTGCTAAACACCACAGTGAAAGGAAATTAAAAAGATAATAATCAGAGCGCTTTCGAGATATAATCACATCTTCAAGGATTACAAGTGCTTCAACATGTTTCTTTCCTTGTAATTCTCTTGTAATCCTTGAAGATGTGAGTATATCACGAAAGCCCTCGGACAATTTTTCTTTTAATTTCCTTTCACTGTGGTGTTTAGCATAATTTGCGTATTCATGTGTGCTTTGTGA